>NC_084837.1:104640461-104955679 GCF_033115175.1 Lepus europaeus
CCACGGTGGGCTGTGTCCAGTGGGCTGCCCGGGTCACGTGTGTGCCAGGGCCAGATCTGAAAGACCCTCACAGAGGCGAGACCCCCACCCCGCTCCTTCAAGGCAGGACCTCAGGATCGGAAGAGCTGCCTCATGGTCCACCAGTCCCGATGCACCACAGCCTTTGGAGCCTCGGGTTCGTGGCCTGTGCTCGCGTCTGCGTGGTTGTCGTTACCTGTGGACCACAGGGCTGCACAGCTGGGAGAGGCCTGAATCCTCTGTCTTCGTAAAACCCACCTTCGTCATCTCCTTTCATTCAATCAGCAAACATTTGCCAAGAACCTGCCGTGCTGTGGGATAGAAAGGAAGTTCCCAGGCCAGAAGGGGTGCTGGGGCCGGCGGGGTGTAGGGAGGGCTGCTTATGGAGACGGTGTTTAGCTGGGTCTCTGCAAGCAGAGGGACACATCGGGGAGACAGTGGGTTGGTGTGGTGGAGGGTGAGCGGAGAAGGGCAGGGCCCAGCTGAGGACGTGGCCAAGGCTTTGCTTCCTCGAGGCCTGAGAGCCGGCAGTGGGGTCTCAGCAGAGGACCCCTGTGCATTCTGGCATGAACCGGGGACTTGTGTTAAACCCGGATGGGGAGCCCCCTTGGAGATATTGCTGGAGAGTGGAGAAGGTGCTCCGAGGCGCCGTTGGCTTGACCTCTTCCCGTTCCTCCTAGGATTTCTGCTCCATATCAGTTGTTTGCAGGTCCGTCTTTTACAGAAGCGCATATTCTGTGCTTGGCTGTGTTTCTTAAAACTCACCGATTCGGACAACATGGCACAGTGGGGGAAGCCGCCACTTGGGACACCCCCATCCCACATGGGAGCTCTGGTTGCTGGAGTCCCGGCTGCTCCACTTCCTAAACAGTTTCCTGCTAATGTGCCTGGGAGGCAGCAAATGACAGCTCAGGTGCTTGGTCCCTGCCACCCACATGGCAGACCCAGATGGAGTTCCTGGCTCCTGGTTTCAATCGGCCCAACCCTGGCTGTTGCAGGTGTTTGGGGAGTAGGCCAGGGGATGAAAGATTCATCTCTCCTTCTCTCTGTCTGTCTCTCACTTTATCTGCCACTCTGCCTTTCAAATAAATAAATAAATGTTTAGAAAGAAAAAGCTGCCTGGGGCTCTTTCCCCTGTCATGCCCCCCACCTAAATCCCACTCAGACACTGAGCGACCCCCAGGGCACTGGGCCCGCTGCTGTATGCTTGCTTGTCCCAGTGCTTCTGTCTGGCCTTAGCCATATTTCGTTGACTGTATTTTTTTTTTTTTTTAAGATTTATTTATTTATTTGAAAGGCAGAGTTACAGAGGCAGAGAGCGAGCAGAGAGCGAGGAGTCTTCCATCTGCTGGTTCATTCCCCAGATGGCCTCAATGGCCAGAGCTGGGCCCATCCGAAGCCAGGAGCTTCTTCCAGTTTCCCATGCAGGTACGGGGGCCCAAGGACTTGGGCCAACTTCCATTGCTTTCCCAGGCCATAGCAGAGAGCTGAATAGGAAGTGGAGCAGCCGGGACTTGAACCGGCGTCCATATGGGATGCTGGCACTACAGGTGGCAGCATTACCCGCTATGCCACAGCGCCGGCCCCTGACTGTCTTAATATAGGCAGAAAAGGGCACCTGGGCCAGGGTGCTGCTCCCTTGATGTTCTAGGAGTGTCTTCCTGACCTCTGACCCCGATGGACCCAGACGCCTCACCAGGCTGGGCAGAGGCTCACGGTAGCCCACCCGAGCCCTCTCCTCCTGGTACGCCTCTGCCCCTGTCTGCTACAAAGGATGTAGGGCAGAGAGCAGAGGAGAGGGGCCGCAGCACCCACCAGGCGGTGCCCTTGCTGGCCACATGCATGGGAAGTGCTGGGACCCCCCGGGATCGCCCTGGAGATTTTGGCCACCTTTGCTGTTTTGAGGGCCCAGACCCGGCTGCTGGCAGAGGTCCTCGGAATCCACTTGCGGTCTGGCAGCTGACCTTGGGCTGCAAGTGCAGTGTCTTGAGTGGGCCGTCAAGGTCATGAGCAGGAGGAAAGACGAAGGCTGCGTGGTCCGTGGTGGTAATTGCCGTTCCTCTGGGTAGCTCAGCCAGTCCTGGAGAGTGGGGAGTGTGCAGGGCTGCGGGGGGCTCTCCTGGGCGCCCGCGGGGTGGATCTCCTCCTGCAGAGCGGGAGGGGACTGTGGGGTTCCCCACGGGACCCCCATCTTCAGACGGCAGTGGACTTTGGGGTCCAAATCTGCTCATTCTTGGTGCTTCCTTAGCATCCTCCTGGCTGGGGGAGCCTTTGGAGAAACCCTGTTTTCTCCGGCTTAGGCAAAACGGCGTGTCAGGGAATCTCGTTCGTTATAAAGTGGACATACAGAAAATTTGATAAATACAGAGAATCGTTCAAGAAGGGAAGAGTTCTTCATAGTCTTACAGACTAGAGAGCCCCCCCACCATCAGATCCTCCAATGCATTGTTTCTCGGCGCATGTATGCAATGGACTGTATTTTAAATATGGTCATGGGGCGGGCATTTGCTGCGGTAGGAAGACGCCTGCCTGGGCTCAGGTCCTGCTTATGAACCATGCAGCTTCCTGCTGATGTGCGCCCTGGTGGGCAGTGGTGATGGCTCAAGTCCTTGGGCTCCTGCCGCCCATGTGGGAGACACTGGATGGAGTTCCAGGAGCCTGGCTTCAGTGTAGCCCAACCCTGGCTGTTGTGAGCACTTGGGGAGTGAACTGGCAGATGAGAGAGCTCTTTTTATATGTGTCTCTCTGTCTTTCAAGTAATTTTTGATTGATTGATTGATTTGAAAGGCAGAGAGAGAGAGAGAGAGAGAGAGAGAGGTCTTCAATCCCCTGGTTCACTCCCCAAATGGCTGCAATGGCTGGAGCTGGGCTGATCTGAAGCCAGGAGCCAGGTACTTCTTCCAGGTCTCCCACGTGGGTGCAGGGCCCCAAGGACTTGGGCCATCTTCTACTGCTTTCCCAGGCCACAGCAGAGAGCTGGATCGGAAGTGGAGCAGCTGGGACTCTGAACCGGCACCCATATGGGTGCCAGCACTGCAGGCGGCAGCTTTACCCACTATGCCGCAGCACTGGCCCTTTCAAAGTAATTTTTTATTTATTTATTTTTATTTAGTAAATATAAATTTCCAAAGCACAGTTTATGGATTACAATGGCTTCCTCCCCCCCATAATTTCCCTCCCACTCACACCCCTCCCATCTCCCGCTCCCTCTCCCATTCCATTCACATCAAGATTCATTTTCAATTATCTTTATATACAGAAGATCAATTTAGTATACATGAAGATTTCATCAGCCTGCTCCCACACAGAAACACAAAGTGTAACAATGCAGTACTAGTTATAGCATTACTTCACATTGGACAACACATTAAGGACAGATCCCACATGAGAAGTAAGTACACAGTGACTTCTGTTGCTGACTTAACAATTTGACACTCTTGTTTATGGTGTCAGGAATCTCCCTAGGCTCTAGTCATGAGTTGCCAAGGCTATGGAAGCCTTTTGAGTTCAAATTTTTAAAAAAAGAAAGAAAGAAAGAATCAATGTGGTCACAAGCACCATGACCTTTGAGTCCTTTGGACATACCATGTGGCGAGCAGGAGCTTTGACAAACCACGTGGGCTTTGCAAGTGTGAGGGCCCTGGCAAGCATTTCTGTCACCTAGTCACCAAACAGAAGTTGTGCCGATGGGGGAGTAAATGTAGCAAAAATGTTGCAAATGTATACAAACTGCAACTAAAACCCAACCACTTAAAAACATGGAAGGCACTCACTGAAGTTGCAGCTGGTTCAGGAAGATGTAACCGATGCAGAGGCAAGGGTCAGTGGGTCAGACCGTGGCCTGTGGCGCCAGCATCCCTTCCCCGTGCCGCGTGTGTCCTGGCCGCACCATGGCAGTCCCGCTCCCTGCTAATGCTGATGCTGGGAAAGCAGAGGGTGGCCCAGGTGCCTGGGCCTCTGCTATGCTTGTGGAGACCCGGATGGAGTTCCCGGCTCCTGGCTTCAGCCTCGCCAGGCCCTGGCTATTGTGGCCATTTGGAGAGTGAACCAGCGGATGGAAGAGCTCTCTGTCCTCTGCCTTTCAAATTAATAAATCAGCCTTTAGGAAGCATTGAAAACCAGTCTCACTGGCTAGACCTAAGGGAGACAGCTGGTGCTGTTAAATACTTTTATTATTAAAAAGAGAAAGAGAGAAAGAATAAACCAGACCTTCAGCCGGAGAGCTTAGAAAGTAAAATGAAACCAGCCCCTACAGAAAAGGGGAGAGAAAAAAAATAGTAAAGATAAAGGCGGAAATAAATGAATTAGGGAATGGAAACACAGTGAAATTAGCAAATATACCCAAGAGCTGATTCTGTTTTTAAACAAACAATAAAGTAGAGTAACCTCCAGCAAACCTATGGTAGAAATAAAAGAAAAGGAAAAAATAAAAGAATGAGAAAGGAGACCTTGCAATACTTAGAGAGATTTTAAAATTGGAGGAAATGTAGGCACGACAATAAGCTTGAATCTGAAAATCCCAGGGAGATGTATACATAGCTAATTGAGGAAAAATTGGCAATTTTTTTCAAAGCAGTGCCCCCTGGGCCCAAAGATGACACTGGTCCCAAGTGTCCTCAGTAGTTAATTTCCAATCTGATAATGCTGATAACATTGAGCCTTCCCAGCTTAGAGAGAGGAGAGAGGGAGCTCGACAGTCCTTTCTACAAAGCAAAATAGCCTGACATTAAACATGGCAGAGAGACCGTATTAAAGGATGAAAATGCTAGGTAGGAAATAGAATTCAATAATATATTAAACAAGCCATCCCCCCCGTAGCCAGTGGGGCAGCAAGGGAAGACCAGTCAATATTAGGAAAGCTTAATATAGTAACCACATCATGGTAATGAGCTGAAGAAATAAAACTGCATCACGCCCAATGTATGCAGGGAGAAATTGATTACATCAAGCAGCGATTTCTGCCTGATCGATACGCCAGAAAAAGGAACAAAAGGCCGCCTTCTTAGCAAGATCAAGAATATCCGTTTTAAATCAATAGCCAATGTCATAAATAACCAATAAAACGAGGCATTCTTGTTGAAATCAGAGACAAAACAAGGAGGCCTGCTCCCACACTGTCACATTGATTTTGAATTTTGGTCAACCCAGTAATACTGGGACAGAAATATGTAGATTTTACTTACTATTATATTTTATTCCTTCACAAAGTTTGTGGAAATGTAGAATTAAAAGTTGAGCTTATTTTGGTGCCCCCAAAATTGAAATCCATCCATGCACAGTTTTTTTTTTTTTTTCATAATATGCATTTCCTGTGAACCTTTGGAAGACTTTCATACAATCTAATCTTGGGCTAGGGGTTGATTTCCAGAGTTTAGCTCTAATAGAGAAAGTCATCCCCTAAAATTCAACAGATTTGACTATATGAAAAACTATGAATCCTGTATGTAGCCTATAAAACAATTTGACAGCCTGGGAAGAAAAAGGTAGATTTTATCATAAAGTACATAAAGGGTTGATATTTTAATTCTATCAAGATCCTATATGATTTTATGTTTAAAAAAAAAAATCAAGATTTAAACTTGAAGATAATATAGCCAGACAATATAACTCGGAGTCAATGCCTGAAACCAACACCAAATGTTCATGGTCAGCTGCCTGAGGCCAGGGCCATGCCAGATGCCGTGTAGACAGACTTAAGAAATTATTAATTAATAAATTAATGATTAGATTAAATAATAGTGGAATGATATATAATTGTGTTAATATATAACTTTAAAAGTGTGGTACCGTTTTTACCTTTTAAATTAGCAAGTTTTTTTTCAAGGTTTTAGTATGAAAAAAGCTTTAAGATACAGAAAAGTTGAAAGAATGTCGGTGTAAATAGCCACAGGCCTGGGGCCAGGGTGCAGCAGGTGCAGCCGTTTGCCACTGTTGCTTCACCTGTACACGTGTATATCCCCAAACCTTTTACTGCTGTTGACTTCTGTCATCTATTTGAATGGCAGACACACAGAGATAGAGACCTTCCACGCATGGTCCACTCCCCACGTGCCTGCAGTGGCACCTACTGGGGCCGGGAACTGAGAACTCAGTCCAGGTCTTCCATGTGAGTGACAGGGACCCAACTGCCTGAGCCGCCACCTGCTGCTTTTCCAGGGTGCATGCTGCCAAGAAGCTGGGATCAAAATCTACAGCCAGGCGGCCAGTGCTGTGGGTTAACACCCTGGCCTGAAGCGCCGGCATCCCATATGGGCGCCAGTTCGAGACCCGGCTGCTCCACTTCCTGTCCAGCTCTCTGCTATGGCCCGGGATAGTAGTAAAGATGGTCCAAGGCCTTGGGCCCCTGCACCCACATGGGAGACCCAGAAGAAGCTCCTGGCTCCTGGCTTCGGATCGGCACAGTTCTGGCCATTGCGGCCATCTGGGGAGTGAACCATCGGATGGAAGACCTCTCTCTCTCTCTGCCTTTCTCTGTGTAACTCTTTCAAATAAATAAATAAATCTTTATATTAAAAAAAAAGAAAGCTACAGCCAGGACTCAAACCTAGGAAGGTGGGCATCCCAAGTGACATCTTTTTTTAATTTAAAAGCAGAGAGCGGGACAGGAAGTGGGGCAGCCAGGTCTCGAACTGGCGTCCATATGGGATGCTGGCACTGCAGGCTGGGGCTTTAACCCACTGTGCCACAGCGCCGGCCCCAAAATCTTTCATTTTAAAATTATGGGAGCCGTGACTGTGGTACAGCAGGCTAAGCCATCCCCATGACAGCAGCATCCCGTATGGGCGCCAGTTCGAGTCTCAGCTGCTGCTTTTCCCATCCAGCTCCTTGACAGTGCGCCTGGGGAAGCAGCAGAAGAGGCCCCTGTACTTGGGTCCCTGCCACCCACATGGGAGACCTGGATGGAGTTCCATGTTCCTCGCTCCTCCCTCCAACCTGGCCCAGCCAACCCAGCCCAGGCTGCTGTAGCCGTTTGGGGAGTGAACCAGCAGATGGAAGATATCTCTCTCTCTGCACTCTCTCACTCTAGCTCTCCATCTCTCCCTTTCTCTCTGTAACTGTTTCAAATAAATAAATAAATCTTTTTAAAGAAATTTTAAACATTAAAAAGCCATGAAGTGTGTAGAAAAATGGAATTAAAAGATAAGTTTATCTTGGTGCAAAGAAACCTTGCGAAATCCATGCATTTTTTTTCCATGAACATAAGCGTGGAAGTCAGAATTTTTTTTTTAAGTAAACTCACCTTTTCATCCCATTTTCCCCAGGCTTTCTGAGTCCCCCCATAGTTACACGCACTTTCCAGTGGAGTGAGCTCTGCTCACCTACAGCCCCTTATTTCCCGGCACACAGCCCCCTGCCTGACATACTGGCAAGTGCAGGCCTGGGGTGTCGCGGGGCGGGATGTTTGCAGGGTAGTCAGCACCCCTGGTCCAGTAAGGCCCAACCTGGCCATCCGGCATCACCCGTGGGGAACAGAGTCTGCAGCGCAGACGGGGCTGGGTTTGATGTCACTCTCGGATCTTCAGACTTGGCAGTCATGACCGTGTGAGCAGCTCTGTGTCGATCAGACCACAGACTGGGTGCCTCTTCCTGCGCCCCCCTCCTTCTGTTCTCACAGCAACCACAAGAGCCACGAGGACTCTGAGGCACAGAGCAAAGAGGCTGGGTTCTAAGGCAAACCTTGGTCCAGCCGAGAACTTGGCTGGAGCAGATCAATTCCTTGCCCATGACCAATGACAGCAGATGTTAGTTGAGTGCTTGCTGTGCGCTGGGCTCTGGCTGCAGGCTCTGAACACAAACTCCCAGAACATGAGGGGGTGGGGGCCCCACGCAGGTCCCAAGAGGGCCGAAGGTGAAGCCACCTTCCAGAGGAATAAGCCCACGTGGCCGGCGGGAGAGGGGAGTATCCCTGACAGTGCTAGGGGCTGCGGAGGGGGCTGTGTGCCAGAATCTTAAAAATTGCTTGAGAGGGGCCAGCACTGCGGCTCACTGGGCTAATCCTCCGCCTGCAGCGCTGGCACTCCAGATTCTAGTCCCGGTTGGGGCGCCAGTTCTGTCTCGGTTGCTCTTCTTCCAGTCCAGCTCTCTGCTGTGGCCCGGGAGGGCAGTGGAGGATGGCCCAAGTCCTTGGGCCCTGCACCCGCATGGGAGACCAGGGGGAAGCTCCTGGCTCCTGGCTTTGAATCGGCGCAGCTCCGGCCGCTGCTGGGGAGTGAACCAATGGAGGGAAGACCTCTCTCTGTGTCTCTACCTCTCTCTGTAACTGTGCCTTTCAAATAAATAAAATAAATCTTAAAAAAAAAAAAAAGCAAAAAGAGTGCAGCCCCAGACCTGCTGGGCCAGAATCTGCACGTTAACGAGACTCCAGGGTGACTCCTCCATCCTGCCTGCTTTGAGGAAATCAGGTCAAAGAGGTTAAGTGATTCACACCCAAGGGTGCAGACAGTTCTGGAGAGGCAGACCCTGGTTTCTCGACACCAGGGCTCTTTCCTCACCCGCTTGTCCCCGTGGCATAAACCCAGCTGGCTTGCTTGGGCTCCTTTTGCTGTCCTAAGACCAAATCTTCCCAGGCACTGGAGGCGGCTGCCCCTCCTGCCTCTTCTGCCGTGGCCGTGACATTGAGCATTTCCCATCGAGGAGCTTGCTCAAATGCAGCTGCCTGGGCCCAGCCCCAAACCCAAGAATCTGTATCTTAAAATACCCTGCTGCCTGTGGTTCCAGGTGCTGGAGTCGTGGCCCACCAGGAGCATCCAGGGGCTTCTTCTGCCAGTAAATCTGCCGTGTCTGAGCTGGGGTCACCCAAAGCCCGTTTTCTTCTGAGGAGCCCAGCAGAGCTGTGAGCGTGGCTCAGGCCTGCAGGCTGCGTGCCGTGTCACGAACACTGGTAGATTTCTCGTGGACGGAACATTCTCCTGAGCCCCAGCTCCGTGGGGCTCAGCAGGCCTCATGGAGTTGAATGGAAATTCCAGACACTTAAGAAACTTACCTGTATGATTTTCTGTTTTCTGCGGTCACACATTCTTAGGCCAGTGCCACACAAAAGTGCGAGGGGACCTCAAAAAGTTCACCGAAATGGAATTAGAAGATAAGTTTGTTTGGGTGCAAACAAGAATGTGACACATCTTTGAAAGAATTTTCGGAAGTCCCCGAGTGCAGGCCGTGGGCCAGGGCTGTTCTGTGTAGTGACCCAACCAAGAGGAAGAACGCACAGAGGTGAGGATGATGTTCGGAGCTGTTTATAGGTGGCCACATCTTTAACTGGGTAGGGGCCAGCGTGGGGACCCGTGGCCCCCAGGTCTCGGCGCCAGGCCAGCTACCTGCTGGCATCGTTGGTGAGGGACCAAGACAGCTGGTGTGTGCTGGAGAGCATTTGAGAAGCAGTGAGGCTGTTGGCAGTGGGAAAGGTTCTTTTAAGCCTGCGTACTGGGAAGTGAGGAGTGGGCACTTGCCACAGTGAGTGAGACCCCTGTCCTGGACCAGCGTGTGTGAGTGCAAGTCCTGGCTCCACTTTTGATTGGAACTTCCTGCTAATGCACACTCTGGGAGGTAATGGGGATGGCCTAAGTGCTTGGTACCTACCACCCACATGGGAGACCCGGCTGGGGTGTCCGGCCCCTGGCTGTTGAGGGCATGGGAGATCTGTGCTGTCTGTCTGTAGGTCTACCTTTCCAATAAACAATAAATGCCGTAGTTTTTTTTTAAGAAGCAGAGAAGAGTTGGGCCAGGCAGGGGGCTTCCCACCCACCCTTCAAGCCTCACAGTGCAGTACATACGGAAGGGAGGTTGGCCGCCCCCCCGGGTGGAGCCCCGCTCTCCCATCTCATAGGATGGGTTTGAACCCTCGTCACAAGAGGCTGGGGGAGAGTCATGTTCCAGCCCTGCCAGGCCTGGTGTGACAACACAGCCACTACCAGCTGTGTGACCTTGGGCCGCCGACTTTCCTTCTGTGTGCCCTGGGGTTTAGAAACCAGGAATGGCGGTTCCTCCTGGAGGAGTCCCTGCACAAGGATGAGATGACACGTGTGGGGGCCCGTCGGTGGCCAACCATGCTCAGGACAGGAGGGTGCTGGGTGTTCCGTCTGCATTTGAAAACGTGGATTGCATTGTGGGGCCCCGGGAGGTGCCCAGCTGCCATCCCTGTTCCAAGCTCCCCTGGGTGTGCTCGCCCGTGTGTGTGCCCATGATGGCAGCAGCAGCGTTTGTTGGGAAACAGCCACCGGTTTCCTGCTGATTAGCTGGGCCCCAGGAGGGCTGTCCCCGGCAGTGAGGGAAGCCCAGGGCCTGGCCGGGCCTCACCCCTGCTTGTCCTTTTAAGAGGCCCGCCTGCCCTCCCGGACGCCCTCACAGCTTCTGAGCTGGCTTTGTTCTGGCGTCCGGGTGGGGCCCCCCAGCTTCCAGCTCCCTGGGGTTTTGCCTGCAGGTGCGTCTCCAGTGCACACCTGGCACCTGGGGCAGGACAGGCCTTTGCCAAGTCAGCCCCAGTTGGGCCTGAGAGAGCCGGATCGTTTGAATTGCAAGCCCTTGAAAGCGATGCTGGCAGGGCCCCTGGCTGCCGGAGAAGGAGGCCTGGTGGCAGGGTGCCAGCTTTGGTTTTCCCTGCTGGTGATCGGGGAGCTCCCCTCCCAGGAGGGAAGATCTGGCGGGGGGAAGAGGCCGGTGCTGGGTTTCTGGGTCCCTGGCCTACCTCTTGGCCCTAGAGTGAAGGAGCAGACAGAGAACTGTGATGGGGAAGTGGGAGAGGCTGGCCTGTGGCCGAGGAGACCAGTGGGACACGTAGGGACTCGGTGACCCCACGCGAGGCCTAGTGGAGGGTGTGGGGGCTGAGACACGAGGCTATGGTCGAGTGCCCTGGCTCGTGGCTTCCTGCGTGGCTTGGCATCGCTGCCCCGAGAAGTGACCTCTCCCTCCCGTGGAGGGTGGCTGGTCCAGGCTTGCTGCTTCTGCCTCTGCGGCGAGCTCACCATCACCGTGTCAGGCCGGCTCCTGGGCTGGTTTTGGGTCCTCGACGTCACGCGAGCCTCTTGCGGAGCTAGGGACCGGGTCCGGACCCCTTGGGGCCTTGTGGCCGGCAGCCGCTCGCCGCATCTTGCTGCTGATGCTTCCCAGTGTGCACCCAGCTCCACACCATCAGGCCGGGCCCTCCAGCCGGGGTGGGAAGCCCTGTACCTCCCAGCACCGAGGCTGAGTCAACACGGCAGGGGAGACGTGTGTTTAGATAGCAAACACGGAGCAGCCGCTGGAGCCGGCCCCCTGCCACCCTGCTCCCGCCTCCCTAGCACAAATGTCCTCTGCAAAGGTCAGCCAGGCCCAGCCGTGTAATTTGCAGGGACAGGTGCACAATAAAAGCATAGGGCCCGCATTAGAAAATTAGTAAGAATTTCAAGACGGCCTGAAGCCGAGAACCGCCCATCTGAGTCCCTGGGGGTCCCCGGAGCAGCCCGGAGGTCCGTGTTTCCCAACTTCATGATGCTGCTGAGGTGGCAACTCTAGGCTTCCGCGTGGCTGGAGAGACCTCCACGTGGAAGCAAAAATAGCTTCCGCTTCCCTCTACCTGGTTTTCCCTTTCTTTGCCTGGGAACTCCCTCCCTCTCCCCTCCCCCACCCAGCCACCCTCTCCCCTCCCCCACCCAGCCACCCCCTCCCCTTTTCTCCCTCCCTCGCTCCCTTGCTTTGACCTGGGTGCACACCCTTTGCTGATTTGCCCCACAGTGTTTCCCACAAGGCCAGTGCACCATAGGCTTCCGAAGGAGCCATGTCCTCCCCACTGTGGGGGAGGGGAGGAGGGGACAGGACGGCCCTTTAGCGGCTCCGGCTCTGTCCAGATGGTCTCTGCCCACTGGGAGCCTGGAATCACTCTCGTTGCCAGCTGTCAGCACTGCCCGCCCACCCCGAGCCCTGGTGACAGACCTGGCCCCTGGTGCCTTGAGCTAGGGGCGGAAGGGGGCAGGGCGTGTGGAAGGGTGAGGAGAGCAGCCCGGGAGGGTCCTGGCCTCCGTGTCTTCCTCTCTAAGGATCATCTTGCAGGCCTCCACAGGAAACACGAGCCCCCTGCGCCCACCCCGAGCCCTGGCTCACTGGGGCTGTCCCGCATCCTGGACATGGCCAGCCTGGGGAGACCCTCGGCACTGCCTTGCCCAGAGCCCCCCTGCTCTCTCTGAACTGGTCCCCGCATCCGTCCCCCTCCAGGGGGCCCAGCTGCCCATGATACACCCGGCAGCTCTGGGAAGGCGGGGAGGTGGAGGGGCCCACTGGGAGGAAGGGGGCTGAGTCAAAAGCCTCCTCAGCCGAAAGGACCTGGCCCCTTGGGTGGGGGCTCTGGAGTCTGATACACTTTTTTTTTTTTATCTTTCTTTCTTTTCTTTTTTTTTTTTTTTTTTAAGATTTATTTATTCGAAAGGCAGAGTTAGAGAGAGAGACAACAGATCTTCCACCCTCTGGTTCACTCCCCAAATGGCTACAATGGCCAAGGCTGGGTCAGGCCAAAGCCAGGAGCTTGGAGCTCCATCTGGGTCTCCCATGTGGGTGGCAGGGACCCCAAGCACTTGGGCCATCCCCTGGCTGCCTTCCCAAGACGCATTAACAGAGAGCTGGATTGGAAGTGGAGCTCCTGAGACTGGAGCTGGCGTCACAGGCAGTGGCTTAACCCACTGAGCCGTAACATCAGCCCCTCTGGTGCACTTTCAAACCACCTAAAAGGCTTTTAGAGTCCCTGAGGGTGGACCAGGCCTTACAGTGTTTGCCCTTGGGGGCCCGCAGTCCCGCGGGAGCTGCTGGTATGCCCACAGCCCGGGTGCCCTGGGATCTTCCCTCTGCTTGAAGGGCGCCTGCCTTGCTCGGTCAGTCCCGGGCCCCTGGGCAGAAGGAACCCAGGAAGCACTCAGCAGAGATGGGCTCCTGCACAGTCAGCTAGAGGGGACCTGGTCAGGAGGGGGACCTCCGGCCTGGGCACCCAGTTGGTGTTCAGCCTTCACTACCTGGCTGGAACGAAAGGACCGCTGAGCTGGGCGCTGCGGGTGGATGGTTGTGACTGTGGGAGCATCTTTGGGGCTCCCAGGCTCCGCGCTGTGGGCGGGCAGGGTGACTGGAGACTGCCTTCAGAGAAGTCAGGGCCTCCGGAGGGGGGTGGGGGAGGGCGGGTATTGACCCTGGGGCAGGTGCATGGCACAGCTGGCTGAGCACCTGCTTGGGAAACCCGCATTCCATATCAGATTCGCCAGGGAAGACAGGAGAGGGTGGGCTGCTGCCACCCACATGGGGGACCCGGATGGTGCCTGGCCTAGCCCTGGCTGTTGGTAGTGAACCAGTAGATGGAAGATTATCTAGCTAGCTTTGTCTTTCAAATACATAAAAATAACAAAACATGGGCCCTGTGCTTCTGGGCTATAGGAGACAGGCTTGAGGGAGGAGAGGACACCCCCCCCCCCCATCGCAAGGCTCCAGGAAGATGCAGAGGTGAGAGGTGTGTGGTGTCTGCCCTGTTGGCCTGACCTTCCTGCTGGCCCGATGGACCAAGCGCAGGGCACCCTGCTGAGCGCCAGGCACCATGCTGGGCCCAGATGGTGAGTTCCCTGCCCTGGGGCAGCTGCTGCCCACGGCCAGTGCGGTGTAGCCCTGGGCTGTTTACCCTGGGTGCAGTCCACATGCTCAGCTCCCTGTGCGCCATGCCCACATGCACCCGGCGGCAGGCCCGGCTCCATCACAGTCGCAGCCCTGGCCCAGCCCCCAGCCTGCGTGCCTTGGTTCCTTGTGACGTTTTCTATGAAGTGTCCAAATCTAAAGAGGTAAGCCCCCTTGGCCGGACTCCCCCATGGTTACCATTTGGCCACCTTTGCTTCCTCTTGCTCTTTGAAGCATCTTTGCTGAGTCATCTGAGAGTGAGCCGCGGATGCTCCGCCCCTCAGTGCCTCAGCAGGTGCCTTGAGCAAGGACGTCCCCCTGTGCAGCCACGAGGCCACCGATCAGTGGCAGCCTCCCCTCTTCGGCCCTCACCAGGGTTCCCCTGTTGTCCTCCGGAGACACTTCCCGTGGCTTGCTTCCTGGTCCAGAAAGCTGAGTGCATTACATGTGGCTGGTGGGTTTCTGTAGCTCCTTCTACTGGGACAGTCCCCCGAGTGGAGGGGGAGGGGGTGTTTGTGACATTGGCCTCGAGGGTGGAGAGGAGGTGGCCCCAGTGACACTGGTGGCTGGCTGGCTGGAAGAGCCTGGCCCTGGGACCCACGGTGGGACTCTGCCGGGGCAGAATCGCCCCAGGATGGGGTCAGTCACGTGATGGTCCCACAGTACACACATCCCCGACATCAGCGCCGAGAGTTTGGGTGTGGTGTGACCGCCCTGCTGGCCACGCATCCTGGTTCCAGGCTTTAGTTACAGCGCTGTGGTCCCCTGGTGTTACAGCGCCACCGTCCCACCCTGCCCCTGGCTGCCTTCCCTCGAAGCCGGCTCTGCCCTGGGAGTGGCACCCATCTGCCTCCCTGCCCCCCCCCCCATTGGCAGCTGCCCTCTGCAGGTGGGTGAGAAGCCAGCGTCCACTCTTGTTGGGACAGAGTCTGCAGGCCCCGAGGGAAGGGCTCTGTCCGCTGAAGGGAAAAGTGCGTGGGACCCACATTTGGCGAGGCGACCACATCGGATGAAATTACGGGCTTTCTGAGCCTTGGGGGGAGGGTGCTCTGCCGTCTCTGCTCTATGTGGGGGTTTGAGGTTACCAGAGATGCAGGATGTAGGTGAGGAGAGAGAGAGACAGTGTGTGTGTGTGTGCGCACGTGCACACACGCATGGGAGTGCCAGAGCATAGAGACACTTGGGGCGTGGCGACCGCACAGCTGAGTGACCACACAGCGTGGCTGGGGCTTGGGAGGGAGCAACCCAGAGCCTGGGCCAGCTCGCTGTGACTAGGGGGCCTCCCCAGCGTGCAGTGGTGCTGTCACGGCCAAGGAGGGCAGCTGGGTTCATAAGTAACCCCCGCCCCGACATTGCACAGGCCCCTGCCCGAGGGGCCTCCCTGTGCCCGGGTCTTGTGGGTGAAGCCCTGGGCCTGGCCCGTGCACTTTGCCCCGGGGTGATCGCTTCCAGTCCGTAATCACGTTCCCTGGGGCAGGAGCTCCCTGCCTTCTCTTCGTTCTTGAGGGAATTTCTACTCATAAATTCTAAGCGTGCCACCCCTGCTGTCTCCTGGCGTGGTGCCCCAAGGAACTCACGGTGATCCCTGTAGCTTCAGCACAGACTCTCCCCAAGCCTGTTTTGCTTGTTTGCTTAGGTTCAGTTTTTTTATGACAATAATACACATGCATCTTTCGGAACAGAGCCGGAACCGCCGGAGCCCGCCCTCGCCCCCAGCGCCAGCCCCAGCTCTGCCTGCCTTTCTGCTACCTCCCTGTTTCCAGAGAATCTGCTGCTCGCCGCTGTGTTCTTGATTTACCCACTCTGGACACATCGGTCCCTCCGTGTCTCTGCAGGCGAGAGTTTCTCACTCCACTGCCCTGTCGTTGCCCTTATTCATATTAAATCGCCATTTTGGGTGAGGTCCACGAACATAACTGATGTTCCCTGTTGAGCCCGGCACTGAGCTACAATCACTTATTTTTAAAGAGCTAACAGTTGTCTCTAGTCACCCTTGCTGGGGTCGCTTTGAGCCTATTTCTGACCCCTCCCTGCGCACCAGCAGGAGGTCATGGCTTATCTATGTATGCATCAGTCAATTCCATTTTTTTTGCTAGACACTGGACTATCGACATTTTCCAAAGGTTTCAAAATGAATGAAAATGTAGTTCACTTTTACATTTCATTCTATTTCTAAATTATTTATGTATTTATTTATTTGAAAGTTAGCATGACAGAGAGAGAAGGAGAAAGAGAGAGAGAGAGCAATTTGGCATTCACTGGTTCACTCCCCAACTGGCCACAACAGCCAGGGCTGGGCCAGGCCAAAGCCAGGAGCCAGGAGCTCCGCTGGAGAGTCCCACGTGGGTGGCAGGGGCCCGAGCACTGGGGCCGTCCTCTGCTGCTTCCCCAGGCTTCATTAGCAGGGAGCTGGTTCGGAAACAGAGCAGTGGCTGGCACTGTAACCCATGCTCTAATGTGGGGTGCCAACGTAGCAGGAGGGGAATTCATCCACTGCGCCCCAGGCTGGCTCTCTCTTAGAATTTACCGTAACTGAATGCTGCTCCTCTGTGAAAGCCCACAGCCCCACGCCCTGCAGGCTGCCCCGCCCGGGCCCTCCTCACGCTGCCCTTTAATTGCCGGGTTCCTCGCTTGTGGCTCCTACTGCATTGCAGGATCCCGGGGACAGGCCAGGGGCTGGGTCGTGCTCACTGCTGTCTGCCTGGGTGGCCGCAGGAGCTGCCTGGCGCATAGTAGGATTTGCGATGATTTGCGTTTCTCCAGCGGCCCAGGGGTACGCCTGCTCCCCTGTATTCCCCGGGGCCTTGTCTTGAGCCCGCTGGTTGGACCTGGAGGCCCGTCTGGGGCCTGTTCTGACTTAATCACAGTCTCCCAGATGCAGATAACAAAGGCAGGGCTTTCTCCCCCAATCCACCGTGCCCTGAGCGCGCACACCCACACCCCGTACATACTACACACACACACAGCGCTCACACCACACATGCACACACGCACACGATCTGCCTGGAGCACATTGGAGTCCCCGATTTGTCCCTGTCACTCCCCCGGTCCCTGCCCACACCGCCGAGCTCAGTGTAAGACTCACTGGCGGTCGGGGAGTGAGGCTGAGACTCGCGCAATCCATCAATCAATAAACCCATCCGTCTTCCTCCACGCGGCCTCCCGGGCGTTTCACTCCCCAGCTGGCAGCTGAGCAGAGGCAGAAGGAAGCCTGTGTGGAAAGGTGACCCCCGTGTCGGCTTTGCCGTGACGCGCCCCTTATCCACACGGGAACCCCGCGAAGGCAAGGCCTGGCCTGGACGGAGTGGTGTCTGGGGGCCGGTAGAAGCGGAGGACTGGCAGGCCAAGGCCAGGCTGGGGCAGTTCCATTTCCTGTAGTCTTTGGGTCTTGACCCACGCAGGAAGTGCTGTCCTCAGAGGACGGTGCACAGGAGCCACCACGCCCTCCTGAGCCTGGGTGGACGCGCAGCCTTGGAGCTGGGCACTCATCCTGCACATGGACACGGCGGGAGCCCTGGGCGCGCCTCCAAGCCAGGACAGTGGCCCCGAAGGCCCTCCTGCCCCGGGGACCCTGGGCTCATGCAGCAGCCCTGGGGGCCCACCCAGAAGGCATCGTGGCAAGGGGAGGGGGGCCTCACCCAGGGCCACGTGGGAGGCAGCCACATGGAGTTGGCTGCTGATCCCAAAATAAAGGCCATGGCTTCTGGCCTGGGGCGCCCCTGGGTGGGAGCTCTTCCTTTGGGGGTGCCCTTCCCAGCCTCCCCCTACCCCCGAAAGGAGGCAAGAAAGGGCCTGAGTTGTCGCCTGATTGGCCCCTGTGCAGAGGAACAGGCGAGGTTCTCTGATGGCTCCTGGCCCCCACCCCACCCCCCCTTTGTGCCTCTCTCCCCTCCCCTCCCCTCCCCTCCCCTCTCCCTTTCATTCCCAGCTTGCCTCCCTTGGGGACGCTCTCCTCTCTCTCTCTCTCTCTCTCTCTCTCCCCTTTTCTTTTTCTATTCAGTCCCTTGCCTTTTGCCTCCCTCTCTTTTTCATTCCGTTTTTCTTCCTCCTTGTCAATAGTGCTTCTGTTTCCGTGGGAGCGCCTGGGGGGAGGGGAGGATGGGAGGTGACTGCAGGCCTGGAGCTGGCCGGTGGGTGTGGGATCACACACCAGTCTGCCTGGCCCCGGGGTGGGGCTTGATGGCAGGGTAAAGGTCAGAGGTCAGAGGTGGCTATGGCTCCTCCAAGCCCCTCCCCCGTAGCAGCCTGGTGCAGTGTGAAGACGCCCGCGGGGTGTGGGCCAGTGTGGGCCCTGCCTTAGCTCAGGCTGGAGCCCAGGAAGAGGGAGCCCTTCAGGGTCTCCCTTTGCAGGGCCCGGGCCACACGTTCTCCTCCTTCGAGGAGGGGCCCTGAATCTCAGATTTGCAGTGCTCGCCTGGGAGCGGCAGGGCGCGCCCGCTTAGGTTCTCCTGAATTATCCATCAGAACAGTTCGGCTTTTTCTCAGGAGGCCTCTTGGCTCTTGAACGCCGAGGAGGGGAGCTTCCTCTGGGGGCTGACGGCCTGTCCACCAGGCGCGTGCACCTGCCTGCTTAGCGCCGCTGTTTCTCGTGCATGGTGGCTCGTCTTGTGTGGCAGGGGCTTGTGGGCAGGACCACCCCCACTGGGGGCCGGAGTCGCCCTGACCGCCTCCAGGTGTGTTGGTGCCTGTGTGGACTGCGGCTCAAACCCTCACACTGCCTCCTACAGCCGTAGTTTCCTGCTCCCTGCCTTGGAGCCCACCGAATTCCTGCACGTCCTACAGAACCCTGCTCAGGGGCCCTTTAACATTTCCAACCCCGAGTCAAACACGTCTTGATTGTATGCCAGCCACCAACTCTCTAAGGTCTCACCCTCTCTTCCCCACGGCTCCTTGAGGGCAGGGACCATACTGAGTTCCTGGGAGAAGGGTGTGGCCACTTGACCCATCTTCTGCTGCTTTCCTAGGTGCAATAGCAGGGGGCTGGATGGGAAGTGGAGCAGTCGGGACTTGAACCTGCTTTGCCAGTGCCAGCCCCCATCAGTGTTTGTTGAAATCAGAATGGATACAGCTCAGCGCTTTGCAATCATTAAGCCTCCTGCAAGGCTCCCCACTTTTTCGCCCCCAAGTCAGGGCCAGCTGTGAAAGCACACAAGAGCAGGAAATGACCAAGGCCAGACCGCTAGCTGGAGGAGGGGGACACGTGCACAGGTCTCTCTGTGGCCACCAGGGACGCTGGGATGCTGAACCCCGGGGAGGGTGGGCTGTCAGGACACTCCCTTGGAGCACTGGCCGTGGCAAGTGCAGGTGTGCTGGGTGATGGAGACTTCCCAGGAGGGGAGCCTGGGGCCCAAGAGGGCGGGGGAGAGTCCCCCTCCCCCCTGGGGCAGTGAGCGGTGGGCAGGGGCGCTCCAGGAAAGGGGTGGGGAAGGCTGGGGCAGCCCCACCCATAGCAGCGTCTCCCTAACCTGGGACAGGGGCCCCAGTGGGCAGGGCCTTCACTGCCCTGGCTGGCCAGCAGGTTTTTCCAGTTTGGGCGAGAACACCATGAAGGCACACCCTTCTATCTCCGCCCTGGCTGGAGATAGGAGTGGGGGAAGGGCGGCAGGAGTCTGTGTCTGGGAGCCGGCTTTAGAGACAGATGTGTTTCCGGGGCCCCAGGACCAGCATTGAGGGGTGGGCTCCTCCGGGAACTGGCTGTGTGCACCCAGGCAGTTAGCGTGCAGTCACGGGAGCAGCCAGGCTCTGCTGTCCGAAGGCTCTACCTGATGAGTCAGGAGAAGCCATCACACACCTTTGGGAAGCAGCAGAGGTGGGGGCGTGGCCTGGGGCTGTTGGTTCCAGGGCTCCTGTAGAAAGGGCACGGGGCATGCCCAGAACCTAGGCAGCTGTGTGAGCCGGCCATCACAGGCCTGCCTGCACAGCGCACCTCCGCGACGGCTCAGCACCCCAGCGTGGTCAGTCCACCCGATGTCTCGCGCTGCCCAATGGCTAAGCAGCCTTCCGTTACTCATATTCATCTGAGGCAGAGGTCTTCTCCCCCCTGGTTCCCTGCCCCAGATGCTAACAAGAGCCGAGGCTGGGCCAGGCCTCACCTATGGACGGCAGCGATCCAATCACTGCCTGTCACCCACGGCGCGCGTTAGCAGGGAGCTGGGTCAGAAGCAGAGGAGGGGCCGGTGCTATGGCACAGTGGGTAAAGCAGCTGCCTGCAGCACCGGCATCCCATATGGGCGCTGGTCCAAGTCCTGGTGCTCCACTTCCGATCCAGCTCCCTGCTGATGTGCCTGGGAAGGCAGCAGAAGATGGTCCAAGTGCTTGGGCCCTTACACCCACGTGGGAGACTCAGAGGAAGCTCCTAACTCCTGGCTTCAGCCTGGCCCAGCCTAGCCACTGTAGCCACCTGAGGAGTGAGCCAGCAGATGAAAAAGATTCTCTCCCTCTCTCTCTCTCTCTCTCTCTCTCCCTCTCTATAATTCTGCTTTTCAAATAAATGAATCTTTTTTTTTTTTTAAAAAAAAAAAGGGCAGAGGAGCCAGGACTCAAACCAAGCCCTCCAAACTGGGATACGGGAATGCCAAGCGGTGGCTTACCCATTGCGCCAAATGCCTTCCCCACTACGTGGGCAACCAGAGGCCCCCTTGCCTCTCTGGCTTTGAAGACCAATGCTCTGACACAGTTTGTGAGGTTTCTGTGCCTCAGTTTCCATAGTTGCAAAACGGGGTGATAGGACTCGTGCCAGCCATAGGAGTGAGATAAGGAGCTCAGAGGTGGCCCGGGCTGGCACCATAACACAGGGTTACCGGCCAGCCCGCTGACACGGATTTTGCCCTGGGAGTAAGAACCCACACGGAGCCTGGCAGGAGGCTCGGTGATGTCATGCGTGAGAAGCGCTGCGCCCAGCCAGGGGCCGGCGCTCGCTCTGAGTCACGGAAGAACTTGCATTTCCTTGGCCCGGGGATCTGGTGATCCTGCCCGGCGGCGGGGGCCTGCCGCAGCACAGCAGGGCTCAGACGCAGACTGGGGAGAGGAGGGGAAGTGGGTTTGGAAATTCAGGCAGCAATGGGATCCTTTGCTCTGCCTTGTTGAGTTGGGGGATTTGGGAAAAGAGTTGGCGTCCGTGATAAGGGGTTCCAGCTCGCTAGGGTCCCCTCTGGCTCCTGGGGCACAAGGGACCCTGCCAGTCCCATGGGCAAAAGAACTGGAAGTGGAGGCTCCTAGCATCTCCCTCCCTCCCTGGGCCCCATTTGGTGCCTTTTTCATGGGCGCATCCTCTCCCCACTCCTTCTCGGGGTTCAGATATGTTTAGTAACGATCAGAATGAGCCCAACACAGAAGACGCACGCGGGCTGCCATGGTGAGGGCTGGCCATGGCCGTTTGTCACCCACCAGCCCGCGTGCCAGGGGTGTCCGTCTCGTTGCCGTCTTTCATCTTCTCCGGCGTTCCAGGGCAGAGGGGGCTGATGTCCCCACTTTACAGGTGAAAAAACTGAGGCTCTGAGAAGTCACCTGGGCAGTCAGGAAGCAGCCCGCTGACTCCAGGGACCCACCGCAGGGAGAAGCCCCCGGCACTTGTCACCGTTTAACCCTTGGGTTGCATGAAAGCCCTCTACCCCCCCCCCCCCCGCACTTCTGAAGCCCTGGAGGCCAGCCCTTGGGACTCAGATTGAAGAGGATCCAGCCGCAGCCACCTTGGGCGCCATCCCCTCTGCCGTCCAGGGCCTCTCCTCAAATGGGCCCCCCCACCTCCTCTGCAGGTCCCTGATAACAAACAGACCCCATGCGCCTGGCTGGGCTGCCCCCGTCTGTGGCTCCTGCCTTGTCCGAACCTCGTATCCCAGGCACGCATCTGCCCTTCCCAGCTGGCCTGAGAGTTGAGTGTGGATGCGTGGCTTCCACCCCGTCTGCAGGTCCTGCCCGTGCGCTCACCGCGTGTAGGTCCTCCTTGCTAGGCGACGGTGACATCCTGTGTGCATGGCCGCCTGCATCTGATGTCTGTGTGCGTGTGTGTGTGTGTGTGCGTGCACTGCCAGCCAAAATGTTTCGCCAGCCGTCCCTGCCCTCGGAGAGCCACAGAGGCACTGCGTGAATGAGAGCGGCATTCTCCACTCCTCTCCTGGCACAAATCCGGGCTCGAGTCGGGTGCGTGGGTGACTGCAAAATAAACGGGGACTGCGCCGCCAGCTTCGGAGGCAGCACTGCCAGGGGCTCTGCCAGGCCGGAGGCCGCAGAGGAGCCACGCTGGCTGCTGGGAGGGAGGAAAGGGCTCGGGGCCAGACCTCGCTCACCTGCCCCCTACAGGTGTGCAACTCCCCTGCCCCCTGCTCTTCTGTTCTTGTGCTCCTCCCCCATGCCCACCGTCTGGGCAAGCCCCTCGGCATTGCTCACCAGATCCGCCTGCCCTGAGGTCCCCGAGGCCAGTAGCTGTGGCTCCCACTGAGTCCCAGCACGCACCGGCCTGGTTCCCAGACATTGATTTATTTCCCTTATCTCTGGTCCTCAAAGCACAGGCACTGAAGTTGGGCCTAACCTCCACTTCTGATGAGACCGGTGACCTTGGCTGAGTCTCTCAGCTCTTCTGGCCTTACTCTCCTCCTCTGTGAAATGGGTCTTGTCACATGATCACACCAGGGCCTGGCCTGCTGGAAGGGCTCAGGGTGTGCTTGGTCCCTCTGTCGTCACTGTCCCCGTTACGGACAAGGAGCCCAAGTCCCAGGGGGGCTAAGGAACTTGTCCAAGTGTGCAGAGCTGGGGGTGGGACACAGGGCTGGGCTGCCTTCCGCAGTCTGCAGAGGGAGGGCCGACTTCCTGGGCTCCTTCCGCTTGCCCTCACTTCCTCCTGGGGCCAGCCTGGGAGGGGACGAGTGCCGCTGGCCCGTCATTGTCGCCTCTGTGGGTCACAGACCCCAGGACTTGCTGCATCCCGCAGTAGGGCCTTGCCATGAGCACAGGCCAGGCAGCCACTCCCGCTGGGCCTGTGAAGCCCAGGACCAGAGGCTCACATAGCCTGGAGCCGCCTGGAGACCTGGGGCCTTGCGCTCTCTCTGTGCCTTTGAGACGCAGGGGCCACGCCGTAATCGGCTTGCTCTTTTTTTCTGGGGTCGATCTCTCTTCCGGCTGGCCCCCTCATTTCCGATCACTCCACGCGCAACACGGCCATAGAAGCCGCAGAGAGGCTGGGCCGGGATGGCGGAGACCCGGCCCTTCCTGGGAGCACAGGAGGAGAGACGCAGTCTGCTGTGCCTTGTAGGCTGGGCAGGTGCCTTCCCTGAGCCTTCTCCCCACACAGCCTGGACCGCGTGCCCGGACGGTTCCGCGCGGGGACTCCCGGTTTTACACTGGAACTGCGCGAATCTCCGAATGTCGCGCACCCAAAGAAGCGTCTTGTGGTTCCGCTTTCCAGGGACTTGTCGACCTGCCCTCGTGGGAGCTCAGGACAGGGTGGCTGAGAGGACCGCGGCGTGGGTCGACCGCAGTGGGTTCTCCCTGACGCCCAGGAGGTGGGGTGTGTGTGGGTGGACGAATCCTGGCTGCGGCCTCTAACAGGCGGCAGGAGCGAGGGCAAGAGCGGGTCCAGAAGCTCTGCCCTGTTCGGGATGGTGGGGAGCCACGTGCATTGAGCATCTGCTTGGTGCCTCGGCCTGGGGGGAGGGGAGCACCGCGTGCAGGGGTGGGGGTCCCCGGGCAGCGCCGTCGTTGAGGGGTTCTGGGCCTGGGTCCACCCCAGGTTCTGGGTGCTGACCCTGCTCCATCTGCAGCAGGGCTTCTCCTCCCCCGGGGCCTCGTTGGCTGCCCACCTTCCCTCCACAGGTGAGGTGGGGAGAGAGCGAGAGCCGCTGGGACCACTGCTCTCTCTCTCTCTCTCTCCTTCCTTTTTTCTTTATTTTTGAGCAAGAGATAAATAAATGCCGCCCTGAGATGACTCCAAGAACACTGAGGGAGATAAAAGGAGAGTAAAAGGGAGCGAGAGACCAGACGCTAAGGACAGAGGGGATGTGGCCCCAGCTCCGCCATGAGCGGGGGATGAAAGGAAAGAGAGAGATGAGATGGGAACGCAGGACCAAGTGGCGGAGCGCAGGGTGGGGTTGCCACGGAAACGGAAGAGAGGAGGAACGGAGGGAGAGGAAGAGGGGATGGAGAAGGCGCAGAACCGGCCTGAGGATGGGGGAGGGGGCCCGTTGGGGCCCCCAGGTCTGGATCAGGCTGTGTGTGAGGACATCGAGGCTGGCCAGAGAGGAAGACTCGGCCCAGGAAGCCCAGCCCTGCCGAGAGCCCCACGGGCGGGGAGAGCTGGCGCCTGCTCCTCCCTGCCTGCCCGAGGCTGCCTCAGTTTCCACCTCCATGTGACAAAAATGGCGCTCACACGACTCTTGTCTTTGTGCCTTGAACCTGGGAGCCACGGTTCTGGGAGTGTTTTTCCCCATTGCCCCAAGCCGGCCATGTTCGGGTCCAGCAGAGTGTGCCTGTTGGAGGAGGCGGAGGTGCTGTTTGCTTCTGGGATTGGAGGGCGGTCAGGCACTGGACCCGAAGCCCAGCCAGGCACAGGCAGTCCAGACGCCCCACACACCCGGGTTCCCATCCAGAGCTGGGCTCAGTCAGCACGCGGCTTGGTTTCGAAGTCGGCTTGTCTGTCACTTGAACATGGTGGTCTCAGAGGGGCAGCTGCGTCCTGTGTGTGTCCCCGGCTAGGGGTGCAGAGGGGGCAGCCAGGGCTCAGCCCTCGGGGTGGGAAGGGGTCTGGAATGGAACTGAGATGCCAGCTACTGTGCAAGTGATTGAGTTGTTAACACACCTTAACAATGATGCTCAAGTCCAACAAGGAGCTGCTGAGGACACGGGGACCCAGCCTGGTTTGGGGGTCAGGGGAGGATGAGTGAGGAAGCACGTTCCAGGCACTGGGAACAGCATGCGTGAGGAGGCAGAGTGCAGACAAGGTCTCTGAAGGGAAAATGAATGGGGCAGACTTTAGGATGCAGCAGATTAAGTATCAGAGCACTGGTTCGAGTCCCAGCTGCTCCACTTCCGATCCAGTTCCCTGCTAATGCCCCTGGGAGAGCCGTGGAAGGCGGCTCAGGTCTTTGAGTCCCTGCCACCTGTGTGGGAGGCCCGGATGGAGTTCCTGGCTCCTGGCTTCGGTCTGGCCCAGCCCTGGTGTTGCAGCCATCTGGGGAGTGAACCAGAGGATGGAAGATCTCTCTGTGTGTGTGTGTGTGTGTGTGTGTGTGAGAGAGAGAGAGAGAGAGAGACTGTGCCTTTCAAGCACAAGATAGGAACCAGACAGGCCAGTTTCGTGGGTCCTCGGTGGGGTTTGGCCTGGGTTGCGAGAAGTTGGGAAGTGACTGGGGTTTTGTGGCGGGCGGGCTGTGGTGGCCGACGGGTACCAGCACCAGGCTTGTTTCGGTTCTCTGTCCCTTGACCAACTGTTGTAGCCTTTGAGGGCCAGAGCCAGCCACGTGACAGAACTCGTGAGAGCTAAAGACACTCCTGTAGCGGGGTGGAATGAGGGAAATGCCTGCTCCCACCATGCCCCCAGACCATGGAAGGCAGGGGCCCAGGTAGAGGGCCCTGGTCGGGGAGGGGCGCTGTGTCAGTTTAGTCTCCACGGTGGGGTAGGGGCCTGGCTTACCCGGAGGGTCCCTTAGTTTCTTCCAGCCCTGCCGGTGAAGATTCCAATACCTGCCTTGAGGTTGCACAGCCGAGGTGGCCAAGGCATGGGGTCTTCAAGGGGGACAGTAGAGCGGCAGGAGCACCTGGCGGCCCTCCTCTGCGGTAGGAATGTGCCTGCCCAGCAGGTGTGGGGCTGTCAGGCCAGCTCCAGGGCTGGGGACTTCAGCTTGGAGGCAGCACGGCCACCCTAGAACATAGCCTCAGGCTCCGTTCATTCTTTCGTTTTTTGGGCCTGACTGTTGATTTCTTTCCCTCCACCAGGACAGTCCCTTCCCGGGCTCTCTCTGTGCCCCCGCCGCCATTGTCCCCTGGGGCTGGGCCATTTGCAGGGGAAGATGACCAGGGACAGACCCAATTCTGAGTCAGCGTGGTTGTATCTGAGCAGATTTCTTCCAAGGAGAGGGGGGTCAGAGACCCAAGGACACGCAGGCCTCCGTGCTGGCTCTCAGCCGACCACTTGCAAACATTCATCTGCAGCATACTTGGACGGCAGCGTCTGCCCTAGTGTCTGCCCTCCCAACCAGGCTTAGCCACGGTGACACGGCAAAGTGACGTTCTCAGGCCCCTGTCCTGCCCCAGAACCCTTCCCCGGGGCCAGTGCCTGCACCGAATCCTAAAGGCTTAGGGGAACTTCAGCCAGTGCAGAGGGGTCAGCCTGTGCAAAGGCCCTGGGGGTAGACGCATCAGCGTGGTAGAGCCTGACTGGGGACACACACTGAGGCAGGGGGCCTTTATCCGCAGGCCATGTGGCCAAGGGTCGGCTTCTGGGCTGGAGACTCACGTCCTAGCCCACGCTTCACCATGGTCTCCTTGCGCCTCCCTCCCCAGGCCTCAGTTTGCTCCTCTCTAAGGAGAAGGAGCAGCACGCAGTGAGCGTCAGGGCCTTGTGTGGTCTCTGGGTCAGTGGCCCAGCTACTCTGACCCTAGAGGCGGGGCTCTGCCCGTCTTGTCCGCAGAGGAAAGGGGAAGCTGAGGCAGAGAGAGGATCCCAGAAGGAAGGGACGCCCACTTCCCCATGCTCCCCCCGCCCCCCAGCCGCCCCAGCACCTGCTGGCCGCTCGCTGCTGAGTCAAGGCCTTGTGGGCTGCACAGAAGTGAGACTGCAGCAGGGATCCCCAGCCTTGCACAAGCCCGGCTTTCACTTCCTCTTCCTTCCTGGGGCTGTGTGCAGAGGAGGAGGAAGGAAGGGGATGCCAAGAGGGCTGTTTGGCCAGGAGGTAAAGTCCCAGGAGGCTTGTTCTGTAGCTGCATACCTGCCTGCCACTTCCTTGCCCCTCCCCTCCCCTGGGGCAAAGGGCCCAGTGAGGGGGAGGTGCCGAGAAAGGGGCAGCAAGACTCTCCCCTCCTCTTCTGTGGCTCCGGTGGACCGTGGCACAGCACCAAGATCTCGGCACTTTGACCGCTGGGGCAGCTCCCTGCTGTGTCCCCGCCACCAAGGACAGCAGCCGACACCTGCTAGGCACTCAGTACGTGGGTGTTGGGTCAGTGATTCAGTGGCCATTGGAGGCCAAGGGGCAGAGCCGTCCTCACAGCATGAGCGCTGGTCCTTGCTGAGGTTTTACCGGGGAGTGGGGACCTACTAGGCCATCAGGTTGGTCACAGGGGCCTGGTGATGCGCACGCCTGGGCTGGCAGAAGCCGCAGAGCGTGGAGATGGGACTCAGCCCAGAAACACACAGACGGTCAGCAGGTCCCGTGGCTTAAGCAAAACCAGGCCGTGGGTGCCTTCCTCCTCTGTGCTCTGCTCCAGGGGTCACTGGCCACCCTGACCCCGCCCACATCTCCCCTGCCCTCAGAGGAGGGGTGTGGGAAGGGGCTGTCCCGAGAGGAAAAGATGTGAGAGCAGTGTGGGTTGACAGGACATGCCATCGCATCTTGGGGAGGGGACCCTGTGTGACGGACAGGTAGACCAAGGATGAACCTGCCCTCGGGGTTCCCTGTCTACCCAGTGCCCGTCTTTAAAAATATATATGTATTTTGTTAGTTATTGCAAGGCAGAGTTACAGAGAGAGGAGGGAAGATGCAGAGAGAGAGATCTTCCATCTGCTGGGTCGCTCCCCTAATGGCTGCAGCAGCCAGGACTGAAGCCAGGAGCTTCTTCCAGGTCTCCCACGTGGGTTTAGGGGCCCAAGCACTTGCTTTCCCAGGCGCATCAGCAGGGAGCTGGATCGGAAGTGGAGCACCCGAGACTCGAACCCGCACTGTAGACAGCCTCCCCCACCACCCCTGCCGCCGTGCCCATCTTAGAGATGAGCAAACTGAGACCCTGAAGGACCTGGTGACTGGCCCAGTCGCCTGGCAGTAGACAGAGCAGCAGTGAGAGACGCTGGGGTTCTGGGGGCCTGGGTCCCTGCTTGGGTGGGGAAGGACTCCTGCTGGCCTGGCCTGGGCATGAGACTTCATTCCCACCCTGCTTAGGGCCTGGCCTGGCCTGGCCCTCAGGCTGGGAGGTGGTGGGGCAGCGCTGCACCCTGGGAAACAGGGCAGGGTCCCTGCCCCTCCTCCTCCCCTGCTTTGTGTCTAGGCCTGCACAGCCTCTTCTCGCCCTCCCCCAGGCTCCTCCTCTTCCTTGTGTCTCCATTCCTCCCTCCTCCCTCCCTCTCTCTCTCTCTCCCTCCCTGCCTCCCCTCCCCCACTCCCAGCACAACTACAGTCTGGCAGCTGCTCCATTTCTCTCGTCCTTGCCTTTAACATTTACCTTCGGCCCGCTCTGGGGACCGGGGGTGCCCTGGGAGGAGGCCACACTGCGGCCCCTCTGGCCACCCCTAGTCTCCTGAGCCCTGCAGGCCCTGCAAGAGCCCAGAGCTTTTGTTCATGTCCTCAGCACGAGTGGAGGGGAGAAGCCTGAGAATGGGGGTGCCCCAAGGGGTTGCCCCCTCACCCCAACAGTGACAGAAGGGCTCCTCGGTGGGGTGGGGAGGGGACCCTGGCAGACAGGTGCCACACACCTGGCCTGCAGGGCATAAAGCAGAGGGCGTGGCCTGTGGGAAGGAACCAGGCCCAGGCCTGGGAGAAGTGAATCAGAAAGCCAAAGGTGGGGTGGAGGGGAGTGGACAGGGTCAGAGTCCCCGGCCCCGACTCAGATGACGGGCAGGCAGCAGGCCAGTGAGCCTCTTCGTACACACACAGCCTGCCCCAGGAGCCCCACTGATCGGCACTGCCCGGGTGGCCTGCGTTCTGTCCAGGCAAGTCCCACCCAGTGTGGCAGCAAGCAGGGGCCTGAGCCGGTGGGCCGTGGGCGGGAGAAGGCTTCTGGCAGAATCGGATACCCCAGGAGGGGCTCTGGCCACCCTCAGAGCTGGCCCTGGGCCCAGGTGAGGCCCAAGAGGCCTGGGTGCAGGCCCAGCTCACACCCCCTCCCCTGCGCCGAGCAAGGCTGAGAAATTGGGGAACACACTATCGCGCCCTCACAGCATACACACACCCCGTGGGGTTGATCTGGGGATCATCCGGCTCACCTGGGACCTGTCTGGCAAGAGAGCTGTACAGCTCCGCCTCTGTATTTGTGTTTCCTTGTTTGCACCCCTCTGTGGCCACAGGAGCCTGGGGCTTTGGGACTCTCACATCAAGCCACCCGCCCACGCCTGGCAGGTGTGGTCTGTAGCTGGTGACCATGAGTGGACAGTCAGGGCCCACGGACCCGTGCACCTGCTCCCCTGGGCAGGTGTTGCTTGGGCTGTTTGCATCTCTGCACCTGTTCCGAGAGGGGACGGGGCCTGGGATGGGCACCTCATCCCCACACAAGAAGAGGACACGGAGGCGTGGGCCGTGCCCTTGCTGTACCCCTGCTGGTCAGCACTTGCTCCCGCGGGCTCTGCCTTGGGGAAGTCCGGGGGGAAAAACCACTGAGTGGATCAGCCCACTGCCAGCCCGCAGACACGGGGGCCGCCGAGGCAGGAGGCAGCAGGGGCCAGCTTCGGGGAGGCTCCCAGCGTGGCTGGGCCAGGTCCAGCAGGTTGGGACCCAGCCTCACCGCTCACCTGGTGCCTCCAGCCCCAGCGTTCGGCAGATCTTGGCTGCACAGGTGAACGGATGAGTTATTAGTCCCAGGCGGCCGGCCTTAGACTCGCAGAAGCGTCACTGGAGGTGGGGCCCGAGGTTGGGGAGCTCTCCCGGCTGTGCAGCCTGCAGGAGTCAGCTGCACCCCAGCCTGAGGCCTCCTGGGGGTTTGCGTCTCACCCATCGTCCCTTTAGGGGGCACATGGGGCTCTGACGTGACTTTGCTTAAGCCCCTCTCAGTGACCACGCCAGGGCTCCAGGCCGGGGGCCGGGCTCCTGGGTGCATCTGAAGGTTGTGGTAGTGATTGATGCATGTGTGTGGGGAGGGGGCAGGTTCTGAAGCAGCCCCCACCCCCAGGCTTCCCAGGGGCACGCAGAGTCCCCAGCCCCCGCCGCAGGTTTCCTCCTATTGCTCCCTTCCACGAGAGCTCACTCCCGGCTTAATAATTTAATCTGTACTGTCCGCTTCAAGGAGGCCGAATTCCTGTCTGGGGTATTTTTAGCCTCAGGAAAGGGAAGCTCCACTGGGCGCTGGGGGAGGGCGGAACCAGGCCAGGCCATTTCCTGAGGAACGTCCAGCAGGCCCTGGCCCTGGCCTGGGAGGAGAGCCCGAGGGACAGGCAGGAGTCGCCCCAGGAATGCCAGCCCCTTCCTCTGACGGGCTGGGCACTGAGCCAGGGCCAGGGGCACAGGCAGGAGCTTCCAAGGCCTGAAGGCAGCGCCAGACCCCCACAGGCGCAGCTGGGCGCTGCACAGTCCTGGGGGAGCCTGGAGAGTCTGGGCCGGGGGCGGGGGGCAGGCCCCAGGAATGGGGGCGGGGGACCTTGAGGACCTCCTGGGAGTCCAGAGGAGGGGGCAGGGCCCCTGGGGAGGGAGGAAGCACTGCAGCCGTGGGCACCTGGGCAATGTGGGCGCCCAGGCATCCAACAGAAGAACGTATTAAAACCAAAACCTTGACCTCGAACCCCGCAGCTGGTTTTGGTGTTCAGGGCCGACCATGGGCGTCGTCGTGGGAGGCAGTCAGGGTGCCCTTGTCTCATACCAGGTCCGACGGGGAACCCCAGCATGGAAGCCAGTTAAAAGCCGTACTCTCACCCGTATCCATTCACGTATTTACGTATGGAACCTTTAGAATCAAGGGAAGCAAGGGGCCCGTAGTGATGGTCAGAGGCGCTGGGTGTCCAGGCTGCCGGTGGCTTGTTTATAGGGGTCTTCAGAAAGTTCATGGAAAATGCATATTGCAAAAACCTCACCTAGATTTTTTTTAATATAAAAAGATTGATTTATTTGAGAGGCAGAGTTACACCCATATGGGATGCTGGCGCTGCAGGCAGAGGCTTAACCTACTTCACCACAGTGCCAGCCCCCTATAGATTTTTTTTTAACACCAAGATAAACAAACTTAGCTTTTAATTCCACTTTGCACCACCTCTTTAAAGTTCCTTCATTCCTACAGCCACGCCATTACAAATGGTGACAGCTGGCCACCAGCCACGGGGCCGGCATCCCACATGGGCACCGGTTCATGTCCCAGCTGCTCTGCTCCACTTCCCGGTCCAGCTCCCTGCTAATGGATCTGCGAGGGCAGCAGAAGATGGCTCCAGTGCTTGGGTCCCTGCACCCACAAGGAGAGAGGAAGAAGTTCCTGGCTTTAGCCCTGGCCATTGTGGCCATTTGGGGAGCGAACCAACATATGTCTCTGTCTCTCCCTTTGCCTTTCAAATAAATAAATACATTTTTTAAAATTTACTTATTTATTTTACAGGCAGAGTTACAGAGAGAATGAGAGACAGAGAGAGATCTTCCATCCCCTGATTCACTCCCCAAATGACTACAATGGCCAAGGCTGGGAGAGGCAGAAGCCAGGAGCCAGGAGCTTCATCCAGGTCTCTCATATGGATGGAGGGCCATCTTCCACTGCTTTTGCAGGTGCCTTAGCAGGGAGCTGGATCGGAAGTAGAGCAGCCAGGACAGGAACCAGTGCCCACATGGGATGCTGGCACTGCAGGCGGCTGCACCACAGCACCAGCCCAATAAAAAAAAAAAGAACGGTGACAGCTGTCTGGCACCACACCCACCAGGCACAGAGTCGGTGCACAATTAATCACCCTGGCAGCCAAGCCAGCAGGGCGTGCAATGTGTGGGCGTGCGGCATGCACTTCGTTTGAGAGGGGGGAATGTGGAAAGTCCGTTCTGAGAATAGTCTTCAGTTCGAGTCAGATTTTTGGCATGCAAGGACCTGCAGGACACGGTTTGAGAAAATCCAGCCACTCCGTTTTATAGATGGGAAGACTGAGGCCGGCTGGGGGCGGGCAGGGCTCAGCCAGGGTGCCACACGGAGAGGGAGGAGATGGTTCGATACACAGAGGGTATCATTGCGCTCCAGAATGAAGTACAAGTGTGTGCTGTCTCCCAAGCAGGAGGAGACAGACGTCAGGGCCAGACACACCCAGTGGTCGCTGCGGCCCTGAGCTGTGGTCTGTGCGGCCCTGAGCCGCGGACACTCACATTTCTCTCCCTCCCACAGCCATGCCCGCCTAGCCGGCCGCCGCGGGATGGAGGGCTTCATGGACTCAGGGACACAGACGGACGCTGTGGTGGTACTGTCCTTGGCGCAGGCCGCTGTGCTGGGCCTGGTCTCGGAAAATGAGCTCTTCGGAGCCACCATAAGCGCCCAGGCCTTCTACCAGGACCTGGGCCCTGAGCTGCCGGGGACGGCCCTGGGCGAGCCGGGGCCGCCGGGCCCCGAGGTCTACCAGCTGGCCTGCAACGGGCGGGCCCTGGAGGAGCCGGCCGAGGAGGAGGTGCTGGAGGTGGAGGCGGCCTGCGAGAAGCACACCCGGCGGAAGACGCGGCCCCCGGTGCGGCTGGTGCCCAAGGTCAAGTTCGAGAAGGTGGAGGAGGAGGAGCAGGAGGTGTACGAGGTCTCCGTGCCCGGGGACAAGGATGCAGGCCCGGCCGAGGCCCCCGCCGAGGCGGCAGGTGGCGGCTGCGAGGCCCTGGTGCAGAGCAGCGCCGTCAAGATGATCGACCTCAGCGCCTTCAGCCGCAAGCCCCGGACGCTCCGGCACCTGCCGCGGACCCCCAGGCCCGAGCTGGACGTGGCCCCGTACGAGCCTCACTTCCCCGAGCCGGCCCGGGACGGCTTCCCCGAGCCCAGCCTGGCGCTGCCCGGGCCGGAGGCCTTGCCCACCGAGTGTGGCTTCGAGCCGCCGGCACACCTGGCCCCTCTGAGTGACCCCGAGCCCCCCGCCCTGGCGTCACCTGAGCCCGTGAAGCCAGAGCAGGGCTTTGTGTGGCAGGAGGCGGGCGAGTTTGAGGCGGACGCGGCCGGCTCCACGGCGGAGCGGCACAAGAAGGCGCAGCTGGACCGGCTGGACATCAACGTGCAGATCGACGACTCGTACCTGGTGGAGGCGGGCGACCGGCAGAAGCGCTGGCAGTGCCGCATGTGCGAGAAGTCCTACACGTCCAAGTACAACCTGGTGACGCACATCCTGGGCCACAACGGCATCAAGCCGCACTCGTGCCCGCACTGCAGCAAGCTCTTCAAGCAGCCCAGCCACCTGCAGACGCACCTGCTCACACACCAGGGCACGCGGCCCCACAAGTGCCAGGTGTGCCACAAGGCCTTCACGCAGACCAGCCACCTGAAGCGCCACATGCTGCTGCACTCGGAGGTCAAGCCCTACAGCTGCCACTTCTGCGGCCGCGGCTTCGCCTACCCCAGCGAGCTCAAGGCCCACGAGGTGAAGCACGAGAGCGGCCGCTGCCACGTGTGCGTCGAGTGCGGCCTGGACTTCTCCACCCTGACGCAGCTCAAGCGCCACCTGGCCTCCCACCAGGGCCCCACCCTCTACCAGTGCCTGGAGTGCGACAAGTCCTTCCACTACCGCAGCCAGCTGCAGAACCACATGCTCAAGCACCAGAACGTGCGGCCGTTCGTGTGCACCGAGTGCGGCATGGAGTTCAGCCAGATCCACCACCTGAAGCAGCACTCGCTCACCCACAAGGTAAGGCCGCAGGCCCCGCCCCCGCCCCATGGCCCCACCCCGGCCCCACCTGCCCTGGGCGTCTTCCCCGCCCAGCCCTTGCCCTCCTCACTTCCCCGCCCCCAACCCTGGATGACGTCATGCAGGGGCTGGACAGACGCCCTTCTTACCTTTATACTTATGTATTTGTTTCGGATGAGAACTAGCAAGAAATAGAGTTGCAATTCATATTCTCCACCAGAAAACCTTTCTTATTTAAGTGGAGTGAAACTTTTTTAAAAAATTGTTTATTTGAAAGGCAGAATTACAAAAAGAGAGAGAGAGAGGTCTTTTACCTGCTGGTTCACTCCCCAAATGGCCGCAACGGCTGGAGCTGCGCCGATCCAAAGCCAGGAGCCAGGAGTTTCCTCTGGGTCTCCCACGCCGGTGCAGGGGCCCAAGGACTTGGGTCGTCCTCTGCTGCTTTCCCAGGCCATAGCAGAGAGCAGGATCAGAAGTGGAGCAGCTGGGACTCGAACCAGTGCCCATGTGGGATGCCGGCACTGCAGGTGGGGCCACAGCACCAGCCCCAGGAATGAATTCTTGTGGAGCCCCTGCAGGGCCCCACAGGACCGAGTTTGAGCACTGCCGAGGGAGTCTGGCCTCCTGCCTTTTGGACAGAGGCCAGGATGGCCCAGGGACGTGGAGGCGGTGGTCAGACAGACGGAGGGCAGCCTTCACCCCTCCCCGGAGCAGTGGATCCAAGTGGGTGACCTCCCTGTAGGCGGAGGCTGAGTGTATTTAGTTGTAAACGGGAAGGAAGTGGGAGGAAGAGTATTTGCTGTAGAGAGTGCAGAGGGTTCTAGAATGTGGCACAAATGGGTTTATAAGCCGGTGCGTGGCAGGGCCCCCTGCTGGCCACACACCCCTGCGGCACGTCCCTGGGCTGCACCTCCACAGGCTCCGCCCCACGAGTCAGCAGTGACACACAGGGAAGTGGGGAATTCCAAGAGGAAACGTTGCAGCAGCCAAGCACACAGCTGTCCATCCGGGGCCCTCCTAAGTGATTGACAAACCTGGTAGCCTGAGTTTTCTCCACGGGCAACACCGGGGGCCCCCTGTGCACCCAGCACCCTGAACCGCTCCAGCAGTCAGCTCCAGACCGGAGGCGACCAGGGGCGTCCCGACCTGTCTCCCGGGGCTGAGACAGGAGCTGCCTGGGAGGCCTGGGGGAATCCGTGTCCCAGGGTCCAACAAGTGCAGGTGGCTCTTGGAAAACGCCCTCTCACGGGGCCGGTGAGCGTCAGCCATTTCCCCAGGGGGCCACAGCCGTGCTCATATTCACGGAGACCCCAAGAGTTAGCACTGAGGAGAAGGACGTCCCCCCGACCCCGGATCCTGATCGCAGCCCCAGCGTGGTGCTGGCTTGTAGCGGGTGCTTGGGAAGTGGTTGCTGAGTGCAGAAATGAATGACTGATTGAATGAATGCACACACATTGGCCTCAGTGCACACCGGATAGCAACAGGAAGACACGACTTCTGCCATCACTGGAGGACTTCCTGGAGTAAGAGGCTGTACCTGGTTGGATACCCCCAGAGGCGGGGCCTGGGTGATGCCACGGCTCTGACACCTGCCCCGCTGGGTTCCGCCCGGACGCTGTGCCCGGACGTTGCGTGGCCCTGACCGCTGTCCTTCCCCCACCCCGCACAGGGCGTGAAGGAGTTCAAGTGCGAGGTGTGTGGCCGGGAGTTCACCCTGCAGGCGAACATGAAGCGACACATGCTGATCCACACCAGCGTCCGGCCCTACCAGTGCCACATCTGCTTCAAGACCTTCGTGCAGAAGCAGACCCTCAAGACGCACATGATTGTACACTCGCCCGTGAAGCCATTCAAGTGCAAGGTGCCGCCCGGGGCGCGGGGCGGGACGGGGGTCGTGTCCTGGCTGCCTGAAGCCTTGCTGGGGCCCAGGGTTGAGATGGGCAGGTGCAGCCCAGAGCCTGGGAGCGGCTACAGTCGTGTTTCTCGAGAGCTGCACGCAGGTCAAGGTGCGGCCATGAGAAAAGGCCCAGGCTTGGTACTCGGTGCCTTGGGGGCGCCAGCTCAGAGAGGGCGCAGCAGAGCCCCTGGAAGTGACCGGAAGCTCTGGCTTGTTTCTCGGCCTCCGGGGGCACGGGGCGGGAGGTCTGGCCCAGCCATGGAGGTGGGAGCAGGCTGGCGGTGTGCAGCGGGCTCCCCCAGCTGACGGGGCCGCGTGGGTGTGTCCTAGGTGTGTGGGAAGTCCTTCAACCGCATGTACAACCTGCTGGGCCACATGCACCTGCACGCGGGCAGCAAGCCCTTCAAGTGCCCCTACTGCTCCAGCAAGTTCAACCTCAAGGGCAACCTGAGCCGGCACATGAAGGTCAAGCACGGCGTCATGGACATCGGCCTGGACAGCCAAGGTGGGTGGGCCGTGTGCAGCAAACAGAGCGGGAGCGATGCCGGTGTGGCACACACAGGAGCTTCCGTGAGGGCGGTGGGGGCGCTGGCCAAGGCTGCGACGCCCCTGGGGAGGGCTCAGGTCTGCAGAGGGGGAACCCTAGCGAGTCATCGTGGCCCTGGTGATGGGTGCTTATGTCTCCTTCAAAGGACTTAAATGGGCTCATGTAAACACTAATAAAGGCAATGAGTGACCTTCGCTGAGTGCCGTGTGCCAGGCCTTTATTATCTCCCGAGATCCGCACAGCGAGGTTGGCTGGGAGATCATCCCCTTCCACATAGACACAAGACGTTGGTTGGCAGGAGGTGACGGACAGTTGATCTCATCACCACGAGACAGCCGTTAGCATAAGTGCATGGGGAATGAAGTAACAAGAGGAGAAATGGCAGCTGGAAAGATAAGGGAGAGCCAGGGCAGGTCACAACTCTAGGTAACTGGGGGAGAGTCTGTGGATATGCAGAGGAGAGCAATGAGCTTCCTGGCAGCCAATGCAAAGAGTGAAACCCAATCGTCACTCTTCACAGGGGCTGCCCAAGAGACTGTAACCCACGCACTCAGGAGAGGGCCACATGGATACACTGTTAGGATCCGGGAGAAATTTCCAGAGAGGATCCCACAGCAATCTGGATTCAGTTAAACTTTCAAAGGCCACTGGCTATAAATCATCCCCTCCTCTCAGCAGTAGCTGCTCCCTTGAGCGCTGTTCCTGAGAGACGGCACTCGTGGGCCCCAGCAGGGCTGCCAGGCTTTCCAGTCGCATACAGAGAGAGGGTCTTTGAGCAGGGAAGAGGGAGCCAGGGGCACTTCAGGAAGGCTGCCGACACAGCTCGGAGCTTCTTCCAGTCCTTTCAAGGCAACTAACCGGGCCTGTGCCTCCATGCTTTCCCGGAAACCGGCCAGGCATTGCGGGACCGCCGTGGCAGCTCGGGTCTGCAGAGGGGGGCCCTGCGAGCTGCCGACCAGTGCCTGGCCTGGTGTCTCGCTTGGGCTGTTGACTCTCAGTTGTCCACAGCTGCTTCCGTAGGTGCCGGCTGCGGCCAGGAGAGCTCTGGGGCCTTGTGCCAGCCAAATGAGGCCAGCGGCCTGGGCGGCACCTGCACCTTGCCCGAAACACAGGCTCAGCCCACAGCCCTGCCCTGCAGGCCGGAATCTGCCATTCACAGATCCCGAGGGCAGGGCCTGGGGATCACCTGGGTGGGGAGGGGCTTGTTAAACCACAGGACCCTCCCCCAGAGCCTGGGGCTCAGCAGGTCGGGGGTGGGGGCAGTCAGGGGATTGGCCCTCCCCAGCCAGCTGGGCTCAGGACCTCCTGAGAACCTTCCGTCCAGACCCGTCCAGACCCGCGGGGCCATGTTCTCAGGGCAGCTGCGGGAGTCACCTGAGCCTGTTTTTTCCAGGGACAGAAGCAGCTCAAATGTCACTGACCCGGGAAGTGGCCCGGTGGTTCCGTGCGCAGTGGTTTCAGGGCTGCCACTCCAGAGCCCTGCCCTGCGGCTGGCCAGGCCTCTGGGAAGTAGCTGGGGCCATCAGAGGGGCCTGCAGGCCCCGACCCAGGCACGGTGCGGGGGCGGGCGCCTTCCCTGTGGGGTTGGGACCCAGGGGCGTTCCAGACTTCCTCCTCTACTCTGGCGGGTGACAGACGGCGGCCGAGCCTGGCCCCAGATGCCTGGGGCTGCTGTGCACCTGCCATGGCTCCCATGCCTCCTGGGTGGATCTACCTAGAAACCTGAGGGGCCGGGTGGGCGCACATCCCCGTAGCTAGAAGTGCAGACTGTTCCCGGGGGCCCGCTGCACCGCACGGCGGTTTGGTAACGTGGGGACGTCTGGGGCGTGGAGGTGCCGATTTCCCAGGGTGCTCTTTTTAGCCTGTTCCTGTGGCCAGCTGTATCATGCGAGGCTGTGGCTCCAGGACTGGGAGCAGTGTGTGTCACACGCCCACTCAGGCTGGCTTCAAGAAGAAGGGAGCGGGTAAGGGCTGATTTGAAGTCCAGGTGGCCTTCAGAGCTGGCTGATTCAGCTCCTTGTTGATGACACCGGGTCAGGCTCCCTGTGCCCCCGGCACAGCATCGGCTGGGATTCTCCTCGTGGCCACAAGATGGCTGCCGGTGCCCAGCCAGGCACTATGCTTCTTTGTTCACATCTCGTGGGAGGGTAGGAGCCTGCTCTCTGCAGAATGGGGTCATGTGCCTATTCCTGACCCCCTGTTGGCAAGGAGTGGGATTTCTCCTACCCCAGCCGTGTCAGCTGGGGGGGGGTCTGCTGTCAGCGACATCTGGACATGTCTGCAGATGTGTTTTTTAATGACAAAAATTTCACTTTATTTCTAGGATTTACTTATTTGGAAGGCAGAGCAATAGATAGGGAGACAGAGAGAGAGAGAGAGAGAATCTTCCATCTGCTGGTTCACGCCCCAAATACCTACAAGCACCATGGCTGGGCCAGGCCGAAGCCTGGAGCCAGGAACTCCATGTGGGCCTCGCACAGGGGCGCAGGGGCCCAACTACTCGAGCCATCACTGCTGCTTTCCCAGGCCATCAGGCTGGGCTCAGAGGTGCAGCAGCAGGGACCTGAACCGGAGCCCATACGGGATGCGAGCATTGCCAAGCGTGGCTTAACCCGCTGTGCCAGAGCACCGGCCCCTGCAGACGTCTTTGGTTATCCAAACCGGGGGATGCTCCTGGCAGCGAGCAGGCAAGGCCAGGCCGGGTGACAGACGCTTCCCTCTCTTGCAGACCCCATGATGGAGCTGACAGGCCCCGAGCCCTCGGAGCTGGACGGCCAGCAGGAGCTGGAGGACTTCGAGGACAACGCTTACCCCTACGCGGGCGTGGACGGTGGTGCCGAGGCCAGCGTGCTCACGGAGCAGGCCATGAAAGAGATGGCCTACTACAACGTGCTATAGCGAGGAGGGGCGGGGCTGTGGCCGCCCCCCCACCCCACCCCGCAGCTGAGAAGCAAACTACTGCCCCACCGGCCCCACCCCACCCCCCGCCCCAGGCGTTTGCACCACTAAGGACCTGTAGACCAAATGGATTCAGTACTACTGGCCTGGTCAGAGCCGGGCGCCGGTCCCTGGCGTTCTGGCCAGGGAAGCCTAGCGCAGGAGGCCCAGGCCTGCTGCCGTGGGAGGAGCGGAGGAAGGCTGAGGAAGCACAAGGCCCGGGCCCAGCGGCCTCCCCAGGCCCGGCATTGCTCTTCAGGGCTCCTGACCCTGCAGGCCTCGGTCCCCTCTGACCAGCCGCTGCCTCCAGGGACCGCTGAGCACCTGCTGCTCTGCACAGTCCACCCCCAGCCCACCAGGCCCGAGAGTCCCCGCCAGCCAGGCAGGGGCCCCCTGCCTTCTACCTCCTGGGGCTCCCTGGTCCTGCAGCCAGGAGTGCCCGCAAGCTGGAGCACAACCAGGGCCCGCCCCCGGAAAGCCCCCGGCCCCCAGCCCCCAACACGGGCTCCAGCAAGCGTCACCCAGGCCTGTCCCCGGCTGGCACACACCAGGGTCCCCCCACCCGTCCTGCCCCCAGCATGACCCAGGCAGGACACCTGGAGACGGAGGCCCCAGCACCAGGGCAGGGTGGGAGGGGCTGGAATCGTTCTGACGAGCAAGGACGCGCTGCAGGCGGGGAGGCGCAGGCTCCCGGCAGAGCACCAGAGTGGAACCGGAAGACGAAGACTGCACGGGCAAACAAATCTTGGCGCGCACACGGGGGTGTTTGGAAGGTAATTTATTATTTTTTCTTTCCAACTCCGTGTCGCCTGTTACCTTGTCGGATGGAGACGCCGTTCCTTTTCCAGACGTGAGCTTTCTCGTGTGCTGCGCGTGCTGTGCGCCCCCGACCCTACGGCAGCCTGGCCAGACAGGGCTCACGCCTGCCCTCCCACCCAGCCCCTTGCTCAGGGGCTCGGCCTGCTGTCCCTGTCCCCAGCTCCGAGCCACAGGCCTGGGGCACTGAGCTAGCACATTCAGGAACGCCCGGGCCCACAGCCTCCTGCCCTCTCGCCTCCTGAGGCCTCGGTGGGGAGACGTGCAGGGCCAGCCCCAGCAGGCACAGGTGGAGCCGGCACCTTCAGCCAGAAACCGGGAGGGGAAAGCAGCCGGTGTGAGGGGAACCCGTCTGCAAGGCAGTGACCCCCACGGCCGGGCCTCAGGGCGACCGCGATCAGGACGGAGGGGTGGACAAGGTGGCCCAAGGGTGGCCTCCCAGGTGCCCGCCATGCGGACCGTCAGGTGGCAGTGAGCCCGTCACGGCAGAAGACACTTCTCCTGCTGGGCAGAAGGCCCCATCCCCTGCAAACTACCTCTTCCCACATCTTTCCCCCTGGTACCAAAAAAGAACCCTGTACCTCCTCCTCCTCCTGCTGCCAGCGCAGTGGCCTTGGTCTTGGACTGGCCCCAGGCCGGGGTCTCCTCCCCCGCCCCACCCCCAGCGGCACCGCCCTCTGCAAGACGGGATACTTGAACGCCCCCTCCCCGGGGAAAGCTAGGAGGAGGATGCGCACGACCCCTGCGCACCGCGGCGGCCCCGGCAACGCTCCCCCCACCCCTCCCCAGCCCCCTCCGATGACTCGGGTGGCCTGGCAGCTCCTGGCGAACCCACTCTAACTTATTTTGCCGTGTGTACAAACCGACCGTTTAGACACTCACGTGTGCAGAGCCCTACTGTGTTTCTATGTTCCTGTTTCAGAGAAGTTTACTTAGCAATAATTATAAATAAATGGATATTCTTTAGCAAGGCGACTGCAGAGTTCTTTCCACAGCTCTTGGGAACCTGCCCCCCTCCCCAGCCGCGCCACACTCCCCCGGGAAGGGCCTCCAGCAAGGCCCCTTGCACTGGCACTGGTGGGGAGGGGGCCGTCCTCTGGGCTAGGACCGCCAGCTCCAGGGGGGAGGGGTGTGGGCCACGGCCCCATGATTCCCACCACGTGCACAGGTGGTCCCATGGCGGACACCAGCCTGGGCTTCAGGGACCGTTTAGGCCTGACCCAGGTGCTTGACCCCCTGCCGCCCACCTGGCCCAGCTGGTTTCGGTTCTGGGCTCCTAGCTCTGGCCTGCCTAGCCCTTTGGGGAGTGAGCCAGCAAATGGAAGTGCGTGTTCGCTCTAACTGCCTTTCAAGTAAAGAGAATAAATCTTTAAGAAGGAAAAGCAGAGGCCTGCAGCCTCGGGCTTCCTCGCAGGAGCTGGCCTGCCGCAGCCAGCCATCCACCAGGAGCAAGGCCCCTGCCCATGGTGGGCAGGGAGGGCAGGGGCGGGACAGGACCCACCTCAAAGCCACAGAGCGTGCATGGCAGTGGTTCCCAGCCACTGGGCTTCAGGAGCCAACCAATTAAGAGTCCCATGGAAATGAGGGCGCTTCAACTAGGTCATGGGAAAAGCAGAATTAAAAGGGAAGCTTATCTTGCTGCAGCAAACATTTGGAAATTGGACAACGGTGCTGTCCTGACATGCATTTTTCCACGGACTGTTTGAAGCCCCTCGTAGTGAAGACGTTCGCACAGTCACCCCCCGGACCCCAGCGTCCGCGATGCTAAGTGGCACAGTCGTTTTCAGAGGAGGGCACTTCAGGAAGTTCAGGGATAGGGGCCGGCGGCAGGGCGTGCTGGCTTACGCTGCCGCCTGCAGCACCAGCATCCCATGAGGGCACCAGTTCAAGTCCTGGCTGTTTTTTTTTTTTGTTTTTGTTTTTGTTTTTGGTTAAAGATTTATTTATTTGAAAGGCAGAGTTACAGAGAGGCAGAGAGAGCGAGGTCTTCCATCCACTGGTTCACTCCCCAAATGGCCTCCAACGGTCGGAGCTGGGATGATCCGAAGCCAGGAGCCAGGAGCTCTTTCTGGGTCTCCCATGTGAGTGCAGGGGCCCAAGGACTTGGGTCATCCTCTGCTGCTTTCCCAGGCCACAGCAGAGAGCTCGATCGGAAGTGGAGCAGCCGGGACACGAACCGGTGCCCATATGGGATGCCGACACTGCAGGCAGTGGCTTTACCTGCTATGCCACAGTGCTGGCCCCTGTTCTACTTCTGATCCAGCTCATTGCTACTGTACCTGGGAAAGCAGAAGAGGATGGCCCAAGTGTTTGGGCCCCTGCACCCATGTGGGAGACATGGATGAGGCTTCTGGCTCTTGGTTTCAGCCTGGCCAGCCCCAGCCCCAGCCATTGCAGTGCATTTGGGGAGCGAACCAGCAGATGGAAGATCTCTGTCCCTCCCTTCTTCTGTAACTCTGCCTTTCAAATAAATAAATCATTTTTTAAAAAAAAGTTCATGGGGGCCGGCACTGTGGCTCCCATATGGGCGCCGGTTCTAGTCCCAGCTGCTCCTCTTCCCATCCAGCTCTCTGCTGTGGCCTGGGAAAGCAGTAGAAGATGGCCCAAGTCCTTGGGCCTCTGCACCCGTGTGGGAGACTGGGAAGAAGCTCCTGGCTTCGGATTGGTGTAACTCCGGCCGTAGTGGCCATTTGGAGAGTGAACCAAGGGAAGGAAGAACTCTCTATCTCTCCCTCTCACTGTCTGTAACTCTACCTGTCAAATAAATAAATAAAAGTTTTAAAAAATAAAAGTTCATGGATAAATGGAACTGAAAGGTAAGTTTATTTTGGTACAAAAAAATATAAAATATTTGAAATCCACACACAGTTTTTTTCCATGAACTTTCTGCACCAGAATAAACTCACCTTTTAGCTCTCTTTCCGCCAGCCTTCCGGCAGTGTCCCTGCATCACCTACACACATCTTCTCGTGTGCATTAAATCACCTATAAACCTCAGTAACACCTCATACAGTGTAAGTGCTACCTAAACAGTTATATTATTTAGGGAAGAAAGACAGGAAAAAGTCTGTCCATGTTAAGTACATACACAGTTGGGGGCGGGCGGTTCTTTGATTTGAAAGGTAGAGACAGAAACTTTGCTGGTTCATTCCTCAAATGCCCACAGCAGCCTGGACGAGGCCAGGTCAAAGCCGGGAGCCAACAGCTCCATGTGGGTCTCCCACGTGGGTGGCAGGGGCCCAAGTGTGCGAGCCGGCACCTGCCGCCTTCCAGACCGCGCAGCAGCAGGAAGCGGAGCCCTTTGGTGTGGGATGCAGCTGTCCCACGTGCCGTCGTCACATGGCCGCCCTGGCTGGGCTGCAGTCAGTTGCAGTCTGCAGCTGGAGGAGTCCACAGAGGCAAAGCTTGCAGATCCAGAGGGCCGAGCTTGTTTATCAGAGATGGAGGGGGCAGGTGTTCGGCCTACCACTCGGGACGCCCATGTGCCGTATCACAGGGCCCGGGCTGGAGCCACAGCTTCTGCTTCTGATCCAGCGTTCTGCTGACGTGCACCAGGGAGGCAGTGGCGATGGCTCTGCGGCCCACGTGGGAGACCTGGGCTGAGTCCTGGGCCCCTGGCTTTGGCCTGGCCCAGCCCTGGCTGTTGCACATTTGGGGACTGACCCAGCAGCTGGGCGTTCTGTCTGCTTTTCCAATAAAGTAAATGAGAACACAAACCATTTTCTAAGGGTTATGCAACGCTCTCCCAGGTCATTTAAATTCAGAGTAGAATTCGGTTGCTGCGCAGAGGATGGCATTGGACGCAGAAGTAGCATCAGAGCAACACTCTACAACGTGACTTTTCAGTTTTGCCTTCATGTGGCCGAATTGGGCCCAAGTGTGGGAACCACCGAGCAAGACCACGAAGGAGCCCCACTCACACACACCCCCTCTAAACCCTGTGCTTGGTAGAGAGAAAGCAAAGAAAGGCCTGGAGCTGTTTAGGGTAAAACCAACAAAAACAAAAGCGACCCAGAAAACAAGCAGACCCTGACCCCGACAATGGGCACAGGAATGCCACGGTGGTGCCAGGGAATGGCACAGGTCAGATCGCTGCCCCGCCCCGGTGCTGGGAGGAGGGCCACCGCCACCAGCAGGGACACACACGCAGACGGCTTTACGAAGAGCGCTTTAGTAGCTAAATGTGGCACCAAGTGTCCCCAGGGTGATATAAATTACAGTGTGCCAAAGACACTGGCTGACTGAGGTAAGACACGCTGCTCCCGCTCACGTGGCCGTGAGGGAGACGCACACGCACGCCCTTTATAAGAGCGTCCCCCCGGGGGCGCCCCTACTGCTTGCCCAGGGCTCTGTCCAGGTTGCTCTTGATGGTGTCCAGGAAATCCGTGGTGTTCAGGAAGTGCTCATTCAGCTTCACGCTGCCGAGAGAACAGCGCCCTCGTCAGGCCTGCCGGGCTCACTGCCGGAAGGAAGCTGGGCACAGGCGCTCCAGGGCCAGTGCGGGGAGACGAGTGCAGGTGGGGCGGGAGGGGCCGGGACAGGGGCTGGGCCTGAGCCGCGCCTCATGGTTGCGGACCCGCCCCAGCCAGCTGCAGGGGGCTCCTCCATTTCCACCCACTGGCCCCCCATGCCCCCCAACCCCGTCACATACTTGCTAAGGCCATGGATGCAGCCGGCCAGGTCCTTCGTCATGGCACCACTCTCTACCGTCTCCACGCACACCTTCTCCAGGGTCTGGGCAAACCTGCAGGGCACAGGCAGAGTGAGACCCTGGCTAGGCCTCTACCCCCGGCCAAGATCCAGAGCCCCCCCAGAGGTGAATGGGGGGGGGGGGGAGCTGAGGCCCCGCCCTCTGCACGCACCTGATGAGGTCCTGGTTACCGTCCAGCTTCCCCCGGTGCTCCAGGCCCCGAGTCCAGGCAAAGATGCTGGCGATAGGGTTGGTGCTGGTGGGCCGGCCCTGTGCACAGGGGTCGCAGGGGATCAGGAAGCGAGGCCCAGCCCTCCTCCCCTCGCCCCGGCCCTTGGGGCCATCAGCAGGTGTGGGCCCTGGCAGAGACGGGCAGCACACATACACCTGGCCCGAACTTACCTTCTGGTGCTCCCGGTAGTGGCGGGTGACCGTGCCGTGGGCAGCCTCGGCCTCGATGGTCTTCCCGTCCGGACAGACCAGCACAGAGGTCATCAGGCCCAGAGAGCCAAAGCCTGGAGGGCAGAAAGACCCTCTGCTCAGTGTCAGCGCCTCAGCCCTGGTGCCCGGGGCCCCCCTGGGCAGTCTGCAGCCGTCTCCACCCGCCCTCCCCGGCTGTAACTGTGCGGTCAGCCCAGCCCCTCACCCCTTGTGGGTCTCCAGGGGCCACTCCTGAGCATGTCAACACCCATCAGCAGCCTGCCTCCAGGCCCCGTCCCCCGAGGCTGCCCACCCCGCCTGGCTCAGGGCCAGCTCATCCAAGCAGAGAACCCCGCTGTGAGCTCTTTCACAATCACTTTCTCTGCTGGGCTTTTTCGGCCCCTTTCAAGCTTTCAGATTTACTTCCAAATGTTCCCAAAGGCCGAGGTCCACTTGGGTGACCTGGTCTGGCGTCAAGGACTCGGGGGGCTTCAGATGCACCCCCCACCTCTGCCAAGGCAAGAGTGGTGACGGCTCCAAAGGGAAGTGGCTGCTTCATTTCCACTGGGGCGATGCCCCTCCGGAGCGGGGGGCCTTTACCCTCACCCTTGCCCACGCACTGGAGGCCAACTCCAGCCGCACTCCCTCACTCGTCCCTGCACGGCCCAGGGGCACTGCTCTGGCGAACTCTTCCCAGCAAAGTCCGACGCGTCACACCGCGCTGAGCCCCCTGCCTCCTCTGCACAGGCTGAGCCTCGCCCACCTCCCCACTCCCAGCTACTCCTCCCTCTCCGGGCCTTGCACGGGGGCCCCCTCTCACCATCTTCCCTGCTCTTTCCGTTTTTTTTTTTTTTTTTTTCTTCTCTTAAAATGTTCTCTATTTGAATGGAAGAGAGCATTCCCATCTATTGGTTCAGTCCCCAAATGCCCATAATGGCCGGGGGCAAAGCTGGGGATGGAGCCCAGGCACTCTGATGGGGGTGCTCAGCTGCATCTGGGGAGTTCCCATGCCCATATTCCTAATGTTTACTGTGCAAAAAGTCCTCCCCGTGATGGAAAGATGAAGGCAGTCCTGCCTGACCCCGTCCCGACTGGGTCACTGGGCCCCACCCGCTACAGACAGGAAGGACCCCCAGCTCTTGGTGATGCACCACTTCAAGGCTAGTTTGTGATCCTCTCTCCCTTGGATGCCAGGGAGCGCCTGGCCCTGCTGTCCACAGGGGGCCTGCAGCGAGTCCCACGGCCACTACAGTCTGTCCGTTCTACCTAAGGGGACTGCAGAGCCCACCCACCCAGCCCGTGCCGCCCCATCCCCCGACAGGGAGCAGGGCCCGGCCAGCGCACCCTGAGCCAGGATGTCCGACTGCACATCACCATCGTAGTTCTTGCAGGCCCACACAAAGCCGCCGGAAGACTTGAGGACCTGAGCCACCATGTCGTCGATGAGCCGGTGTTCGTACCAGATCTTGTTCTTGTCGAAGTCGGTCTTATAGTGCCTGGGAGAGCAAGGGTGCGTTGCGGGGGCAGGGCGGGAGGCTGGCAGGCCTGGGTGCCTCTCCCTGAGCCCCAGGGCTGAACCAGAGGTCCTGGGACCATGCTCCCCTACCCCCGCCCCCATAGTTAGGCAACAGAGAGGGCAGCGGGGTCCCCGGGAGGCGGGAGCGGGGAGAGGCTGTTACTTGTCAAAGATCTCCTGGAAGATGTCCTTGAAGCGCCCGTCGTAGGCCTTCAGGATGGTGTTCTTGGTGCTCATGTACAGCGGCCACTTCTTCTGGATGGCGTACTGGAAGCAGCTGTGCGCGAAACCCGAGATGGACTGCAGGGGAGAGAAGGCCCTGGCTGGGTCCCCGGCCTGGGGACTGCCAGCTCGGCCGCGCCAGCAGGCCCAGACCTCCAGGAACAGCATCCCAGCCTCCACCACACTACTAGCCCTAGCGACATGGCGAGAGCAGCTGCCATTCCCGGGACGGCACCTCCCACCCAACGTCGCTTTGCAAAGCCACTGCCCCATCCCCAACTCCTAGACCAAGTGGCTGGGTGGGGCTAATTCTTCCTTCTTCTAGGATTGGCTGTGTGTATCCCGGTTTAACCAATCAGAGGCCCCCACCCCACCCTGCTCTCAATGATTGGCTCAGAGGTGATCATGTGACCCACAAGGCCGGTAGGGCAGAGCCTGGAGCGGCCAGCGGCCATTCCTGCCACTTCCTGGCCTGAGATCGGAGGCTGGAGTGGGAGGCCCAGAACCCCGATCGGGACGCACCTCGTCGGTGTTGTACATGCCCATGCCCACGCCGCCTCCAGGGAAGTTGTACACCTCCCACTCCTTGGCGCTGCTGCCATCCTTCGGGCTGAAGACCATCTTGAAGGTGCCCGCCCGGTCCACCACGAAGTCTGTGGCTTTGTACTGCAGGGACGAGAGGTGGCTCAGGCCCGGGGTCTGGTGGCGGCGGGCGGGGGCACCCAGGTGGTGGGCTCCGGGTCCGCCCTACCTGGTCGCCGTGGGCGTGCCTGCCAATGGTGATGGGCTTGGTCCAGCCGGGGACCAGCCGGGGGATGTTTTTGCAGATGATGGGCTCCCGGAAGACGGTGCCCCCGAGGATGTTCCGGATGGTTCCATTGGGACTCTTCCACATCTTCTTCAGCTTGAACTCTGTGAGGACGGAGAGGAAGTGGGCCCTCTCTAGCCCCCGGCTGCCAACCAGAATGCTCAGGCGAAAACGTGGCCGGGCAGGGGCCCTGAAAGTCATCTGGGGAGGCAGCAGCACCTGGAGTGCAAATGCGTGGGCTCTGGACTCTGCGGGTGACTTTTTTTTTTTTTTTAAGATTTATCTATTTATTGGCGAGACAGAGCCAGAGAGAGCTTCCATCCGCTGGGTCACTCCCCAAACAGCTACAAAGCAGGAGCGGAGAACTCCATCTGGGGCTGTCTCAAGCAAGCAGCAGAGACCCAAGCACTTGGTCCATCACCCACGCCTTTCAGGTGCACATGCAGGGAACTTGATCAGAAGCAGAGCAGGCCTGCGCCGCAGCTCACTAGGCTAATCCTCCGCCTTGCGGTGCCGGCACACCAGGTTCTAGTCCCGGTCGGGGCACCGATCCTGTCCTGGTTGCCCCTCTTCCAGGCCAGCTCTCTGCTGTGGCCAGGGAGTGCAGTGGAGGATGGCCCAAGTGCTTGGGCCCTGCACCCCATGGGAGACCAGGAGAAGCACCTGGCTCCTGCCATCCGATCAGCGCGGTGCGCCGGCTGCAGCGTGCTACCGCGGCGGCCATTGGAGGGTGAACCAACGGCAAAAGGAAGACCTTTCTCTCTGTCTCTCTCTCACTGTCCACTCTGCCTGTCAAAAAAAATAAATAAATAAATAAAAAAAAAAAAAAAAAAAGAAGCAGAGCAGCTGGGACTTGAACCACTGCTCTGACACAGGCTGCCAGCAAGCTCGGTGGCTCAACCCGCTGCCCAGTCCATGAGGCTTATTATACAAGAGGCTCGGCCTGAGCTGTGAAATCCAACAATGGATAACATGAGGACTACATGATCTCTGTACCTGGCCCGCGGTACGCGCCCAAGGCCATTTTCATTCCTGTGTACTATGTGGAAGTAGGGCTTGTCTCTGAACCCCAACTGCACACTGCCTCCCACCAGAGCCCCGGTGCGGGCACTGGCACTGCCCAAGTCACTGTGATTGGCTGTGTGTATCCCGGTTTAGCCAGTCAGAGCCCTCACCCCCACCCTGCTCTCAGTGATTGGCTCAGGGGCGATCACATGACCACTGCCCATACGGTGGGGATCCATAAGTTTCCAGAGTTCAAGAGGACTCAAACACCCCAAAAGAGCCCAGTGCCACACAACCACAATCCTCCACGGCCAGGTCGAACCAGGGCCCTAGAGAGCTTGCATCCAACCAGCCAGCTCAGCTGCAGGGACAGGGAGAGAGAACCAAGAAGCTCCGAAACCACTCTCTATTTCTATTTTTTTTTCCCATTTACTTGAAATGTAGATCAAGAGAGACAGAAACAGAACGAGAGATCTTCCATCCACAGGTTTACTCCCCAGATGCTTGGGAAAGGCCAAAGCCAGGAGCTGGGAACTCCAGCTGGGTTTCCCCTTGAGTAGAAGGGGCCTAAGCACTTGGGCCCTCATCTGTGTCTCACAGGATGCACCAGCAGGGAGCTGGACCGGAAGCAGAATAGCCAGGACTCCCACGGCATTTTGATATGGGATATGTGTATCTTTTTTTTTTTTTTTTAAGATTTATTTGTTTATTTGAAAGGAAGAGTTACAGAGAGAGAGAGAGAGATCTTCCATCCACTGGTTTACTCCCCCAAATGGCCAGGACTAGACCAGGCCAAAGCCAGGAGCCGGGAGCTTCTTCCGGGTCTCCCATGGGGCTATGGGGGCCCAAGCACTTGGGCCATCTTCTCACTGCTTTCCCAGGCACATTAGTACGGAGTAGAATTGGAAGTGGAGCAGCTGGGACTCGAACCCAAGCCCACATGGATGTCAGCGCTACACCACACTCCAGTCCCTGGGATACGCCCACCGGGCCACAGCGCCCACCCTACACCACCCTTTCTTGAACTATCACTGAGGCCATTTCCTGGCACCCTTGAGAGTAGCCCCCAGAGGCAAGGACGGGCAGTCAGGCTGGGGGGGGGGGCACCTTGCCGAGGGGGCTGGGGGAGCACAGGGCGGGGACACTCGTGGTGTGAGTCTGATGGGAGGGCCCCCGCAAGTCCCCAGAATCCTGGGGGCTCCTGACTCCCAGCTCTCTCCGGAAACTGCCTGCAAACAGCCCCAAGTGTCGGCCAGCACTGTCCTCGCCGTCCTTCCGTGTGACACCTACCACGGCCACAGCCACGGAGCAGTGGCCCAGAGCCAGGGCACATGGAGCTCGGCTGCACCCAGACACGAACCCTAAGGCCAACCCCTTACCACGCCTCTGCCAGTCTCTCCTCCAGAAACCTCGGAGTCCCACTGACCTCCAGGCCCTGCCGGGGAGACTGGGGTCCCCTGCCTGTCCCCACCGCCCCAGCCCCACGCGCTGCCAGCCTCAGGAAAGCCCCAGCTCCGAGCACTCCCTACCTCTTGGTCCCAAGATGAGCCACACGGCAACCAAACCGCCTCCCACCCCGACGTGGGGAGCGGGCAGTGCCCGTGTGCCTCCCAGCGCCGTCCCCCACACCTCGCACCTTCCACGCGGGCCTCGTCGGGGGTGATGGTGGCACATTTGACAGCCACGCTGTACTTCTGGGTGGCCAAGGCGGAGTCGATGGTGACCTGGTCATCCGTCTTGTCACGGTTCGGGAGCCCGAGGTCAAAATACTTGAGCTGGACGTCCACGTGGGGCAGGATGAGCTGGGGACGGAGCCAGAGTGAGGTGCCAGCCGGCCCAGAAGGCGGTGACTGAGCAGAAGTCTTGAGACCATGGCAGGGCTCGGCAGCCAGGGCAGGGACAGGGAAGCCGGCGGAGGGGGCGCCGCAGAGGGGTAGGGTCCGTCCTTCGTCAGTGCGACCTGGCCAAGGCCCACAGGAGGCCGGGGCTCTGGGGAGGGGTAGGCAGAGCGGCCCAGCAACTCCCAGACCACCCGGATTTCTCTACACAGTGGGCTCCTGCTTTGTCCTCCAACTGTGCTGAGACCTTCACAGGTAGAAGTGGCCAATCCCAACCTTTCCCTGCTGGAGACACACCCAACACAGGGCGGGGAGCTTCACGTGGACAGCACACTCCCTCGGCACACCCACGCCACGGCTACTCGGGAAAGGCCACGCACCGCCCCGGGGGGCCTCCCTGCACACCAGCCCCGGTCCGTTTCCCGTGTTCTCAAGGAAACAGCAGATGCAGAGGGAGCAAGATGTTGTGATTCAGGCTGAGCTTTGCAACTGCTCACGTCCAGGAAAGCGAGCAGGCTCTGGCCCGAGGACTTCACCCCTAACAGTCCAGGCATGAACCAAGGTTGGACGGAAGAGAGACAGGCGCGCCAGGGTGACAGGTGAACCCTGGGACCCTGTGGGACTGAGCGCCAGCCGCCACGGGAGGGGGCTCTACCTTCTCCTTGATGAACTGCCAGATGATGCGCGTCATCTCATCCCCGTCCATCTCCACCACCGGCTTCGACACCTTGATCCTCTTGTCGGCATCTAGAACCAGGCACGGCCAGCGCCATCAGCCTCCCGGCCAGCCCCACCACTCACCAGGGAGGGAGCGGAGGACAGCCGGGGCTCCCGCTGCTCGGCGTCCCCTCTGCCTTCCACAGAAGCAGCGTCCTGCCTGCCCGGAGCCCTGACCCCCCGTGGGTATGGCCAGGTAGGCCCAGCCAGGAAGATGCACACCCCACCCCTGGCCAGGGGGCTGAGGCCAGCCTGACCCATCTGATCCTCTCGCCTGGAACCCGAAGGCAGAGAGCAGCACAGAGATGAGTGACAGCAGCTGGGGCCGCCTTGCCCACGGGCTCCTGCCAGCCAGCTGTCCCAGACTCAACTCTCTCGTGTCCCCCGGGACTCTGAGTGACCTTGCGGCTTTCCAACAAAATCCTCCCAAGGTCCTCCAGTCACAAACTTTGTTGCTTGCAACCTGAGAGCCCCAACCAAAGCGAGGGCCCGCTATGTGCCTGAGCACCATCATCTGCGATTCCACTTAATTCCCAGAACTACCCCCAAGGGAGGGATCATTATCCCCATTTTAAAGGTAGGAAAACTGAGGCTCGGTTTTACCCCCTCCTCCCCGAAGTCAGCAGAGCCAGGTTGACTTGGACCTCAGCCATAGAGAAGGGCAGGGGATGGCCCCTGCGGGTGGGGGTCAGAGTCCCCAGGCCACGCCCTCTCGGGAAGGTCAGCCCTCCCACCCCCAAGAAGCATCAGAGGACTGGACCAGTGGCTAACCAGGGTCCAGGGAGACAGTGAAGGGAAACGGAGTGGGGGGTTCTTTAGGGAAAAGTCTCAATGCATGGAGAAAACCAAGGTTCTGGGACGTGAACTCCAAAGAAAGCTCAAGGTCTAGTTCATCAGTGTGCGGGCTGCGTGGGACGAGGTTGCTGGACCCTGGCCTGCAGCAGTTGACCCCAAGTGCCCTAACCTGAGACGCAGCAGCGCGGGCAGGGTAGGAAATGACACAGAGCCTGGGCCATCGCGGCCCTCACTGGCCGGCAGCGCAGCCGGGGGCAGGAAGGCTGGGGCACTCCTCTGGCTCTCAGAGCCCCTGCGTGCTCAGGCTACGCCTGGTCCTCCCAGGTGTGGCTACGCGTCTTCCCACCCCAATACGCAGCACATCAGAGGAAGGCAAGATGCCCACTTGAAAACCAAGTCGGGGGTCGGCGCTGTGGTGGAGCGGGTAAAACCTGCACCTATTCAGGACCCCCACCCCGGCTGCTCCACTTCCAATCCAGCTCCCTGCTGATGAGCCTGGGGAAGCATCGGAAGATGACCCACGAGCTTGGGCCCTGCACCCTCATGGGAGACCAGGAAGAAGCACCTGGCTCCTGATTCAGCCTGGCCCAGCCCCAGCTGTTGTGGCTGGTTGGGGAGTGAACCAGCAAATGGAAGACCTCTCTGTCTCGTCTCTCTTTCCCTTTCTCTCTGTAACTCTGCCTTTCAAATAAACAAACAAATCTTGGAAACAAAGAGACAGAGAGAAAACAGTCACAGGAAGTGACAAGTGAGCACCGGACAGCAAGGGACAGAAACTCCTAGGCACACTTGAAACAAAAAGCAACCAAAGCCTAACAGATCTCAAACATGTCATCTTCCTACGACACCCCCAAGCCATGACTCACAGGGACATCTCTGACCGCTAAGACAAACATTAAATCATGTGCAGCAAAACTACTTCCCACACAAAGGCAAACAGATTTCTTTTTTTAATCCATCAGGAGTGTGGAGATCACTTAGGAAGGAAAATGAGACCAGGGCGTGTGGTGTATGTCGGAGGCAGGACCCAAGGCACACAGGTCCCCGCCTCCAGTGCAGCCCCGGGAAGCCCTGGGTCAGAGTAGACCTGGACTGGAAATGTCCCATCCCCTGGGGAACAAAAGGTGGCCACTGCTGGGCCTCCCACCCTTCCCCAAACTGCAAATTTTTCTGGCCTTGACCTTGAGCGGCAGAGCCAGCGTTCTGCTTTTCAGGTGCATCCAGGAATCGAATCAAGGCCAGAATCAGCCTCATCAGGAGGCCTAAGGAGAGACCGGCAGGGGCCGGTTCCACAGGCTCCAGCCTCCACCTGGGTGCCCCGGTTTGACCCTTGAGCCAGGCACAGCCACCTGTAGGCTGGGGACACCGCACCTCCTCTCTGGGGAGTTTCAAGGTCAAGATCACAGGGCCTACTTATTTATTCAACAGCCAGGTGTGAAGCACCATGGCGGAGTGAGTGTGGAAGGGAGAGTCCAGGGGTCGCAGATAGGAGAGCAAGCAGTGCCGGGGTCCGAGCCAGGGTGCTGAGCCCACCGCCCAATCCCAGCAAAGCACCCAAAGCAGAAAAGCTCGCAGCCATGGGAGCCCAGCCAACAGCAGGCTCATTTGGTGGGGCCCAGGTAGTCACTTTATAAAAAAAAAAATCGTCACTGGATTTTTTTTTTCAGGGTTAAAAAAGGGCTTGTTTAATTAAATACAGGGGGGTAGGCAGGTAGGAGAGGCCATCCACAGAAAGCACCAGTCCCTGGGGCCCCTCCCCGCCCACCCCACAGCTAAATGGCTGCAACCAGGTTCGGGCGCTGGGGGGCGCACGTGCCTCCAGGCCCTTGGGCAGCACAGTCCGGCCCTGGGCACCGCCAGGGTTTGGAGCCGCCCACACCCCCACCCCCACGGACTAAGGCATATCACTCCTGCTGCCAGAGACAGGAGGGCTCGGGCCCACGTGGGGACCACAAGGCCCCCAGTGGACACTGTAGGCTAGGCGGGGCCGCTCCCCCAGGAGCCAGCCCGGCCGGGCCTGGGCCCTGGATACACACCAGCACCCGACTGGAGTCGGGACACACAGAGGTTCTGGACCAGTGGGGGGGGGGGGGGCCACGGGGGACGCGGGGGTGTGCCCTGGAGCAGGGGACCCGGGGCCCCTCCCACCGCAAGGTCCTCCATCCAGTGAAGATTTTTAAACCAAAGTTTAAAAATTAGATTAAAAAAAAAAAAAAACCTTAATGAACTCAATAAACGAGCAAAACGCTTGAATCGATGCCTCTCCAAAGGGCTAACAAAGCCATGAAAAGATGCACAACACTGCTCCTCATTAGGGCAACGCAAATCAAAAGCAAAAACGAGATTCCTCCTCGTCTTGTCCTCACACTCATTTTGAATGGCACTGTTTATAAAAAAAGAAAAAAGAAAAAGAATCAGAAGCCAGCAAGTGCCAGCAAGGATGTGGAGAAACTGGAACTCTGCTGGTGGGGATGGAAGACGGTGGGAACAAGTCAATACAGAAAACACTCAGCGAGCCGGCAGAGCCACTTCTGGGGTCTATCCGAAAGAACCGACAGCAGAGACTTGAAGCGACAGCTGTTCACAGGCGGCGGGCTTTGTGACAGCCCACAGGCTGGAAGCCACCTGTGTGCCCATCAGAGGATGAAGGGACAAACACCAAAGGATTCTACTCACGGCCGCCTGGAGTAGGTGAAGGCGATTGGGGGGGGGGGGGGCGTTCCCAGGGAGGAGGAGCAAACGGGGAGCTGTGTTTAACAGCCTCAGTGGCTCCGCTCTGCAAGATGAGATGGAGGGAGCAATGGCTGCCCGCCAGTGTCAGTGCTTAACACTACTGGGTCAATTTTAGATTACCTTTTTTTTTTTTTTTTTTTACCAAAAATCAACAAGCCAAACAAGAAAAGAAAGCAGGAGATTTGAACATAAGACTCCAGCTGTGCTGCTTCTTAAAGAAGCTGCCCATATAACCACCACCACCCCCTCCCCGGGGGGTTGGGGGCGCCTCCTCCTTCACGCCCACCCACCGTGTGCCCCCTGGACTGACCCAGAGTGTGAGAGCCTTGCCCGTTGTTCCTGTATGGGGCAGCCACCACCTGCCCCTCTCCAGGGAGACAAGTGGGGACAAGCGACCTGAGATGCGGGAGCAGCGGCCACCACGCGTCTACAGAGATGACCAGCACAGCCCTCCTGGCCAGAGGGTGGGACAGATCAGCGCAGCCCCAGGAGGCCCGCTGGGCGGCCCGTCCCCGCCCCCCACTCTGAGGAAGGGTTCTGAGCCCACCCCCGCTTTCAGGATCTGCACGCGGCTCCCAGATGGAGGCAGTGGTCTAAGCAGAAGCAGATGCCTGAACAGCGGCTTCCCCGCGTGCCTGCCCCGCTGCTCTCCACAGAGGGCCTGCCCGGCCAGCACGGCCCAGCGAGGAAGGCCCCAGTTCCCAGGGGCAGCAGTTCTGGAAGCGACTCCAGGAGGCTCCTTGGATCACCCTCGGTCCCCCCTTTCTCCCACACCCACATCCAAGCCATCAAAAAACCCTACTGGCTCTTGCTGCAAAACACACTTCAAACCCAACCAGGGCTCAGGAGCCGGAGCACCACCACCCAGGTTGGAACCACCCTCTTCGACCACCCTGAGGTCAGGGTGCCCTTGGGAACAAGCGACAGGATCCCAGCAGTCATCTCACAACCCAGCACTGCCCCCTTCCACTCAGAGTGAGGCCAGGCGCTCCAGGTGCCCAAACATGGCCGGCCTCGGAGCCGCACCCCGCTCACCCCCTCTCCCGTCACTCTCCACGGTGCACCGTGCGCGCCTTGAAAACCTGTAGGTCCCTCTTCCCTTGCCTGAACGCCAGCCTCTGCCCCTCAGCAGTTCATCTCCTGGGGCCCTGGCTGACTGACAGCCCTGTCCCAGCACTCATACCCCCTTCCCTGCTGGTTCCTTCTCCCGCTCCCAGCCCACAGAGCCCAGTAGCACCTCCTGCTTATCATCTGCCCCTCCTGCGCTGGGATGTCAAAGCCCTAAGGTCAGGAATCTTTGCTGGCCTGGCCCCAGCTCAGTCCTCACCCTGCAAGGTGTTTGGCACGCTGTAGGAGCACAGGGTTTGTCTTAGCCAGGCTGAAGCCAGGAGCCTGGAACTCAATCTGGGTCTCCCACACAGGTGGCAGGGACCCAACAACTTGAGCCATCGCCACTGCCTCCCAGGGTGTGCGCTGGCAGAAAGCTGAGTGTGGCGCTGGGACTGGAACCCAGGCACTCCAACGTGGGAGGCCAGCATCCTAAAACAGCTGCTTCAAAGCCCTGGCCCCCTAGTGTTTGTAAGGTGGCTTTACAGAGTACAATCCTCAGGGCACACCAGAGAGCTGTTAGCAGCACCTGCCGCCCTGAACCGACTCAGCCTAAGAGGCCTCAACCTCAGAGGCTGGGGAGCAGCCCAGGCTTTCCAGAGAGATTTGCCTTCAATACCAACTGAACCCAAACAGAGGCACCCAGAACAGCTCTGGGGGAAGCAAGGGTGGGGTGTGGGGGGGTGGTCTTATCTGACAGGCTTGGGAGAGACTCAGCAGAGAACAGATAAAAACTTTCTCCGGGTGAGTCTGCAAAACTTTGAACTTGGACAGCTCAGCGCACAAGCAAGCTACCAAGATCTGAAAACCTAAGGGGCAAGGTTAGCAAAGAAATGCAGAGCTGGGCAGGCTAGAGAAGCCATTCCCGCGCCCTCCCCTCTCCAGGATGCAACTTGGCAGACCTGCCAGCAGCAGTCGCTACAGGCCTGCAAGGCTGCAGTTGGAGGCGCAGGCGGGAAACACCGGGCAGCAGAGATGCAAGGCTATTTTAGCCAAAAAGTATTTTGTCCTTGTCATCGGGGGGGGGGGGGGGGGATGCCAAGTACTCTGTTTCCAGCAGTGTTGCTGGGTGACGTGCTGGCAGGGCTGTCAACTGTATGGCCCCGTGTCCAGCTCCAACACCGGGCATTCTCTCCATTAACAAACCAGCTCACATAGGGACTGCTGCCTTCCAGGACATCCAAGCTCAGGCCCCAAAGGGGCTCCGCTTTCTTGTTTTCTGTTGTTCGCTTTTCTTTTCTTCTTGTGAACAGGGAGAGCTGGAGCCTGCAGCTAGCCTCTCTCATGCTTTGCTGAACATGCTGGGATGTTGAAGGCCCCGGTCCCTTTGAGACAGATCCCAGGAGTACAAAAGGAGAAATAACCCTTTCTCCTTGGCAGGCAGGGGTGTGGAGGGAGGGGGGCGCCAGGCTGGGGGCCAAGCCCCTCCCCTCTTCTCCACCCACTGCTCTGGTCAGCTGCTCCCACGCTTGGTTGTTAAAGATTACCCCTACCGGAGCCAGGCCAGGCCTGGGCCCTACCCCGTCTCCCTTACCCACCCCCCCAGGGTGCACCCCAAGGACTCCTGCCAGGGTCTGAATGGGAGTTTCCCCAGCAACAGGCATCAGACGGGTGCCAAGAGTCCCGCAGTGTCCCCCGCCTTTTGTGCCTGGCATTGGGCAGCCCGGGCCAGGAGCAGCTGGATGCCCACACGCGGAAGGGCAACTCACCCTGGGAAGGGGAGCTCGGCCCACGTCCCACTGGGGATGCCCCGACCGCGTCTTCCCGCCCAACAGGGACCTAAAATTCCCCCCAGAGACTGTGGGAACCACTGGAGAAAGCATTGGCGCGCGAGCTGCCAGGTCTCTGCGGCGGGGCGGGGGGGAGCCGGGCGGGAGCCGGCGGCAACAGCCCTGGATGGAGCCGCCAGTGCAGCCAGCGAGGCGAAAGGGGGTGGCGGCCAAACAAAGGGGAAAACGCAAAGCTCGCTCCTCCAGCTGTCGAGCAAGGGCTCCAAAAATAGCTGACGTGGGCCTGGTGGCGGCGAGGAGGGCTCAGAGCGCGCCAGAAAAGGAAGGGGAAGTCGACGCCTCCCGCGCCCGCCTTTGTCTATGCGAGGGCCGCACCGCGACCCTCCTCTTGCCCCGGGAGCCGGCGGGGCGCTCCGGCCCCCTCGGCTGCGCGCCTCCCGCCGGAGGCGCAGGACGCCCTGCGAGCCCGGGACACTCCGGAGACCCCACTCCCGGAATCCCCGGGGGCGCAGGGCAGCCCCGAGCCCGCGATCTGCTGGGCCAGGAAACACCCGGGCCACCAGTTGCCCCTGTCCTTCAATTCGCCACCCCCTGCTCCCGGGGCGGCCCGGAAGCGCCCGGCGTGGGGCGCGTTCAGCGAGGCTGCCCCCCAGGCTTCCGCTTACCCCAGCCCCGCCGCCGCCCCCGGGGCCGCGTGCCGCGCTCCCCGGCCCCCGCCTCCGGCCCAGTCGCCACGTCGCGACTCCAGGCGCGCGCCCGCCCGGACCCCCCGCGCGGCACTCACAGTGGCGCCGTGGCTGCTCTTGCAAGGTGGGGGTCGCCAGGGCCGCCGGCGCCCAGGCCGGCCCGGAGCCCTGGGCTCTGCAGAGCGAGCGCACGACCCGCAGGTAGCCGGCCATCCCGAGCAGGCGAGCGCACGGTGGGCACCGGCGAGCTCCAAGCGCGCACCGAGCCTCCCGCTGCCGCCGCGGTCCGCCGCACACGGCCGGGGCGGGGCTGCCGGTGCCCGCCGCCCCATTGGGCCTCGGCGGGGCGGGGGCGGAGCCTGGCGCGCCCGACCCCACTGAGGGCCTCGCGGGAATCCGGCCCCGCTGCTGCCGCCGCCGCCGCCGCGGCGGGCCGGTGCCTCCTTGCGCACCGCGGCCTGCTCTCCTCCGAGAGAGTTGTGAGGCCGGCCCCGGCCTGCGAGAGGCCAGCCGCTCCGGGGTGCCCTGTATCAACCAGGCGTCGGCTGCCCACCCATCCATCTAAACCCAGTGGCAAACCTGAGCAAGGCCCTGGGCCCAAGGCGCAGCAGCCCAGCGCGGGGTCTCCGTCCTTGCGTTCGGCTCCCGGCAGGCTCACCCTGGGATCCACCTCGGGGAGCCTGACCCAAGTGGACCATGGAAATCCTTCCCCCGTAGCGCGGCCGGAGCCTGTTTTCTCTAGTGCCCAACGGGAATTGGAGCAATAACGGGGCTACTACTAGGAGACGGGGATGAGATTATGGAAATAGAGGGCCTGGGGCGCACTCGGTGCGGGTGGCCGCTGCGGGTGTTCCCTGCATTCCACAGGGCAGCGCGCAGCACAGCCACGGATCACATGTCCATTTTTGTCTGTTTGCATTCAAAAAACCGTGGGGACTGGTTTTACCACAAACAAGCAAAGTCTCTCTCTTCACCCATTTTTCTTGAAATGAGACACCAGAGCAGGGCTGGGTTTTGCTTGGAAATCGTTGACCTCCTGCCCCCTTCCGCCACTCTCACTTTCCCAATCACCAATTCGCTCCAACCGGGAGCAGGCGTACGGACCCAGGAGCCCAGCTGTCCCCCTCCGCGGCTCCGTGGTCAGCGTTGCCAGGTGGAGCTGCGCCAGGAAAGCCACCTTGAACTATTGATGTTGACGGTTCCCTCCCCAGCACCAGCCCTGCAGAGCCCTGGGATGCGGCCGGCTGTGCCCGGCACCACCCCCCACCCCAAGCCCGGTGCCTCCGTCAAAACCCTCCAGGGGGCCAGCCTGTTCCAGAGCGACCCCTACACTGGGTCCCCGGATAAAACACTAGGCGGTGGAAGCATCTGGCATTTGGCTCTCAGGCCAGCCAGGTATCCCTGGAGTTCAGGGTCCACACCCCTTGGAGAAGGGGGCTGAGGACCCTTCGGGTTCGAAGAGGCAGGTTCAGTTTTGCGGTTGCAGCAGGCTCTGCCGCTGCCGGTGTGGGCTCCCCAGTTCCTCTCCAGGGGGGGACCCCAGTCTCAGAGGCGTGGCTAGAGGCAGCGCCGCCCAGATCCGGATCTGATAGGCGCCGAGTCTAGTAAGTTCTCCGTGGGGGCACGCAGACCGCAGGCTGGGAGGGGAGAGACCTGCCAGGCGGAGCTTCAGCCCCGCGACAGCACAGAGGGGATGTGGGGACACGCGGCATGGGACTGGCCCTGCGCTGGGCTCCCGGGACCCTCCCGTGGGGCGGGACTCCAGAGGGGGGCGTGGAGGGGATGGAATCTTCAGCTCAGCCGCCCGCGCGCGGGGCGGGGCGAGGGGAGGGGTCGGTGACGCAGGCGCCCATCCCTCGGCCATGCCATGATTAGAAGTGGGAACAGAGGAGGAGGAGAGGGCCGTGGGGGATGTGATGACAACAGAGCTATTTATGGTCACCTCCAAAGTGATTTCCCGGCCAGCAGCCCGCACACCTCCCCTTCCCTGCCCGCCGACGCCGGGCACACAGGCCCTGGGCAGTGCCCTGGGCAGTCGCGCTGCACCTGTAGTAGCTCCCTACTGCCTGGGGCAACACAATCAGAACAACTAGAAACATTGCATGGCCTTCACCTCCCCCACCACCCCTCTCTTCCACTATTTCCTCTCCCCAAGAACCCCAAGTTTAGACATTCCCAGGAGGAGGCCCTGCCACTGTCCCTCCCTCCCACCAGGTGGCCCCTCCCCCCCTACAGCCAGACTACACTCGCAGGTGGTGGCTGCTCTGAACCGAATGGGTGTGTACCCCCAAATCCGCATGTTGAAGCCCTGGCCCCTGATCTGGTGGTTTTTGGAGGCGGGTCTGTGGGCGGTATTTAGGGCAGTAGGCGGGGCTCTCATAGTGGGATTGGCCCCCTTATGGGAAGAGAGGTGAGGCGCCAGCCTCCCATATCAGAGGGCATGAGATCAAGCCCCACCCCTACTTCCGGTCCAGCTTCCTGCTAATGTTGGGAGGCAGCAGGTGATGGCTCAGGACTTGGGTCCCTGCCACCCTCGTGGGCGATCCAGATGGAGTTCCAGGCTTTGGCCTGGGTGCAGGCCTTTGGACAGGGAACCCGTCAATGAAAGATACATATCTCACTCTCGCTCTGCCTTTCGAATATATATAAATGAATAGATTTTAAAAGAAGAAGAGACCTGAGAGAGGCGATTTGTCTCTCTACCATAAGGCCCTCCTCAGGAACCAAGTTCACTGGCACCTTGCCCTCGGACCCCATAGACTCCAGCCCTGTAAGGGAAGCAGTTTCTCCGTGGTTGCTTAAACCACCCGGTCTATGGCGTTTCTGCTAAAGCAGCCCAAGCTGATGAAGACCACGGCCAAGTCCAAGTACTGACGTCCCAAGCCTCCCCCAGGCAGGGGTGGGGGAGACACAGCGTGTGAGGCACCCAACCCCCAAGCCTCCAATAAAAGCACAGAATACCAGTCTGATTCTAACCTTGTCAGGTTGACAACGAGGGGATTCAGAAGCAAATTTGTATGATTTTGAAAGACTACTTAATTTCATGAAATTTTCCCGGGGCCAGCGCTGTGGTGCAGCAGGTTAAAGCCCTGTCCTGCAGTGCCGGCATCCTATATATGGATGCCGGTTCAAGTACTGGCTGCTCCACTTCTGATCCAGCTCCCTGCAAATGTGCCTGGAAAAGCAGTGGAGGATGGCCCAAGTCTTTGAGCCCCTGTACCCATGTGGGAGACCTGGAAGAAGCTCCTGAGTCCTGGCTTTGGATCAGCACAGTTACACAGAGAAGGAAAGGCAGAGAGAGAGAGAGAGAGAGAGGAGAGACAGGGGTCTTCCATCTGCTGGTTCACTCCCCAATTGGCCACAACAGCTAGAGCTGCGCCAATCCGAAGCCAGGAGCCAGGAGCTTCCTCTGGGTCTCCCACATGGTTGCAGGGGGTCCCAAGGACTTGGGTCATCTTCCACTGCTTTCCCAGGCCATAGCAGAGAGCTGGATTGGAAATGGAGCAGCCGGGACCCACACCAGCACCCCATATGGGATATCGGCACTGCAGGCAGCAGCTTTACCCGCTATGCCACAGCGCCAGCCCCAATAAATCTTTTTTTTTTTTTTTAAGAAATTTTCCTCACGCAGCTTATGTTAATCCTGAAAATTCCAAATAAAGCCAGGGAACTAGAGGCAAGGCGGGGAGAAACGGCAAAGCCATGTAAACAACCACGTGCAACACTAGCGCACTGGCAGCCAGTTCCCAGGGTACAGAGTCTGTGGAAGTCATTGTGTGCATAAGGATCTTGTGGCCTGGGCTTGTCACGCAACCTCTCTGAGCCTTACTTTCTTCCTCTGCAAAGTGGGCATGGATAATAACGGTATCTACTCCTAGGGTAGTTCTGAGGATTAAGCTCATGCAGATAACATGCTTGGAACAGAGCCTGGTGCACACCCGGGGGCCCTGCTGCTGGCAGTGGCAATATTGAATATTGTCGCATCATTCTCTGGCACTCTTCACCAGCTCGCTGAGCCCCGGTCACACTCCAGGCCTGTCCCAGGAGTGTACAAGAGGATCCATTCCCTTCCTGAGAGGGCCTGGATCCAATGGAAGATGTGGAGGGGCTGGAGGTGTAATCGGGTCATTCTAAAATCCAGTGGGTGTGGTTGGGGAACAGTTGGGTGAGCTTGGTCCCTGCGGGGAGATTCTGTGGCATCCACGCACTGCTGGAGGCAGCCCCAGGCCTTTCACTTTGAGGGACCCACACCACAGAAATATGCACCTAATGGTGCAGAAAAAGAGGTACAAGGTGTTTACTGAGGCTTTGCTTGTAATAGATAAACATTGAGAATGGCCCAAACATCCACTGTCGGCTATATTGAGATAGAGCATCTGTATATTTGCTGATATGGGAAAGTGTTCTGTGCAGGTGGGCGTTTGGTATAGCTGCTAGTCCCTGCTGGGGACACCCACATTCCATACCAGAGTGCTTGGTCAGGTCCTAGCTCCTTCACTTCCAATCCAGCTTCCTGCTCATTCACACTCTAGAAGGGAGCAGGTGATGGCTCAAGAACTTGGGTCCCTGCCACCCACATGCGAGATATGGATTGAGTTCCAGGCTTCCAGTTTCAGCCTGGTCCAGCTCTGGCTGTGGCAGGCATTTGAGGAAAGGAATCAGCAGTTGAAAGAGCTCTCTTCATCTGTCTCCCTCTGACTTGGTCACTCTCTCCTTCAAATAAAATGGAAAAAAAATAAGATTTATTTATTTATTTATTTGAAAGTCACGGTTACACACAGAGAGAAGGAGAAGCAGTGAGAGAGAGAGAGGTCTTCCATCCACTGGTTCACTCCCCAATTGGCTGCAACAGCTGGAGCTGCACGAATCCAAAGCCAGGAACCAGGAGCTTCCTCTGGGTCTCCCACATGGGTACAGGGGTCCCAAGGACTTGGGCCATTCTCCACTGCTTTCCCAGGCCATAGCAGAGAGCTGGATCCGAAGTGGAGCAGCCGGGACCCGAACCAGCGCCCCATATGGATGCCAGCACTGCAGGCGGTGACTTTACCTGCTATGCCACGGCACTGGCCTCCCAAAACAATTTTTTTAAGAAAAGAAAGGGCTAGGGCTGGCACTGTGGCTCACTTGGTTAATCCTCCGCCTGCAGCGCCAGCATCCCTTATGGGCACTGGGTTCTGTCCCGGTTGCTCCTCTTCCAGGCCAGCTCTCTGCTGTGGCCCGGGAGGGCAGTGGAGGATGGCCCAAGTGCTTGGGTCCTGCACCCCATGGGAGACCAGGAGAAGCACCTGGCTCCTGGCTTTGGATCAGCCCAGCTATGGGCACGGTGGCCGTTTAGGGAGTGAACCAGCAGATGAAAGGTCTCTCTCTCTCTCTCTATGTCTATTTCTATCTCTATCTCTCCATCTCTAGAACACTACCTTAAAATAAATAAATAAATCTTTAAAAATTTTTTTGCTCAATTTTCTGATTAATAACTGGAGGATACCATTGAACAGGTCTTTTTTTAAAAAAAAATTATTTTCTTTATTTGAAAAACAGAGTTTCAGAGAGAGACTGAGAATCTTCCATCTGCTGCTTCAATACCCAAATGACTGCAACAGCCAGAGCTAGGGAGGCCAAAGTGGGAGTCAGGAGCTTCATCCAGATCCCCCACAAGGATATAGGGGCCCCAGCACTTGGGCCATCCTCCACTGCTTTCCCAGGTGCATTGACAGGGAGCTGGATGGGAAATGCAGCAGCCAGAACCTGAACCGGCAGCCAAAAAGGATGCCGGTGCTGCAGGGGGCAACTTAACCCACTATGCCCTAACACTGACCACCCCCCCAGTTCTTTCAACACACATCTGTGAGTAGGGGTGGGCCTGTGACCCAGCAGCTAAGACGTTGGTTAGGACACCTTGTCCCACATCCAAATGTCTAGATTCAGCTCCCGGCTCTAGCTCCAGATTCCAGATTCCTGCTAATTCAGACCCTGGGAGGTAGCAGTGGTGGCTCAAGTACCTGGATCTCTGATACCCACATGGAAGCATGGGAGACCTAGGTCCTCTCCCTGGCTCCTGGCTTGGGCCTAGCCTAGCCCAGCTCTTCTTTTTTGTGTTGTTCATTTTAGTTTTGTTTGTTTGTTTGTTTTTCAAGATTTACTTATTTTATTTTAAAAGGTAATATATATAAATATTCTTATATATTTATATGAATATATGAGAGAGGTCTATCAACTGGTTCCCTCCCCCAAAGAACCACAACAGCCTGGCTGGGCCAGGCTGAAGCAAGGAGCCAGGAACTCCATCCAGGTCTCCCACATGGGTGGCAGCGGCCAAGCACTCAAACCATCTTCTGCTGCTTTCCCATTAGCAGGAAGCTGGATTGGAGGTAGAACAGCTGGGACTCGAACCGGCGCTCCATTATGGGATGCTGGCATCACAAGCAGTGGCTTAACCCACTGCACCACAACGCCTACCCCATAGCCCCAGCTCTTGGACACATTTGGAGTTAATCAGCAAATGGGAGATCTCTAATTGTCCATGTGTTTGTGTGTGTGTGCACGCGCATTCCAAATAAATACAAATTTTAAAAATTGCTTTAAGATTCCAGTCTCCCAACGTGATTGTCTAATTGATAAGTCTACGTGCACTGTGTGAGACTTCCAGTTCTGCTGTGGCTTTAGTAACAGATGACATTGTCATTCTTTTCAGTTTTAGTCATTCTGGTGGGTACAGTGGTATCCCAGTGTGGTTTCAGATTGCATTTCCCTGGGGGCCAATGGATCGTGTTCCTTTCCATGTGCTTACTATCTATCCTCTTTTGCCTGTTGCAATACTTTTCCCCATTTTTCTAGTAAAATGCTGGACTGGACGCAGATAAGAGACTCAATCCCACATATTTTTTTAAAAAGGTTTATTTATTTGTAGGGCAGAGGTCAGGAGGAAGAGAGGGAGAGGGAGAGAGAAATAAAGGTCTTCTATCCACTGGTTTACTCCCCAAATGACCACAACAGCCAGGGCTGGGCCAGGCCAAAGGCAGGCGCCAGGAACTTCTTCCAAGTCTCCCACATGGGTGCAGGGGCCCAAGGACTTGGGCCATCTTATCTTCTTCTGCCCTTTCAGGTGCATTAGCAGGGAGCTGGATTAGAAGCAGAGCAGGTGGGACTCGAACCAGTGCCCATTTGGGGTGCTGGCTTTGCAGGCAGCAGCTTAACCCACTACACCAAATCGTGGGCCCTAATCCTGGCTACTTTGATATGGAACATGGGCATCCCAAGTGGCAGCTTCATCGGCTGTACCGCAATGCCTGCCCTGATTTTTACTTATTTAAAAGGCAGAAACACAGACAGAACTTTTCAAAATGCTGGGTCACTCCCTCAAATACATGCAATGGCCAGGCCAGGGTCATGGCGAAGTCAAGAGCCTAGAGTTCAAGCCGGGTCTTCTGTGTGAGTGGCAGACACTCAAGCACCCGAGCCATCACCACTGTCTCCCGGGGTGTACGTCAGCAGGAAGCTGGAATCTGGAACAGAGCCGAGACTCAACCCCAGGCACACCGATACGGGGTGCAGGAGTCCCGGGGGGCACCTTAACCATTGCGCCAATCACTGGCTGCCCCAACAAGCAACTTAGACTCCCTGGATGCAGAGAGCACTTGGTACAGCAGTTGGGGTGGTTTTGCGACACTGCTCAGAACGCCTGCAGCCAACGGCAGAGGGCCTGGGCTCAGGTCCTGGGTCCAACTTCCGGCTCATTTGCACTCTGGGCGGCAGCAGGTGCTTATGAATGTGCAGAAACCAGGTCGCTGATGGGTCTGCGTGAGCTGGAGGCCTCTGAAAGCCCCAAATGTAATCCTGTCCCCCTACTTCAGTCAATCAAAACTCCCCCTTCCCCAGGGTGCACCTGCTACATCCGGGACCTGAGGGGACATGCATTGAAAATACAGGTATTACGCTCCCCAAACGTAATCCTATCCCCCTACTTCAGTCAATCAAAACTCCCCCTTCCCCAGGGTGCACCTGCTACATCCGGGACCTGAGGGGACATGCATTGAAAATACAGGTATTACGCTCCACGTAGAATTTGTGGGGGATTGTTGTAAGATCCCCAGGTGGCTTCACTTGCAACGCAGGGGTACCACGTCCTCCCCTCCCCCACAGCTGTGGGGAGACCTGGGGTGCTCCCTGGAGTGTGCTCGCTCCCTTGGCCATTCTCTTCTGGAAATGTCCCATTTTCTCTCTCACTGGTCAATAAATCCTGATCCTATTTGCGTACCTTATAAATGCCTGCACTGAGAATGTTCGTCTGTGTGAGACAAGGACCTACAGTAAATTAAATCCCCTTCTTCCCCCTCACATGGGAGACCCAGGTGGAGTTCCAGGCTCCTGGCTTCTGCCCAGTGCCAGTTATTGTGGACATCTGGGGAGTGAACCAGCAGAGGAAAGCTCTCCTTCTGTGTGCCTTTCAGATAATAAAGATAATTTTTTTTTGACAGGCAGAGTGGACAGCAGAGGGAGACAGAGAGAAAGGTCTTCCTTTTGCCGTTGGTTCACCCTCCAATGGCCGCCGCGGTAGGCGCGCTGCGGCCGGCGCACCGCGCTGTTCCGATGGCAGGAGCCAGGTGCTTCTCCTGGTCTCCCATGGGGTGCAGGGCCCAAGCACTTGGGCCATCCTCCACTGCACTCCCTGGCCACAGCAGAGAGCTGGCCTGGAAGAGGGGCAACCGGGACAGGATCGGTGCCCCGACCGGGACTAGAACCCGGTGTGCCAGCGCCACAAGGCGGAGGATTAGCCTGTTAAGCCACGGCGCCGGCCTAAGATAAAAATTTTTAAAAATAAAAGTCTTTAGGCTTTGGTCTTCAGGGATGGTGGCCAGGTCCTGAGCTGAGTTGGTTACATAGTGGGATCTCGATTCCTAATTAATAATTGACCTAAAACACTACATCAACGGAAACAGTGGATCATTAACTCCGTAGAACAGCCTCACGCACCCATGAAAGGCCCCTAAAGACCTGGGTTGGGCTCTGTGAGCCCATGTGACCAAGACAATAAAACCCAACAGCTGCGGCGTTGCACGTTGGCTACCAGTGGCCACTTAATCTATCAGATTACCAGCCTCTCCTGGAGCTGGTGGTGCAGAGAGGGGCCAACCTCGTCCCAGCAGGCTGCCTCAGGCAGGGTTGCCCAACTTCACTGCAGGGGACCTCGTGGTGACGTTGTGAGGGCACGAGGAGCACTTCATCAGGCCAGAACTCAGCAGGTGGAGAGAAATCAGCCATGATCACCTCTGGTGGGACGTTGGGACACCCCCCCCCCCCGAGGCAGCTCTCCCAGATGTCGGACTGGGGACACCCAAGGCTGGACTGGGCCATGGAGCAGGTGGGGGAAAACTGGAACTCACGAGAAACGGCTAAAGACAAGCTTGCTAGAGTCAGTTTACCCAACCAAGCGCTGCTGAATATTTAATGATGAGGACTTGTACCTACGCAAGCGTGTGTGTGCATGTGTGGGTGCATGTGTGTGTTTTGTGCATTGATTTGTAGCATTAGCTGATTCTTTTTGTTTTTATTTGAAAGGCAGAGTTACAGAGAGGCAGAGAGAGAGGGAGAGAGAGACAGGTCTCCCATCCACTGGTTCACTCCCCAGATGGCTGAAAAGCCTGGAGCTGCACCAATCTGAAGCCAAGAGCTTCCTCCAGGTCTCCCACATGGGTACAGGGGCCCAAGCATTTGGGCCATCTTCTACTGCTTTCCCAGGCCACAGCAGAGAGCTGGATTGGACGTAGAGCAGCCAGGAGGTGCCCTTATGGGATGCCGGCACTGCGGGCAGCGACTTTACCCACTGTGCCACAGTCCTGGCCCCTGCATTAGCTGATTTGTGTGGAATAACTACTCCCACCTTGATGTCACTGCAGAGTTGTGTAGGATCACATTCTCCAGCACCCCACCATACAGACATGGCGGGGACGCCTCAAATGCACAGACCCCATAAATGTGGTCAGAACAGAGTGGATGATTCTGAATCTTTTAATATGACTTATGTAGTGGTAAGTTTATACAAGGACACTTCAAAAAGTTCACAGAAAAATGGAGACCAAAAAATTTTATTTTGGTGCAACAAAATTTTGAAATTTGTGCATAGGTTTTCTATGAGATTTTTCTCTTTAAAAAATTTTAAATTTTTGTTACTTATTTGAGAGGAGAAAAAGAAGGAGATAGAGAGTGAGAGCTCTCATCTGCTAATTTACTCCCCAGATGCCCGCCATGGATGGGGCTGGATCGGGGACAGAGCTGGGAACCAGGAACTCCACCCAGGTCGCCCACATGGGGGGCAAGGACCCAAGCACTTTAGCCATCATCGCTGCCTCCCTGGGCCTGCTGGAGCCAGGAACTGGTCACGGGTATCAAACCCAGGTACTCCAGCGTGGGATATGGGCATCTTCACCAGCTGTGTCAAACACCCATCCTGCCACAAAGTTCTGGAAGACCCCGCCTATGCACCAATGTCAAATTGTTCTGCACCAAAATAAGCTTTGACTTCCACTCCCCCACCCCGGAACCTTTTAAATTACCCTCGTGTAAGTTATCCTCTCATAATGGCTGTGTTTAACCAGAGGCTTGCAAAATTCCTGACAACTTAACAGCGGCTCCCGGCACCAGCCACAACCAGTCAGTTTCCTGGAGCCTGTAATTACGGGTACATAGCAACCAGGGCTGGTGTGCGATCCCCTGGCGGCTGGATCCCCTCCCCCAGGGCACAGCCCCGAAGGTCACCTTTTCCTTCCGGGCTCCAAGCTGGTTAACACTGTGATCCCTCAGCACCTCCCCCTCGGCCTCAGGAATGCTTGGGCCGTGCGTGCGTGCACAGAGGGCATTGTGGCCGCTGGCTGGCTGGCCAGCCCGCCCGCCTGTCAGGTGCTCCCAAGGTCATCCAGACTTCTCGACCCATCTGCATTCCTGGGTTAGCAAGGCCCTTGGCACCAGACCCCAGCAGGTCACCCACTGCCCTTGGGAGTACCAACGGCCAGTTCTCGGGTTAATCTCACTCCACCGCATCTCTCCCCTGCACATCAGAACAGGGGCAGGCCCCGTGTTGACAGCTGCCCGCACCAGGTGCTCGCTCTGGATTGACCCCGCCGGATCCTCCTAACAAGCCTGTGAAGCCAGCACTATTCTTATCTCCCAGCTCTGTGCTGAGAGCCTCGGGGCACAGGATAGGGCTCGAACTCACCCCGCAGTCCTACAGAAGGGCCCAGAATCGAACCATATGGGATGCCAATTCAAATCCTGGCTGCTCCACTTCCAGTCCAGCTCTCTGCTATGGCCTGGGAAAGCAGTAGAAGATGGCCCAAGTCCTTGGGCCCCTGCACCTGCATGGGAGACCCAAAAGAAGCTCCTGGCTCCTGGCTCCTGGCTCCTGGCTCCGGATCAGCCCAGCTCTGGCCTCTGCGGCCAATTGGGGTGTGAACCAGTAGATGGAAGACCTCTCTCTCTGTGTCTCTGCCTCTCCTTCTCTCTGTGTGTAACTGCTTTCAAATAAATAAATAAATCTTTAAAAAAAAAAAAGTCGAGTTACAGAGAGATCGGGAGACACACACACAGAGAGACAGAGAGAGAGAGAAACAGAGACAGAGACAGAGAGAGAGAGACAGAGAAATCTTTTATCTGCTGGTTCACTCCCCAAATGACCTGGCTGGAAGCCAGGAACCTGGAGTTCCATCTGGGTCTCCCATGTGGGTGGCAGGGGCCCAAGCACTAGGGCCATCTTCTGCTGCCTTCCCAGGCGCATTAGCAGGGAGCTGGATGGGAAGTGGAGCAGCCGGGACTCAAATCAGAGCTCATAAGAGATGCGGGCGTCACAGGCCGTGGCCCAGCCACGTCACAACACCAATGCTCTGAGTCCCGCCCTCCAGGGACTTCCACCATGTGGTGTCCTCAGCTCAGACACGATGGTCTTGCATTGCTCACTGTGCTGCTTACAGCAAAGGGTTTTGGTCTTGGCATACATGGCTCTGAAAAGATGGCTCAGAGACAGAGAGAGAGAGAGAGAGAGAGAGAGAGAGAGAGAGGGCTGTGAGGGGACCACAGGGGACGTGGCAGAGGAGCCCGATGAAGATGCTGGCACAGAAGGCGTGGAATGTCCCTGGGGAGACACTGGCAGGGGCCGGCCCACCGCAGGGAGGCTGTGAAGAGCACCAAACATGCCATGGACCAAGAGGCAGTCGGCGACCACGACAGCCAAGGCAGCCAAGCTAGGCGGGTGGGAGCCGCTGGCAGCCAGGGCAGGAGAGGCTGGGAGGTGACAACAGAGCAGGTGTCTCTCCCAGGAAGGCCCAGCCCGAGGCCCCTGCCCCGGAGCAGTGAGTGAGCCCTGGAGCCGCAGAAGCAGCGCTGGGGAAGACAGCAGGGGTGGGAAGTGATGCCGGCACCCGGGTCAGCCGCCCCTGCATTCACTGTGTCTCCAGCTCTTAAGCCTGTTCCTCATCTCCTCTCTTGCTTCCTTCGCCCTTGGGGGTGACGCTCTCCGCTCCCTTCCCCCTAGGCCCTGGGGACAGCTCACCCTGGCCCCCTGTGAGACCACATGTCTGGATTTCTTTCTTTTTTTTTCCCTTCCTCGTGAGAGTTGCGGCCTCATAGTCACCTGCCCCACCATCACCACCTCCCCCCTCCACCCCGTGCAGGATGAGCAAGTTCTTGTTTCTGCCCGGAACACAAGCCGGACTTCTGGTTCCAGGTGAGTGATTTTTTCCAGTGTCACGAGATGTCGCACAAGTCTCCCGAGCCCGCCCCTTGCTTGGTCAAATAAAAGCCATGTCCTTGGAACTGGCACTCCCACACCCAGCCTGGGTGGAAGAGCTCATTGCCAGCAGCGGCCCCTTCCGCTGGAAGCAGGTCTGCCTCTCCAGTCATTCGGGCCGGAGTCGCCTTAGCTAACAGGTGCGCCCCCTGGTCGGCCGCCTCTGACGCCACCTGCAGCGAGTTCTGTGGTCAGCGGCCATGGGGAGCCTGGGCCTGCGTGCCCTCTGCTCAGGCTGCTGAGCTCGAGAGAAGCAGGTGATGGAGACCGGACTTGGCCTTGGAGTCTTCAAAGGGATGAGGTCTATGGGCTCCCTGTGGGCTCTCTGCAGAGCGATTCACACTGAGCGTGTGTGCGCCCACTTGGTGGGCTCCAGAGAGCGCCATTCAGCAGAGCTCCTGCCAGTGACGCGTCCCCTCCTGCCAGGCACCGGCAGCCGTGGGCACGACTCCCTGGCAAGGCCGCCTCCTGGCACCCAGAACCCAGGAGCTGGGGCAGCCAGGGGACTGGCGGGAAGTATGCTGGGTCTGTACCCCTGCCAGGGGCAGGCACACCGTGTACCGAACGCAGCTCTGGGTCCCTGTGGATTTGGATTCTGTAGGCCTGCGTGGGGCAGGGACGTCCTTTCTGAGCGGATGATCCAGAATTCAGTCCTGAGCCCGGGACGGGGGCCTGTGCAAGTGGGAGGGCCCCAAACTGTTAGCTCCAGAGGGGAACATCAAGCCGGGAAGGGACCATAAAGGCTGCTCCAGGCTGGAGGACCAATGAGGGCCCCAGGAGATGACCTTTGAGTTGCAAACCAAAGAACAAAGGAGCCGACCCCCCAGGGGGAGGGCGTGCTGAGCAGAAAGAACAGGAGATGTGCAAAGGCCCTGGGGCTGAACCAGGCTTACAATCCAAGGTCGGAGAAGATGATGCGTGTGCAGAGGGTGGTGAGCTAAGTGCTCAGGGCGCCTCCTCCAGGATCCCCGGGATCCCCAAGATCCTCCAAGATCCCCAGGAAACTGAGGCTGAGTGGGACCGACGCTGTGGTTCAGATCCAAAATCCATACCTGGTCTTTATCCCTGTTTCCATGCTTGCGGTCTCCAAGGTGACCACTGCCTTCTTGTACACTTGAGCTGGCGGGAGGCTGGGGGCTCCTGCGTGGCCTCCGAGTAGCAGGTGGGTTAGGATGGGATGGGAGAGCGGCATGGGCAGATAGCCTCGGCTTCACTTAGGAGGACGTGGTTGGGAGCACTTCCGGGTGTGTGCTGGGTGCTAGTACACCCAGCCCCATGGGTGTAGAAGTTCTCCCATGAAGGACCCTCTGATAAGCCCCACCCAGGCCCCAGGTGGACCCACAAAGGAGCCAAGAGGTGAACCTGAGTCAGCACTGCTAAGCCTGGGTCTGAACAGCTTCAGAAGTCCCGGGTCAAAATCCAGGGGAAAGAGGCAAGCTCAAGGGTCCCATAGTAATCCCCAGGGACCCCAGGAGGGTGCCCCCTGCCTCCAAGACATCTGACAGCCACGGCTGGGGTGGGAGGGGGAGCTGGCCCTCTGCTCAGCCAGCCCATGACTGGGTGGGGGTAATCTCTGAGGTGTCTGGCCGGAGGTCAGACATGTGCCACGGTTGGCTGGGGTGGGGACCCAGGACCCGGATGTTGGAGTCAGTTCATGAGTCAGTCTGCTGTGCGGAGGGGGAGGGAGCTTCCTGGAAAGGGAGCAGCGACAGATCAGGGGTCTCAAGGCAGGGAAGGGGGCAGCGTGGCGTGGATGGCTGTGCAGCAGACACGGGGTTATTGGTGTCTCAGGGGCGCCCGGGAACCCCACCCACCCCGGAAGAGCCTGCAGGGGCCTGGGCCTCCCCAGACAAGGGCAGCACTGTCCTCACAGATCCCAGAGTCTAAGGCAGGACGCCAGTCAGTGTGGTCACCCAGTGCCCTCCCAGACTGGCACGTGGGGAGGGGAGCTGAACAGCTGAGTCTCCCCGGGGTGCCTGCTAGGGGCTCAGAAATCAGTACCCCAAAGGTGGCACTCTGGTGTGTCGAGTACTTGCGGCTGCGACAAGGGAGGGGCCTCAGAAGTAGTCTCAGGGTGACTGTCCCCTGCCCTTCCTCTCCCAGGAGGCCAGCCACACCCTGCAATGCCTTTCCCTCCCATGCGTGCTGGAAGCTAGAACCTCCTGGCCCCACACACACCCATAACACCTGCAAATACTGCACTCACCTTCCCTCTCTCTGGGTGCAAGAGCTGGTGGCAAAGAAACTCTTGGCTGGGGGTGGGGGTGGGGGGGTGGGAATGGATGTATGGCCCAGGGGATGAAGACACTGCTTGTGACGACACAGGTGCCCCATATGAGCGTCAGCTCAAGTCCCGGCTGCTCCGCTTCTGATCCAGCTCCCTGCTAATGTGCATGAGAAAGCAACAGGCGTTGGCCCAAGTGCCTGGGCCGCTGCACCCACCCCGGAGAGCCAGATGGAGATGTTGCAGGCAGTTAAGGGAGTAAACCAGCAGATGGAAGATCTCTTCTCTCTCTCTCTCTCTCTCTCTCTCTCTTGCTGTAACTCTTTCAAATCAATCAATCAATCTTAGGGAGGGAGGGAGGGAGGAGGGAAAAGGAAGAAACTTTTAGCCTTCCGTGTCTGCTGGGAGATTCCGAGACACCCCCCACCCCTTCAGAGGGATGCAGCCCCATACGGGGCGGGGCGCACACAGAGAGCCCGTGCACAGGTGCCCCTCCAAGCCTTGAGGCCAACCTCCCCCTGGGCACTCTCTTTCCGCCCCCCCTTCCTCATCAAACCCAAGCTCAAAAACCTGCCTGGAGCTTGAGGTCCTGGTGCTGGAGGCTCCCACGGGGACTAACTCAGCATGCTCCACTGGCCTTCTGTGGGGGCGGGGTGTGGGCAGGCAAGGAGCCAGCCATCCGCCCACCCCAGCCCCAGCCCCTCAGGCTCATGGCTCACGGGAGGCCAGGCTGGAAAGTGTCCACAGTTCAGAGAGAGAGATAACAAATCACGTGGGAGACCTGGATGGAGTTCCCAGCTCCTGCCTGCAGCTTGGCCCAGCCCCAGCGACTGCAGGTATTTGGGGAATGAATCAATGGATGAGAGATTCTCTCTCTTTCTCCCTAATTTTACAAATAAGTTTTTTTTGTTTGTTTGTTTTTTGACAGGCAGAGTGGACAGTGAGAGAGAGAGACAGAGAGAAAGGTCTTCCTTTGCCGTTGGTTCACCCTCCAATGGCCGCTGCGGCCAGCGCATCTCGCTGATCCGAAGCCAGGAGCCAGGTGCTTCTCCTGGTCTCCCATGCAGGTGCAGGGCCCAAGCACTTGGGCCATCCTCCACTGCACTCCCTGGCCACAGCAGAGAGCTGGCCTGGAAGAGGAGCAACCGGGATAGAATCCGGCGCCCCGACTGGGACTAGAACCTGGTGTGCCGGTGCCACAGGCAGAGGACTAGCCTATTGAGCCGCGGAGCCGGCCAGCCCTATTCTTCTTTATTTTCATTTTTGTTTGTTTGTTTGTTTGTTTGTTTGACCATCCCCAGATGGTCACAATGCCTGAGGCTGGGCCAGGATGACTTGGGTCATCTTCCACTGCTTTCCCAGGCGTGTTAGCAAGGAGCTGGATTGGAAGTAGAGCAGCCAGGACTCGAATCTGTGCTTCCATACAGGGTGTGTGGTGCCTGTGTTGCAATTGACAGCTTAACCCGCCATGCCACAGCACCAGGCCCCCTCACCAGCCATAGTGACAGTCCTGGGGGATTGGGAGCCCACAGCGAGCCCTGCCCAGACCAAAGCAGCAAAGCTCCCTCAGGAGAATTATAACAGTGATAGTCCTGGGAAGACTCCAGTGGCAGGAGGGCAAAAGACTGGGGTAGGTTTTTTTTTCCAGCTTTATTGAGGTCTACACCGTGTGATGGTTTGATACATGCATTATACATTGTGACATAATTACCACAATCAAGTTAATGATCACATCCAACACCTCCCTTTCTGTTGTTGTTGAGACTACTTGAGAGCTACTCTTGGGGGCTGGCGCCGTTGCATAGCCGGTAAAAACGCCACCTACAGTGCCAGAATCCCATATGGGCACCAGTTCGAGTCCCAGCTCCTCCCACGTCCAATCCAGCTCTCTGCTGTGGCCTGGGAAAGCAGTGGAAGATGGCCCAAGTGCTTGGGCCTCTTGCCGGAAGAAACTCCTGGCTCCTGGCTTTGGATTGGTGCAGCTCTGGCTGTTGTGGCTATCTGGAGAGTGAACCAGCAGATAGAAGACCTCTCGCTCTCTCTCTCTCTCTCTCTGCCTCTCAAAAACAAACAGATTAAAAAAAAAAAAAAACAAGATGGAGATGTTAGCCAGGACAGGAAGCCTTGTACCATTCATGGTTTCCTCCTCCGGAACGCCTGTCGCGTGTGGGAGGAGTCGGTTGACAAAGAGCCAGAAGGGGGCAGTGTCTCCCCAGGGAGGGGCAGCAGGCAGGGCCCCAGGCTGGGGCACCGTCCCTCCCACAGCCAGAGCCCCACTGCCCTTCCCCCAGGCCTGGTCTTCACACTGGTCTGCCTGTTGGGTGAGGCCAGGCAGGGACACGGGGCCTGAGAGTGACAACCGTCCAGGCTGGGCCACCTGCCCAGCTGCGGGGATGACCACGGCATTCTAAACAGAAGCTCCTCTGGCCCCCCACCCCGCCGGCAGGGAGACCCCCACCCCCATCACCACCCTGACGCCCTCCCAGGCCCCAGGCCCCCACTGCTGCCCTCCTGAGCCCCCCTGCCTGCCCTGTGCAGCCCCCACCCCAACCTGCTCCTCCTCACAGAGAAAACTGTCCCAGGATTCACACGGCAGCTCCAGGGGTCCTGCATGACCAGGAGGGTCTTGAGAGAGAGCCAGGCTGCAGGAGTCACACCCCGGCTTCCCGGCTCCCCGCAGAGCCTGGGCCATCAAAGACCAGCAGGCAGGGTGGAGCTGAGAGGGACCCCTCGCCAAGTTTGGCAGAATGAGCCCGGGGAACTGGGCTTCTGCTCACGAGACAATGAAACGGAACCCTCCTAACACCGTGCCCAAAATGTCACGCAAATCTCCACACACACTAGCCCAAACTGCATGGGATTAAATGAGTGTTCCCCTCGTTTTAAAGATTGATTGATTGATTTGCCAGAGTTACAGAGAGAGAGAGGGAGAGACACAGAAAGAGTAATCTTCCATCTGCTGGTTCACTCCCCAGATGGCCACAACAGCTGGAGCTGGACCAGACTGAATCCAGGAGCCAGGAGCTTCTTCCGGGTCTCCCATGTGAGTGCAGGGACCCAAGCACTTGGGCCATCTTCCGCTGCTTTCTCAGGCGCACTAGCAGGGAGCTGGATCAGAAGTAGAGCAGCCGGGACTATATGTATGGCAGGTGGTGAGTTAACCCACTAGGCCACAGCACCAGCCCCATGGGAGTTCACTGAATGATGATCCATGACCCCCTAACCATTTCTCCTTAACGAGTACTCATTTCTGCCCACTCACTGATGATTTTTGACAAATCAAGGAGTCCAGAAATAGAGACAAAACAGGTGTCGGGGCAGGCGTTTGGCCAATAGTTAAGATGCAGCTTTAGATACCCACATCCCTCACCAAAGAGTGGCTGGGCTCCATCCCCGGCTCCACGCATGCGAAAGACCTGGACTGAGTGCCTGGCTCCCCACTTCTACCTGGCTTAGCCCCGGCCATTGTGGGCATTTGGGGGCAGGTAGGAACATTCTCTCTCTCCCTCTCTCTCTCTCTCTCTCTCTCTCACACACACACACACACACACACACAAATAAATTTTAAAAATAGATATTTTTTAATGTTAGAAGACAAGAGCGACTGGTGTTGACACAGTAGGTGTGGCCATCTGGGGAGTAAATCAGCAAATGGAAGATCTCTCTCTCTCTCTAACTGTGCCTTACAAATAAATAAATATCTTTTTTCCTTCTTTTTTTAAAAAAACATTTATTTATATATTTGGAAGGCACAGTTACAGAGAGCCAGAGGCAGAGAGAGAGGGAGAGGTCCTCCATCTGCTGGTTCACTCCCCAAATGGCTGCAACAGATGGAGCTGAGCCACTCCAAAGCCAGGAGCCAGGAGCTTCTTCCTGGTCTCTTTGCTGCTGTTCTTTGTAACATAATTGTTAAGCCAGTGCCAGACCTCATATCTTTTTAAAATTTTATTTATTTATTTATTTAGTTAGTTAGTTTTAATTTGAGAGACAGAAAGAGAGGGAGATCGTCTATCCACTGGTTCGTTCCCCCAGATGCCCTTATCAGCCAGGTCTCCCCAGTGGGTGGCAGGGACCCAGCCCCTGGAGCCATGCCCTGCTGCCTCCCAGGGAGCACCTTAGCAGGGAGCTGGGGATAAGAACGGAGCCCAGACTGAGGCCCAGGGGCGCTGACAGGGGTGCGGCATCCCAGGTGAAGCCTTCTGCACCAAACACCTCCCCTTTATTTTTTCTTAAGATTTATATTTTTAAAGATTTATTTATTTATTTAAAAGTCAGAGTTACACAGAGAGAAAGGAGAGGCTGAGAGAGAGAGAGAGAGAGAGGTCTTCTGTCCGATGGTTCACTCCCCAATTGGCTGCAATGGCTGGAGCTGCGCCAATCTGAAGCCAGGAGCCAGGAGCTTCCTCTAGGTCTTCCATGTGTGTGCAGAGGTCCAAGGACTTGGGCCATCCTCTACTGCCTTCCCAGACCATAGCCGAGAGCTGGATCAGAAGTAGAGAAGCTGGGTCTTGAACCTGCTCCCATATGTGATGCCGGTGCTTCAGGCCAGGGCGTTAACCCATTTTGCCACAGCGCTAGCCCCAAAGATTTATTTATTTATTTGAAAGGCAGAGTTAGAGAGGCAGAGAGAGAGAGGTCTTCCATCTGCTGGTTCAATCCCCAGTTGGCCACAATGGTCAGAGCTGGGCCAATCTGAAGCCAGGAGCCAGGAGCCTCTTCTGAGTCTCCCACTTGGGTGCAGGAGCCCAAACCCTTGAGCCATCTTCCACTGCTTTCCCAGGCCATAGCAGAGAGCTGGATCAGAGCGGAGCAGCCGGGACTCGAACCGGTGCCCATATGAAATGGTGGCACTGTAGGCAACAGCTTTATCCACTACGCCACAGCACTGGCCCCCAAACACCTCCCTTTTATAATTCTTTAGAATAAAGCCCCATTCTCTCCACCACCACCACCACCATCACCACCCCCATACTGTAGAAAGCCTACTGAGTCTGTTTCTTCGGAGAACCTTAGCTAAGCCACAGAACAAAATAAACAGAAAATCAGGGATGGGAAGGATGTGGAGAAACTGGAACCCTGTGCACTGCTGGCAGGAAAAGTAACACAGTCCCGTGGAACAATCTGGAAGCTGCTCACAAAATCCAAAACAGAGCTACCTCCGCCGCAGACGCGTCTCTTCCGGGGGGTGTGCCTAAATGACCCAGAAGCAGGGACCTGAAAAGGCTTTTGTTCTATGCTCTTTGCAGTGCAGTGCCCAACAGCCAAACCACAAGGACACACACAATGAGACCTCCTTGTCTCAGACAGGAAGGAAATCCCGACACCTGCTACAACACAGACAAACCTTGTGGGCATTCGATTCAGGGAAACAGGCCGGCCAGGGAAGGACAAACGCTGGAGGCTTCCACTTCTGAGAAGTGCCGGGACGGGGTGGCCAGGGGCTGGGCAGGGGGCGAGGGGGAGCCAGCCTTTGATGCGGACAGCTTTGGTTTGAGAAGCCGGGAAGATGGAGCTTGGGGGTGGATGGTGGTGATGGCTGCACTTAACACCGTCGGAGTGGGTGCTCCAGAATGGGCGGAGCGAGGGGTGGGCTAAGCTGCCGCTCCGGACGCCTGGCGCAGTCCTGGCTCTGCTTTGATCCAGCTCCTGATGGAGCTCCAGGCTCCTGGCTTCAAGCTCATGTCTGGCCTCTGGGGAGGGGACCAATGGATGGAAGACTCTCTCTCTCTCTCTCTCTCTCTCTTTCTCCCTGCTTTTCAAGTAGATGAACATAAACATTTAAAAATTATGCAGATGGTCAATTTCATGTGTGTTTTGTTACAATAAAACAGCCATCCCTGGCCCCGCCATCACCAGGAGGTTTCTCCCTGGCCCCCAGCCCCACCAAGGCTCAGGCCCTGCCCCTTGGTCTTCCCAGCCTTCACCTCTGCCATCTTCTCTTGTCTCCTCCTCTCTTTGGGGGTCACCAAGCTCCCGTTCTGGCTGCCCCTCTCTGTGAAGCTGTGCAGTCCCTGCATGTTCATCCGTCTCCCCTCCCCCAGGCCCTTGGCCCCTGCCCTTCTTCCACCCAAGTAGCTGGCGAGACACTTTCCTGGACAAAAACTGCCCCCCCTCCACCGCCTGATGCATGGATGACTTGCAGCCTGGGGTGCACACGGCAGTCTCCTGACCAATGGATGGGTCCCCACGCCCCGCTGGGGCCGGGGTCTCCTCGCCAGCATCTGCCAGGCTGAGGGGACAGCCGGGGCCCATACTGCGTCTGTCGGGGGTACAGCGGGGACGTGCCCAGAGGTCTCAGGGGACAGGGAGGGGAAGGGCAAGAGCGAGGGCTCTCGTGGGCGAGTGCAGTGAACCAGACCTGTAGGGAGCGGAGGGAAGCTGCCGGCAGCCCGGGGAGTGGCCAGGAGACCTCAGGACACAGGGCTGCCCTTTGCCAAGGGCTCACCGCACACCAGGGGCTCCACACCGATGGCGGCTGCCGGTCTCAGCTGTGGCCCCAGCTGTGGCCCCATGCCAGGCCTCGCTCCAGGCAGCCGCTGTCCAACAAGCCCAAGGTGCAAGCCACAGATGGAATTTCAAGCTGTCCAGTAGCTGTGCTTTAAAAAGCTAATACAAACCCTACAGGGAATTAGCTGTAACAATTCAAGAGGTCTTTATAAAGTTCACAGAAAGTGAATATTACCATCCGGCACCGCGGCTCAATAGGCTAATTCTCCGCCTTGCGGCGCCAGCACACCGGGTTCTAGTCCCAGTCGGGGCGCCGGATTCTGTCCCGGTTGCCCCTCTTCCAGGCCAGCTCTCTGCTGTGGCCCGGGAGTGCAGAGGATGGCTCAAGTGCTTGGGCCCTGCACCTGCATGGGAGACCAGGATAAGCACCTGGCTCCTGCCTTCGGATCAGCGCGGTGCGCCGGCCGCAGCGGCCATTGGAGGGTGAACCAACGGCAAAAAGGAAGACCTTTCTCTCTGTCTCTCTCTCTCTCTCACTGTCCACTCTGCCTGTCAAAAAAATTAAAATTAAAAAAAATTTTAAAAGAAAGTGAATATTACCCAAAAAATTGCATGGATTTTAATTTTCTTTGATACAAAAACACCATTTTTTTGAAATACACTTTTTTGGTTTTTTTTTTTTAGAACCTGTAATTTCTTTTTTCATTTTTTAAACGTTTATTTACATATTTGAAAGTTACAGAGACGGAGAGGCAGAGGCAGAGAGAGAGATGAGAGAGAGAGCGAGAGAAACAGAGAGAGCTCTCCCATCCGCTGGTTCACTCTCCAAATGGCTGCAATGGCCAGAGCTGAACCAATCCCAAGACAAGAGCCAGAAGCTTCTTTTGGGGCCCGAGGACTTGGGCCATCTTCCACTGCTTTCCCAGGCCATTAGCAGGAAGCTGGATCGGAAGTAGAGCAGCCGGGACTTGAACCGGTACCCATGTGGGATGCTGGTACTGCAGGCAGCAGCTTTACCCACTATGCCACAACATCGGTCCCCAACGTTGTCTTGTTATAAGTTTATTTCTTTATTTTGTTTACAACTCCTAATTCCACGATTGTGGGGGTTGGGCTGAGGGCAAAGACAGGAGCTGGGAATTGATCCTGGATTTCCCGTGGGGGGGGGCACCCAAGAAATTGAGCCAACAGAAAGGGGTTGCATTAGCAGCAAGCAGGAAGCAGGAGCAGAACGGTGCCCAAATCCAGGCGCTGTAATATGGGATGCAGGCAGCTCAGTGGTATCTTAACGACTAGGACAAATGCCCACATGTAAACTTTTATTTTATATGTTTTTACATTTTTATCCATTTTCACTTTATATCAACGGCAGAGACAAAGGCCTTCTGGTTTATTTCCCTACCTGCTCATAGCAGCCGTAGCTGGGCCAGGCTAAAACCAGGAGCCTGGAACTCAATCCAATCTCCCACATGCCGGCAGGGACTCAACCACTGGAAGCAGCAGGTGCTGGCTGCCTCCCAGGGCGCGTGTTAGCCGACAGCTGGGATGGGAAGGAGAACCAGGGCTCAAACAGGCTCCGATCTGGGATGCAGACGTCCCAAGTGGTGTCTCAACGGTTGCACAGAACACCCACCCCTGAAATTCTCTCTCTCTCTCTCTTTAAGATTTATTTATTTGTTTGAAAGGCAGAGTTACAAGAGGCAGAGAGAGAGAGAGAGAGAGAGAGAAAAGTCTTCCATCCGATGGTTCACTCCTCAAATGGTTGCAATGGCTGGAGCTGCACCAATCCAAAGCCAGGAGCCAGGAGCTTCTTCTGGGTCTCCCACGTGGGTGCAGGGGCCCAAGGACTTGGGCCATCTTCTACTACCTTCCCAGGCCATAGCAGAGAGGTGGATTGGAAGTGGAGCATCCGAGACTCAAGTCAGTGCCCATATGGAATGCATATTTTATATAACCCAGTAGATGCAAAATATCATCATTCCAACACGTCATCACTCTAAGAAATTATCAGTGAGTTATTTTACCTGGTTTTGTATTAAACCTTCAAAATCCTATGTGAAACCACACTTACATCTCAATTTGAAGAACTCACATTCCAAGTGCTCCGTGGGCACCTGTGACTGAGGGCCGCCAGCACCGGACCGGGCAAGCTACACATGTCGGGTTCGTGAGCTCACTCAGTGCTCACAGCCACCCTGCTGGCCTCCTCGTGTTACAGATGAGGTCATTGGAACCACAAGGGCTCAAGCACTTTGCCCAGCATCACCTAGAAGGGTAACGGCCAAACCGGAGCCTGAACTACAGAGCTGACCAGTGTGTCCTGCCATCACCATCACAAACCTCGGCTCCTGGCTGGCTCGTACGACACCTGTGGAAGGGAGACGAAAGGCTGTTTGCCCGGCTGGGGTTTGAATCCAGATGGAGTGGAAATTTGGGAGACAGCATCGGTGACGTTTTCTGCCTGAAGTGTGTGCCAGGGAGGAAAAGGCTGGGTGTGGCGACCTGTGTCCCACACTTAAGGAAGGGCCGCCATCGTGACGCAGTGCGTGGAGCTGCCACTGGTGATGTTGGCACCCCGTATGAGTAATGGTTTGAGTCCCAAGTCCCAGCTGCTCCACTTCTGATCCAGCTCCCTGCTAATGCAGCTGGGAAAGCAGCAGCAGACAGCCCAGTTTCTTGGACCCCTTCACCCATGTGGGGAACCCGGATGGAGCTCCTGGCTCCTGGCTTTGACCGGCCCCACCCTGGTCATTGTGGTCAGTTAGGGGAGTGAACCAGCAGATGGAAGATCTTTCTCTCTCTCTGTGTCTCTCCCTTTCTCTGCACCATTTTATATACCATTTCTATCTTTTCTAATTTTTAAAATTACCTGTGGTTTCGTTTTTATTTGAGAGAAAAAGAGAGCCCCAGCCAGTGGTTTATTCCCCCGATGCCTGCAACAGCCAGAACCGGAGCAGGGCCCAAGTCGGGAGACTGAGACTCAATCGAAGTCTCCAGTGTGGGGGTCAGGGATCCAACCAATACAGCCCCCATCTCTGCCTCCGGTGGTCTGCACCAGCAGGAAGCTGTAGCCGGGAGCCAGAACCCAATAGGGCCCCCGGGCACTGCGATTGTGGATATGAGCATCTTCTCCACCCTCTCAACCACTTGGCCAAATGCCCCGCCCATCATCATTCCTTTCATCAGTCTTCTAGTGGGGGCAGCTTGTCACTAACACCAACTGCCCTGCAATGAACACTCTCAGAAATTACTTTTTTCTAGTAACTCAACGTGCAGGCAAGACCCTCTAATCCTCCATTGCCTAATTGTCTGAAATGCAGAGTCCCAGGCATCTTCAAAAAGTTCGCAAAAATGTGCACTATGAAAAAAAAAAAACGCATAGATTTCAAAATTTGTACTTGAGAGGCAGAGTGACAAGGAGGGCGGGAGAGACAGAGATAGGGATGTTCCGTCTGCTGCTTCCCTCCCCAGAAGGCTGCAACAGCCTGGGATGGGCCAGACTGAAGCCTGGAGCCAGGAACTCCATCCAGGTCTCCCATGTGGGTGCAGAGGCCCAAGCACTGGGCCGTCTTCTGCTGCCTTCCCAGGCGCATCAGCAGGGAACTGGATAGGCAGTGGAGCAGCGGACAGGAACCAGCTCTCATATGAGGTGCTGGCACTGCAGGTGGTGGCTTAAACCACCCTGCTACAATGCCGGTCCCTAAACTTAACTTTGTTACAGCCATTTGGGCAGTGAACCAGCAGATGGAAGATCTCTGTGTGTGTGTGTGTGTGTGTGTCTCCCTCTATATCACTCAGCCTTTTGAATAAATAAATAAATCTTCAGAAAAAAAAACAAAACCCCGGTACAGGAACCAAACACGCCCACAATTCCGTCTTCTCATCACACCGGCCAGTCTTATCCGTGCTGGGCATGGGTCCAGCCGTCTTGCACTTTGATGAGCTTCAGCTCCAAAGGGAGCCGTGCTGGGGCCACAGGGACTGCGGGCAGCTCTCCTGTTGGCACAGGACACAAGACACGGGACATTCGTCTCCCAAGTCCTCTGTTCTCCCTCTGCCCCCGGGACGCCTTCCCTGCTTGCCGGCATCTGTGTCATGGCGATGCTTGTGCAGGGATCCCCGCCTTCCTGTCACCTTCCAGCCTGGCCTTATCTCCTGCTCTCTGGGCAGTCTCTGCACTGGCGGGAGCCCAGCTGAAACAGGTCCATCACTCGCTGCTTTATTTTATATTGTGAATGAGTGCGCAGGCTTTTTTTTTTTTAACTTTTTTTTTTTTATTTGACAGATAGAGTTAGACAGTGAAAGAGACAGAGAGAAAGGCCTTCCTTCCATTGGTTCACCCCCTAAATGGCCGCTATGGCCGGAGCTGTGCCGATCTGAAACCAGGAGCCAGGAGCTTCTTCCTGGTCTCCCATGCGGGTGCAGGTACCCAAGTACTTGGGCCATCCTCCACTGCCCTCCCAGGCCACAGCAGAGAGCTGGACTGAAAGAGGAGCAACCGGGACTAGAACCCAGTGCCCATATGGGATGCCGGCACCACAGGCAGAGGATTAGCCAAGTGAGCCACGGCGCCGGCCCCAGAGTGCACAGGTTTTTAATGAGGGTATGAGATGCTGGAGACAGGAAGACACAAATGCCCTGCCTTAGTGTGCAGAAGATAAGACACTGGTTGGGACACTTGCATCCCACTTGGGAGAGCCTGGGTTCAACTCCCAGTTCTACTCCTGATTCCAGCTTCTTGCTAACACAGTCCCTGGGAGGCAACAGGCGATGGCTCAAGTACTTGGGTCTTCGCTCCCACCCACGTGGGAGACTTGGATGGAGTCCTCAACTCCCAGTATCAGCCTGGGCCAGCCCTGACCCTTGCAGATATTTGGGGAGTGAACCAGTGAACGGAATCTCTCTCTCTCTCCCTCTCTCCCCATGTGTCTGTGTCCTTCTCAAATAAATAAATAAAAGTTGATTTTGCTGCAAAAATAAGATTTTGGAATCTATACATAATTTTTGATAATACACATTTTTTAAAAAAAGATTTATTTATTTGAAAGACAGAGTTACAGAGAGACAGAGACAGAGACAGAGGGAGAGAGGTCTTCCATCCACTGGTTCACTACCCAAATGGCCGCAACAGCTGGGGCTGGGCCAGGCCAAAGCCAGGATCCAGGAGCTTCTTCCGAGTCTCCTATGTGGGTGCACAAGCACTGGAGCCATCTTCCACTGCTTTTCCAGGTGCACTAGCAGGGAACTGGATTGGAAGTGGAGCAGCTGGGTCTTGAACTGATGCCCATATGGGATGCTAGTGTCGCAGGCAGAGGCCTAACTTGCCATGCCACAGTGCAGGCCCCAATAATACACATTTTTAAGAAATTGTCTGAAGCCCCTCCCCTCCACCATACAAGCTACTACTGGGAGCAGCCGTGTCCCTGCACCTGTTCATGTGGGTGCCCTACAAAACAGGCTCCTGGTGCTGGGGCTGCTGGTGCATGGCAGCTTTGGGCACATTCACAAGGATTCCATAGGACTGTATTGCTGAAGCCTCTAGAAAATGTTAATGATCAGAGCCCTGCTCTAAAAGGAAACATGAGAAGCGAGGTACATAAAGACATGGAGACGGTTAGCACCGCTTCCTGGGAGGTGTGTGAGCAAGCGCACTCGAGGCCCTGGGCTGGTGCCTGCTGCTCCTGCTATATCTTCCTACCTAGCTGGAGCCCCTGCCTTTTCCTTCATGGGCTTCTGTTACCTTGTATGGTGGGGGACATAAACAGCTGTCATAGAATACTAGGGTGGGGGCCGGCACTGTGGTATAGTGGGTAAAGCCGCCACCTGCAGTGCAGGCATCCCATAAGGGTGTGGGTTTGAGTCCCGGCTGCTCCACTTCTGATCCAGCTCCCTGCTGGTGCTCCTGGGAAAGCAGCAGAAAATGACCTGAGTGACTGGGGCCCTGCCACCTACATGGGAGACCGGGATGGAGTTCCAGGCTCCTGGCATTGGCCTGGCCTGGTCCTGGTTGTTGTGACCATTTGGGGAGTGAACAAGCAGATGGAAGATTTCTCTCTCTCTCGCTCGCTCTCTCTCCACCCCTGTCACTCTGCCTGTCAAACAAACAAATCATAAAAAAAGAGAGAGAGAGACGGGGCCAGTGCTATGGCATAGTGGATAAAGCTGCTGCCTGCAGTGCTGGCGTCCCATATGGGCACCAGTTCGAGAGCCGGCTGCTCCACTTCCAATCCAACTCCCTGCTGTGGCCTGGGAAAGTAGCAGAGGATGGCCCAAGTCCTTGGGCCCCTGCACCTGCGTGGGAGACCTGGAGGAAGCTCTTGGCTCCTGGCTTCAGATCAGTACAGCTCTGGATGATGCGGCCAATTGGGGAGTGAACCAGTGGATGGAAGACCTCTCTCTCTCTCTCTCTCTCTCTCTCTCTCTCTGCCTCTCCTTCTGTCTTTGTGTAACTCTGACTTTCAAATAAATCTTTAAAAAGAGAGAGAGCAGAAGACAAGACTATTAAAGGCCATTCCAGTTTCTGAAAGGAGAAGATGGGAGCTCCAACACTGGCCTGAGGCTGGCATTACGGCGCGGTGAGTTAAGCTACCAGCATCCCATATCACAGTGTCTGTGCAAGTCCCGGGTTCGCTGCTTTTAGTCCATCCCCCTGCCAATGTGCCTGGGAAAGCAGCAGAAGATGAACCAAGTACACAGACCCCTGCCACCCACACGGAAGACTCAGCTGGAGTTCCTGGCCCCTGGCTTCAGCTTGGCCCAACCCTGTCTATTGTAGCCATTTGGGGCGTGAACCAACAGGTGGAAGATCTCCCTCTCTCTGTCACTCTGTCTTTCAAATAAATAATGCTTTAACACACACAAACACACACACACAGAAACAGCAAACATTGGACCTGAGGTTGAGCAAGAAGGAAGGGGTGATTTGGGAACCCCCAGAAAAACACATGAGCCATGGGAACCAAAACAGGTGCCTCAGCCCCCGGCACAGACCAACACCTGCCCGTGTTGCCGAGCAGGTGTCTAGCCGAGTAATGGGCCTAAGGGTGCTCCTTTGCCCCTGGAGACTGAGGGACTGAGGAAAGGGTTCGGGACCCATCTCATCCGTATCCTGGGGAGAAGTCCAGGGCAGGGGTAGGGCTACTCCTGGGAAAGTCTTCTCCCTCCCAGGAGAAAGCCACCATCCACGGCGTAGAGGTATTCAGTGATGTCAGACCAAGTTCCTGTGTGGTCGGTGGCTGGGATCACGTGAGATGGCGTCTCTGTGACTGTTCTGGCCTCCGTCACGTGGTGCCAAGGGACCTGTCTGCACAGAGCAGGAGGAAAGAACGCCTGACGCTTGTTCCTGTAGGGCACCCGGAGCTTTCCCAGAGTCCCCTTAGATCTCCCTGGTCGCCGCCGCGTCCCAGGGCTGCTCCTAGCTGCAAGGCAGGCTGGGAAAGTGAGCTCTTCCTGTCCCTAGAAGAGACAGGAGAGGGAGAGGGGGGCCGGGACCTGGTTAGTGACAAACGGGGGGAGGCACTCCCAATTCCTGGACAGCTCCACCTCTGGAGCTGTGGCTGCCAATCTTGCTCCAGCCTGAGCCGGAAGCCAGTACCGGAAAGGCAAAGGCTCACAACCCAGAGGGGCCGAGCGTGTGGAGGCCAAATTCACAGAGGAGGAAATGCAGACAGCTCCTCCGCTCATTAACAAATGCCCAACCTGGGCAGGCGCCGTGGCTTAACAGGCTAATCCTCCGCCTTGCGGCGCCGGCACACCGGGTTCTAGTTCCGGTTGGGGCGCCGAATTCTATCCCGGTTGCCCCTCTTCCAGGCCAGCTCTCTGCTATGGCCCGGGAAGGCAGTGGAGGATGGCCCAAGTCCTTGGGCCCTGCACCCGCATGGGAGACCAGGAGAAGCGCCTGGCTCCTGGCTTCGGATCAGCGCAATGCGCCAGCCGCAGCGGCCATTGGAGGGTGAACCAACGGCAAAAAGGAAGATCTTTCTCTCTTTCTCTCTCTATCCACTCTGCCTGTCAAAAAAATTAAAATTAAAAATTAAAGAATAAATTAAAGAACAAACGCCCAACCCCACATTCGATGCCACGTCTCACCGGTCAGACTGGCCAGTGTCCACGTGGTTGGCAGCACGTTGTGCTGGTGAGGCTGCGGGGACCAGGCACTCTCTGGCACGGCGCTGCGGTGCAGGGGTGTAAGCCGCCATGTGCCACACCTGCGTCCCGCAGCAGAGGGCCTGGGGTTCAAGTCCCTGCTCTGCTTCTAATCCAGCTCCTTGCTAATGCACACTCCGGGAAGCAGAAGGTGATGGCGCACGTCCTTGGGCCCCTGCCACCGACATGGGAGACCTGGATGGAGTTCTGGGCTCCTGGACTTTGGGCCCGGCCCAGCCCTAGCTGATGCAGGCATTTGGAGAGGAGTGAACCAGCAAATGGAAGATCTCTCTCTCTTGCTCTCTCTCCCCCTCCCTCTCTTTCTGCCTTTCAAGTAATTATCAATAAATAAGTCAACTTTTTTTTTCAAAAGAATGGCATGCACACGCACGCACACACACACATCTAGCGAGGGGGAGGGGTGGACAGACGGACACAGGACCTGGGGTCTGCAGCCTTCACTAAGGAGCTGCTCCTGGGGCCCGCCTTCACCACCCGTCAAGCGACACAGGGACTGTCGCCTCTGAGCACGTCTGTGGCTCGGGGTTCTCTTACCTGGGAGACAAAGCATCCAAAGGATGCCCCTGCTCCCGCAGCCCGAGCCCCGGGAGCTCAGTGGTTCTTCACCGAGCCCACACGACAGAGTGTAGCTGGGCCATCCGGCGCACAGCCAGGTTCAAGTCCAAAGGCTGAAGACTGCGCCCAGAGCAGAAGCCCTCCCTGGGGCCGCGAGCGGCTGCAAAGCAGTGGGCCGGCTGACAGCGGCTCCCGGGAGCCGGAACCTGAACTCTCTAGGTATTCTGCTCACCTGATTGTCTTCAGCTGTGTTTCTCACTCACTCAGCAACTTTCTGATCCCGGAACATTTCCAGATTGTGTGGCAATCGCATTACTCCGTTGTGAATAAATGCGCTTGCGTTCTGTTTGTCTTTTGAGAAATTACCAGCAACGGACAGGCCCTCCTGGACCTCCCTCTGAACCTCGCTCGTTGTCCTAAGCAACCGCCTCCTGCCCTCAAGCCGCCCCCCCCCCCCCCGGCTTTGGGTGCTACCTTCGGTAACCAGCTCAGTGACCAGGACGAACAACCCTGTGGGGCAGCACATCCCAAGTGGACAGCTGCCCCCTGGAGTCGGACAGAGCCCGTGCAGGCAGGAACTGCACCAGCCGCCCGTGTCCTCTGTATGGCGTGCCTGGCTTCCGACACTGGGAGCCCTCGAGGCTGCGGGGACCCAAGGGCTCAGCTTTCTCCCTTCGGGGACAGAGGCAGGGGCAGGACAAGGGCTTACCCAGCGGGACCTCGCCAGGGCTGTGCCAGTGGGGGATGCCCTAACGGTTCCTGGTGAAGGCATAGGTCTGTCCGGGCAGGAAGAGGCATCAGTGGGCCGGGAGGGTAGGGGACGTGACTTGTATGTGATGGTGAGTGGCAGCCACACGGTAGCAACAAGGAGTGGGGTCCCTGCCACCATGAGGGTCATTGCCAGATGTGTCTCAGCGCCCGCCGCAGGAGGCATGCTGGCTGCACCCCCAAGGAGGTGCGGATGCTGGCTCCTTCCTCGACATTCCCCACCCCACCCCCAGCCCCTAGAAGGCCCCAGTTGGTGGGCCTGGCGACCCTCCAGACTCCTCGCAAGCCCGGTTTGCTGCCATCGGCAGCCGCCCACGCTGCTTGCGGCTCTCAGCGCATGGCTGTTTCCTTACTCTGTTTCTGTGTTGCAATTGTTGGCTGATGGTGTCATCTGTGTATGTTGTGTCTGAACGGGAGAGAGCCCCCCCGGGGAGCTTCAGGTCTTTTCCAATCTTCTTCCTCCTCCTCCACAACCACCCCCTGCCCCCAGTAACACCCAAACAGCCAGCACCCGATCCAGGGCATTACATAACAGGGACAAAAATGCTTGTAAATGAGTTCACGGCAGGCACTCAGAGTTCTGCTCCCACTACAAATAAACACCGTCCAGCCAAAAGCTGAGGAATGCGAGCACGGGCGGGCGCTGCTTTTACAGGTCATTTAATAGATGACGTGCTGACGAGGAGACTCCAAAAATGCACGGAAAATGGAACTCAAAGACGAGGTTAGGGGCCAGCATCCGGGCACAGCCGCCACCTGCGACTGTGGCATCCCGTTCGAATCCTCACCGCCCTGCTTCCGATCCAGCACCCTCACTAATGCACCTGGGAAAGCAGCAGAAGACGGCCCAAGGGCTTGGACTCCAGCCGCCCACATGGGAATTCCAGGCTCCTGGCTTTGGCCTGGCCCAGCCTCAGCTGTTGCAGCCATTTGCGGAATGAACCGGTGGATGGAAGATCTCTCTCTCTCTCTCTCTCTCTCTCTTTCGCTGCAATTACCTTTCAAATAAATAAATGAATCTTTTCCTTAAAAAAAAAGATAAGCTTATTTTGGCGCAGAAAATTTTGAAATCCAACTTTTAGACTTGATAATGACTGACCTAATATCTGAGCGAGCAGTCTTGCTGCTGATGGAAATCTTAATTTGCCAGTTCAGGGTAATAGAGTCATTCCTGGAATAAAATTTAGCGCGCATATATATATATATATATATATATATATAAATAAAACTTGGAACCTGTGCATATGGGGGGTCTTCCAAAAGCTCATGGAAAATACATGGTTTTAGAATTTTTTTGGACCAAAATAAACTTAATTCCATTTTTCTGCCTCCTGTTCAAAGTAGCCCGATATTCGCCCTGACAGGGCTGTTAGATCCATTTAAAGAGTGGAAGGCGGCCGGCGCCACAGCTCAATAGGCTAATCCTCTGCCTGTGGTGCCGGCACACCAGGTTCTAGTCCCGGTCGGGGCGCCGGATTCTGTCCCGGTTGCCCCTCTTCCAGGCCAGCTCTCTGCTGTGGCCCGGGAGTGCAGTGGAGGATGGCCCAGGTCCTTGGGCCCTGCACCCCATGGGAGACCAGGAAAAAGCACCTGGCTCCTGGCTTCGGATCAGCAAGATGCGCCGGCCGCGGCGGCCATTGGAGGGTGAACCAACGGTGAAGGAAGACCTTTCTCTCTGTCTCTCTCTCTCTCACTATCCACTCTGCCTGTCAAAAAAAAAAAAAAAAAAAAGAAGAAGAAGAAGAAGAAGAAGAGTGGAAGGCAGGTTCCACATTTACAGAAACTGTTTCCCTGGGGAGAGCCTTTGCAGAGCTGCCAATCACTAAAGCCACAATTCACAGGCACCCCTCCCCCACTCAGCAGTGTTAAGGGAATCCAGAGTCAGGAAACTTGCCTCTGACTTTGCAAAATCCAAAACGGCGTTCTCCAAGAGTGTGGGATTCCCTGAGAGATGCACCTGATCAGCTTTTTAGAAATGGATTTTCTTTTAAAACAATCATGACCAAGGCGAATTCTCTCTCTGCAGGTACCCAAGGTGCTGGGCAGCTCCTGGCCACCAGGGGGCGGGTTCTCCCCAGGCCTGGGCGAAGGCGCTGCCCGGGGACTCCAGCGGTTCCCAGTCTCAGAACAGCAGGGCCAGGACAACCCTGAAGCTGTGACCAGCAGGCCACGGACCTCTTCCTGGGGGGCTCAAGAGAGCTGAGGGCCACGAGTGGAGTGGCTCTGGAGGAGGTCATTTTCAAGTGACAAACGGGGTGGGAGAGCTGTGCTGATGGCTGTACCAGGAGCCAACAGGGCGGGAGTGTCTGGGGCATGACCCTGGGAAGCGGTGGTACTGGGTAGGGTGCTGGGTGGAGCCTGGCTGGTGAGGCCGAGAGAGAGAGTGTGTGGGTGCGGCCGCCACGCAGAGCCTGGCCAGCAGCCCTGCAGGGGTGGGGACTGTGTGACGTGGTCAAGGCAAAGTCCAGTCTCGGTGTCCCCACCCCAGCAGGAGCCGCAGTGAGACCGGGACCCGCTCTTCCCCAAGACAACATGAGTGGCATGCTTTATTCATCGGCTTCTTTATGCACACATGGAGCGCTTACTGAATGCCTGGTGCAGCCAGCACCGGGGTGGAAGCACCCTCACGGATGTAGACCCAGTCACCGTCACCTTCTTCATACTCGTTCCCCTTTACAGGAAACTCGCCAGGTCCCTGGGCCCTCCCTGTCCCCGCAGCGTCTGCAGGGACTCAGTTGGTGTTTGTTGACTGAATGAGCGAGGTGGTCGTGTCCATCTCTGACATCACAGCCCAGGGCGGCAGGAGGCGGGACGCTCAGCCACTCCGCTGGCTCCTCTTCTCCGTCCCCCTGCCACTACAAACAGTGCTCGACCTGAGCTGCCACTTCTGGTTTTCCTTCTGGGAAAATCTTCCGAGCCCGGCTGCCAGCGCGGGGAATGGCGCCAAGACTGGATTTCCTACTTGTGTTTCTTCTTTGTCTCAGTAGAGAAAGCAAAGAGGGCACCTTTGTACAGAAAGGCATCTCCCTCTGATGGCCTCCGGCGCACGGCCCCTTTCCTGAGACCATTCAGAGAGCTCCAGGCTTCCCGCAGCCCTGTTAGGGGATCCTAGTATACCTGTTTACCAGGCAGGGAAACTGAGGCTCGGGGGTGGGGCCGTCCCAAGGCACAGAGCTTTGGGAAGCAGCGAGCCCACATCAGGACCCGTGCACTGGGCTGAGTATTTGGTCCAGCAGTGGAGCCGCTGGCTGGGGGACCCACATCCCACATCAGGGTGCCTGGTTCAATTCCCAGCCTCACTTTTTGAAAAAATAATTATTTATTTATTTGAAAGTCAGAGTTACACAGAGAGAGAAGAGAGGCAGAGAGAAAGAGAAAGAGAGAGAGAGGGAGAGAAAGAGAGAGGTCTTCCATCTGCTGGTTCACTCCCTAATTGGCTGCAAAGGCCAGAGCTGGGCTGATCCAAAGCCAGAAGCCAGGAGCTTCTTCTGGGTCTCCCATGTGGGTGCAGGGGCCCAAGGACTTGGGCCATCTTCTACTGCTTTCCCAGGCCACAGCAGAGAACTGGATTGGAAGTGGAGCTGCCAGGACTTGAACCAGCGTTCATATGGGAGACCATACGAGACTCAGATGGAGTTCCAGGCTCTGGGCTTTGACCTGGCCTAGCCCTGGCTATTGATTGGCAGGCATTCGGGTAGCCAGCCAGCCGCTGGAAGAGCTCTGCTTTTCAAATAAAATGCAAATAAATACAAATGAAATCTCTGTGTTGCCTGAGGCTTTCCATGGGTCCCCTCAGGGCAGGCTTGGGGAAAGCTGACGTCATGTCCCAGGTCACAGAAGCAGGCAGGCTGGGATTGTGGACCCCGGGACCCAGGACGCCAGGGGCTTCACGGCCTCTCTGTGTGGCTGTGGGGGAGGGGTTTTCTCCTAAATCTGCATCGTCTGTTTCGTATTCTGTGACACAGGGACCACAGTGGTACGTGCCTCCCGGGCTGGTCCCCAGGGTTAAGTGAAATGACACCCCTGGCGGCGGCGGCAGCAGATCTGTAAGTGGACGCTATTGTAATGACAGCACGGGGCCTCGCTCAGGGTCACGAGTTGGCCACTCCCTGCGACAGGAGAACCAGATCCCGTGGGAGCCCCTTCCCGGCCCAGGTGCTCCTGGGGCCCAGTGCAGGTGCCTGGGAAAGTCTACAAGGCCAACACAGGGAACAAAGGCTCCAGCTGCTGGGTCATGCCTGGCCTGGCGGGGGGCCAGTTTCCTGCTGGCTCAGGTTGCTCCTGGCTGGCTGGGCTCCTGGAGCTGACCCCTCCTCCTCTCTGCCCCTGGCAGCTGAGCCCTGAGGGTTGGGCCCAGCCTGGGCGACACACTTCCCTCTGGGAGCCCAGTGCTGGGGTGTCACTGTTGTAGCAGGAAGCCCTGAGACATGGGGAGGGTCCATTCTGGGCCCTCCTTCCTGCCCCGTGGCCTTGCAAACCCCCTTCCGAGCGCCCTCACCCATGCCCAGAGCCTTGGCTAGGGCACAGAGGCTGGGGCCCAAGACCTGGTATTGCAGAAGGGAGCAGCAGGTGGTCTGGGGCAAGCCCGCTGTCTCTGTATGTCGCTGTCTAGTGGTGGGCTGCAGACCTTGTGCTGGCCACGGATGAGGCCTCGGCAAGCCCCCGGTCACAACCTAAAGGACCCAAAGCTTCAGACCCAGCTGAGAGCGTGTTTGCCCAGGAGCAACCCTGCCCCTGCACGCCTCTCCCCCAGCCCCGCTGCTCCCGGCCCCCTGTCCTGTTTGCCCTCCTTGTGCAGTTTGCGCCTGTCTGTGGCATCTGAGCTCTCTGTCCCCTTGTCCCGAACACTTGGCACTCCAGGTCTTTGCATGGCTGTCCTTGTCACTCAGGCCCTGCCCTCAGGTGCCCCCTCCTCAGAGAAGCCTTCCTTGGTGACCCCCTGACCCGTGTTCCTATCCCTGTTTCGTTTCATGCCTAGGAACCCCCTCCCCCACAGCTCCCCATTTTGGGGGCACTGCCTTCGTCCACCAGATCCTAAGCTTAGTGAGGACAGGGGCTTTTCTCCTGCTGCCCTCCAGGGTCCAGAGCTGCACCCCCAAAAACTCCCTGGTGGTGTCCCTCCCTGTGCAACCCATCTCTTTTTTCTAAGATCTATTTTTTAATTTAATTTTATTTATTTGAAAGGCAGTGTCACGGGTGGGATGGGGGTCAGGGGACAGAGAGATATCTCCCATCTGCTGGTTCACTCCCCAGATGGTTACAACAGCCTGGCTCCCACGTAAGACCCATCCGGGTCTCCCACGTAAGTGCAATGGCCCACTACTTGAGCCACCTTTCACTGCTTTCCCAGGCCATCAGCAGGGAGCTGGATCAGAAGTAGAGCAGCCAGGACTTGAACTGGAGCCCATATGGGATGCTGGCACCGCAGATGGCAGCTTCACTGGCTACGCCATGGTGCCAGCCCTGTGACCCCTGTGAATGGGGGTCCTCTCTGTCCCCTGCAATGGATACAGCTGTGACAGGGCAGCTCTGAGTGGGGGAGCAGCTCCAGAGGTTCCCCAAACACTCCCCCGTGGCACCTCGCTGCACCTCGCAGCTCCAAGGGACAGGTCGAGCAGGATCATAAACCTGACTGCATGGATAAGCAAGTGCAGGCACCAGAGGCTTACGCGCCTGTCTTGCACCATTTGCCTTCTTCAGTGCCACACCAAGACTCGAATGCCCGACTCAGGCAGGTCTCTTGCTTTTGAGATCCATTTATTTATTTGCAAGACAGAGAGGAGAGAGATCTTCCATTCACTGGTGCACTTCCCAAATGCCCACCACAGCCAGGGTGGGGCCAGGCCGAAGCCAAGAGCCTAGAACTCCATCTGTGTCTCCCATGTGGGTGCAGGAGCCCAAGCACTTGGGCCATCTTCTGCTGTTTTCCCAGGCCTATCAGCAGAGAGCTGGACTGGAAGTGGAGCAGCCAGGACCGCCACTCGTCTATGGAATGACGGTGCCACGTCAGACAGCTCTTTGCAGGACCCCGAGCCAGACAGGGGACTGCCTTCGAGGACAGAAGCCACACGTCCCACCTTTCTGTGGGTTATGGCAGACATACAACACGTTCAGAATCATTGTATGGTGTATGGGCGGGGGGGCGGTGTCCTCTGGTCGCTGAGGTTCTTTCTTGCTCCAGATTTTTCTAGGACTCTAGGATGCCTTCGCCCCCCGCCCCAGGACCCCAGCAGTCACCCAAATCCTCAGAAGCGCAAGTCTCTTATACAAAATGGTGTGGTGTTTGCAAAGAAGCTCAGGACCTCCTCCCACAGACTTTGTTATCTTTTTAAATGATTTATTTATTTGAACAGAGAACAGAGTGACAGAGAGATAGAGAGATCTTCCACCCACTGGTTCCCTCTCCAGATGACTGCAACAGCTGGGGCTGGGCCACGCTGAAGCCAAGAGCCAGGAGCTTCATCCTGGTGTCCCACACGGATGGCACCTGCCCAGTGCTTCCCAGGCACCTTAGCAGGGAGCTGGATCAGAAACAGTATCCACGACTCAACCAGTGCTTGGATATGGGATGCAGGCACTGATACGGGATGTAGGGGTCCCAAGCTGTGCTTAGCCCGCTGTGCCACAATACCCTCTCCTCTTCAGTCCTGTCAATCTCCTCTTGTCAGTCCTCTCTAGATTACTTATGGCACCTGATGCAATGTTGTTGCTGTATAAATAGTTGTTACATTGTATCATTCAGGGGATAATGACATGAAAAGAAGTGGGCCTGTTCAGATGTAGCCACAGTAGGGCTAACTACCTTCTGGATCTGAGATTAGCTGAATCCTTGGAAGCAAAGCTGGCGGATATGGAGGGTGGCTGCACAAATGTTGCCTAAAATTCTTGCCCTCTTCTGGGGCTGGGAAGTCCCATTTTGTTCCCCGTTCTCCTGCCTTGGAATCCCAGCAGTGCCAGCGTGTGCTCCGCCACCTTCCCACATACCAGCTACACGTGCAGTTCAGAGGGGCCTGCCCTCACACGGTGATGGCAGAGAGGCAGGTCTAGAACCCAGCCAGTTTGACTCCAAGCGGGTGTGAACTCACTCCCAGCTGCGTGGAAAATGAAGTTCTTCCTGGCTAAATTGTTAAAGTCATCACACAGCCTTTGGATCAGCGTGTTAAGCTCATTAAGGGCTTAGTCAGTCTTTGGATGGCCTTCTGCTAGGTCTTTTGGCAAGGGAGGGAGGGGACCAGAGACTCCTGGCCACACCTGCTTGATGGATCACAGGGCAGAAATCGATGCATGGCACACAGGAGGGCACAGGGGTTGCGGCACCACAGGTTCCAGTCCCGGCTGCTCCACTTTGCATCCAGCTCCCTGCTAATGCACCAGGGGAGAGGCAGACGATGGACCAAGCAGTTGGGCCCCTGCCACCCACGTGGAGGCCTGGATGGAGTTCCAGGCTCCTAACTTCAGCCTGGCCCAGCCCTAACTGTCGCGGGCATTTGGGGAGTGAAGCAACGGATGGAAAATCTTTTAGTCTTTCTGTGTCTCTCTTTCAAATGAAATGAAAATAAATTAAAATTAAAAAAAAGAAATTGATGCATATTAGAACTTTGTAAATATGTGCCTATGTGAGGTGCAGGTGCACATGGAAAGTTTGGAGTTTCCAGAAAGTCTCCAAAATGCCAAAGGTAGGGGCGGGTGTGTGGTGCAGTGGGAAAGGCATTGCTTGGGATGCCTACATCCCAGATCGGAATGCCTTGTTCCAGTCCCGCTACTCAGCCCCCAATCCAGCTTCCCGCTAATGCACAGCCCGGGAGGTAATGGTGATGGTTCGGGTGTTTGGTATCTGCCATTCCCATGGGAGACCTGGATGGTGTGCCAGGCTCTTGGCTTCAGCCTAGCCCAGCCCAGCTGTTGTAGGCACTGGGGGAATGAACCAGTGGATAGAAGATCTCCCTCCACCTATCCCTTTGTCTCTTTCTATGACTTTGAAATAATGATTTTTTTAAAGATTTATTTATGTATTTAAAAGTCAGGCACCCAGCCCTCTGCCTCTCTGCTGGGCCGCCCGCCTGGCCTGCCCAGGTGTATTCTCTCCACTCAACCACGTCACCTCACTCTCCCCCAGCCCCAGCCACTGGGCGCTCTCTCTGTCCCTGCCGTTCTGATGGATGCCCTATCCCCAATAAAGCCTTTTCACTCCGCTCTCTGTCTGAATTCTTTCTTGCATGGAGACAAGAACCCCACGGCTTCCACGGCCTTTCCTTTTGTGACATTTCTGGCGATGATGAAGGGACTCACACAGGAGGGGATCCACGCACAGAGGGACCCACACACAAAGGAGCCACTAAGAAACCCACGAGGGAATTCACAAAGGGGTCAGGAAGGGATTGAAAGGAAACTCCATCCAGCTCTCTGCTATGGCCTGGGAAAGCAGTGGAGGATGGCCCAAGTCTCTGGATCCCTGCATCCACGTGGGAGACCTGAAAGAAGCTCCTGGCTCCTGGCTTCAGATGGGCGCAGCTCCGGCCTTCGTGGCCATCTGGGGAGTGAACCAGTGGATGGAAGACCTCCCCCCACCCCCGTCTCTACCTCACTCTATAACTCTGTCTTTCAAATAAATAAAATAAACCTGTTTTTTAAAAAAAGTCAGAGTTACACAGAGAGAAAAGGAGAGGCTGAGAGAGAGAGAAAGAGAGGTCTTCCATCCGCTGGTTCATTCCCCAACTGGCTGCAATGGCCAGAACTGCGCCAATCCGAAGCCAGGAGCCAGGAGCTTCTTCCAGGTCTCCCTTGTGGGTGCGGGGGCCCAAGGACTTGGGCCATCTTCTACTGCTTTCCCAGGCCACAGCAGAGAGCTGGATCAGAAGTGAAGCAACTGGGTCTCAAACTGGCACTCATATGGTATGCTGGCACTGCAGGCAGTGGCTTTACCAGCTACACCACAGTGCCGGCCCCTAAATAATAATTTTTTAAAAAAAATGCTAATAGTATGGGCTGGCGTTGTGGTACGGAGGGTTAAACCACCATCTGAAACACCAACATCCCATATGAGAGTGGGTTCGAGTCCCAGCTGCTCCACTTCTGATCCAGCTCCTTGCTAATGCTCCTGGGAAAGCAGCTGGTGATCCCCCCCGAGTGCTTGGGCCCTTGCCACCCACATGGGAGACCCAGATGGAGTTCCAGGCTCCTGGTTTTGGCTTGGTCCAGTCCTGGCCATTGCAGCCACTTGGTGAGTCAACCAGTGGATGGAAGATGTTTCTATCTCTGTAACTCTGCCTTTCAAATAAATAAATAAATAAATCAGGGCCGGCACCATGGCTCACTTGGTTAATCCTCCACCTGCGGCGGCGCCTGCATCCCATATGGGCACCGGGTTCTAGTCCCGGTTGCTCCTCTTCCAGTCCAGCTCTCTGCTGTGGCCCGGGAGGGCAGTAAAGGATGGCCCAAGTGCTCGGGCTCTGCACCCACATGGGAGACCGGGAGGAAGCACCTGGCTCCTGGCTTTGGATCGGCATAGCTCCGGCCATAGCGGCCATTTGGGGGGGTGAACCAATGGAAGGAAGACCTTTCTCTCTGTCTCTCTCACTGTCTGTAACTCTACCTGTCAAATAAATAAATAAATAAAATATTTAATAAATAAATAAATAAATAAATCTTTTAAAGGAAAATGCCCATGGAACATCTCCAGGAAAACTTGTGGGTGACTTTTCACTCTTCTTAATTCTTTTCGGTATTGTCTAAAACTTCATTATACAATGAGCAAGCATTTCCTTTATAACCAGGAAAAAAAAAAAAGAGAGAATAAAGCCAAGTTCATTTTGAAAAGAAAGTGAAAATGCCACTGATAGAAGAAGGGAGGGGGAGAGGTCGCGACCCACGCGTGACGGGGTTCGCAGTCCAGGTCCAGTAGCTCTGGGATGGTTGGCAGCTGGAACTCTGTGCCAGCTGCCATGGGCCCTGCACGTGGGGCACACTCCAGGCACGGATGAGGACCAAGCGGATGTCTCCCCCTGCGTGAGGCACAGACACCCTAATCCCCCGGCCCCCCGGCACTCCCTTCAAACAAGCCTCAGCTTCCTTCGATCCCCAGTGACTGATGTCACAAGCCCTTAAGGGAAACAGCGAAAATGCTTGTTTACGGGGTGACTGTCCCTGAGTCAGAGTCACCCGCGCTCACGGCTCTGGAGTTTCCAGACTGTTAACTTAACCTGCCTGCGCTCGTGAGTCAGGCCGAGTCAGCGCTGGCTGTGTGTACACATGCGTCCCGGCCCTGCTCCTGCCCGGCCGGCCGCAGCCCAGGCACTTAGCAGCCTCCTCATCCGTAGATCCTGGGAGGCGCTCTGGCTGCGGGGGGTACACACAGCCCTCCTGGGTGCCAAGATCGGGCTGCAGCTGGCAGATAGGAACCAAAGAAGGGAAAACGAACAGCGTCTCGCGTATGGTGCGGCAGGCAGGCTGCAGCTTAGTAGTAAGTAGTGCTTCGAGAAGAATAGGAAGCAACACACGTGTCCATTCTCAGGCATCGTGGTAGAGCCAGAGGAGAAAATAGGAGACAGCTGAAAAAAGTGAGTCAGGGCCGGCGCCGTGGCTTAACAGGCTAGTCCTCCACCTTGCGGCGCCGGCACACCGGGTTCTAGTCCCAGCTTGGGCGCTGGATTCTATCCCGGTTGCCCCTCTTCCAGGCCAGCTCTCTGCTATGGCCCGGGAAGGCAGTGGAGGATGGCCCAAGTGCTTGGGCCCTGCACCCGCATGGGAGACCAGGAGAAGCATCTGGCTCCTGGCTTCGGATCAGCACGATGCGCCAGCCGCAGCGGCCATTGGAGGGTGAACCAGCGGCAAAAGGAAGACCTTTCTCTCTGTCTCTCTCTCTCACTATCCACTCTGCCTGTCCAAAAAAAAAAAAAAGTGAGTCAGACTGACAGAAGGTGATGTAGGAAATAGGCCTAAAGGTAAGAGGAAAGTTGCAGAGCAGTGGGTATGCTCCCATCCGGTTTCTGTGAATGTCTATTATTACTCTTATTTTAAGATTTGTCTTTAATTTGAAAAGCAGTGTTACAGAGAGAAGAGGAGAGACAGAAAGAGAGTGAGAGATCTTCCATCTGCTGGCTCACTCCCCCCAAATGGCCTGAGTGGCTGGAACGGGGCCAGGTCAAAGCCAGGAGCCAGGAGCTTCCTCCGGGTCTCCCAAGTGGGTGCAGGGGCCCAAGGACTTGGGCCATCCTCTACTGCCCTCTCAGGCCACAGCAGAGAGCTGGACTGGAAGAGGAGCAGCCGGGACTAGAACCAGCATCCGTACGGGATGCTGGCACCGCAGGCGGAGGATTAACCTACTACACCATGGCATCAGCCCCTTACTCTCATTTTAAAAATTACAAATGAGTAGGCATGTGACCTAGTAGGAAGGGTGCTGGTTTAAATGCCCGCCTGCCACACTGAAGTGTCTGGGTTCGAGTCCTCAGCTCCTGACTCCAGCTTCCTGCTAATGTAGATCCTGGGAGGTGGCAGTGATGGGTCCCTGCCACCCACACAGGAGACCCGGATTGCGTTCCAGCCCCAAGGAGCGGCCATTGTGGGCCTTTGGGGAGTAAACCAGCAATGAATGAGCTCGCTTGCTCTCCCCCACTCCTGCTTCTCAAATAAATAGATTTTTTTTTTGACAGGCAGAGTGGACAGTGAGAGAGAGACAGAGAGAAGAAAGGTCTTCCTTTACCGTTGGTTCACTCTCCAATGGCCGCCGCGGCCAGCGCATCGCGCTGATCCGAAGCCAGGAGCCAGGTGCTTCTCCTGGTCTCCCATGTGGGTGCAGGGCCCAAGGACCTGGGCCATCCTCCACTGCACTCCCTGGCCACAGCAGAGAGCTGGCCTGGAAGAGGGGCAACCGGGACAGAATCCGGCGCCCCGACCGGGACTAGAACCCGGTGTGCCGGCGCCGCAAGGTGGAGGATTAGCCTGTTGAGCCACGGCGCCGGCCAGATAAATATTTTTTAAAGAATTTATAACTGCACATTTTCTCATGGTGAAAAGGTGAAAAATACAGAGACGTTCAGCAGGGGACACGAAACGCCCCCATCAGCGCACCACTAGGCAGGGCAGCCTAAGTTACGCTGGGCTAACAGACACCTCAGATCTCCGAGGCTTAGACCAGCACACGTGAACTTCCTGCCCGAGCTTCCCCCCCAGAGGGGCTCATGGGGCCGAGCCCAGTGTGTGATCGTCCCCATGGACACCTCCACAGGGACATCCCCCCACAGGACACTTCCAGCAGGGACACTTGCCCCTCTCTTTCCCTCTCATTTCCTTGGCCTAACGTCAGCGAGTGTGAAAGTGAAACTTTCCCCTGGAGGCGGAGAGAGCTGGAACTAGCCGGCCACCCACGGCACACCCTCCCCCCAGGGGGTATCCACTGATGTGTCCTTCCTGGCCTTCCTGCACACAGTGATAAATGAGCTGACTTCAACAAGTTCATGGAAAAATGGAAATACAAGATAAGGCTGGGGCAGGTGTGTGGTCAAGTGGTTAAGATAATGCCTGGCAATCCTGCGTCACATATTGGACTCCTGGCTCCTCTCCCAATACCGACTTCCTGCCAGCGTGCACCCTGGGAGGCAGCAGGTGATAAGTACTTGGGTCCCTGTCACCCATGGGAGAGACCTGCGTGGAGCTCCCAGCTCCTGGCTTGGGCCTGGCCCAGCCCTGGCTGTGGCAGGCATTTGGGGAGTGATCCAGCAGGTGGATAATCTCCCAATCTTTCTGTCTTTCAAATAATTCCATTAATCTATTTTTAACTTTATGCAAAAACATTTTGGAATCCACACAGATTGGAGGGAGGTCTTCAGAAAAATTACACATCATGAAAAACTATGTGGGTTTCAAAGTTCTTGTGCACCCGGGGCCAGCGCTGTGGCTCAGCAGGTTAACGCCCTGGCCTGAAGCATCAGCATCCCATGTGGGCGCCGGTTCTAGTTCTGGCTGCTCCTCTTCCAATCTAGCTCTCTGCTATGGCCTGGGATAGCAGTGGAGGATGGCCCAAGTCCTTGGGCCCCTGCACCCACGTGGGAGACCTGGAAGAAGCTCCTGGCTCCTGGCTTCAGATCGGCACAGCTCCGGCCACTGTGGCCATCTGGGGAGTGAACCAGCGGATGGAAGACCTCTCTCTGTGTCTCTACCTCTCTCTGTAACTCTGTCTTTCAAATAAATAAAATAAATCTATAAAAAAAAAATTCTTGTGCACCCAAATAAAGCTATCATGTGTTTGCATTTTCCATGAAGCTTTTAAAGAGAACTATTTTTCTTTAGATTGATTTATTTATTTACTTGTTTGAAAGGCAGAGTTACAGAGAGAAAAAAAAAGAGACAGAGAGGCCTTCCATCTGCTGGGTCACTCCCCAAAGGGCAGCAATAGCTGGTTCTGGGCCAGGCCAAAGCCAAGAGCCAGAAGCTTCTTCCAGGTCTCTCACTTGGGTGCAAGGGCCCAAGCATTTGGGCATCTTCCACTGCTTTCCCAGGCACATTAGCAGGGAGCTGGATTGGAAATGGAGCAGCTGGGACTCGAACCAATGCCCATTTGGGATGCCGGAGACACAGGTAGCTGCTTTACCCAATATGCCACAACGCTGGCCCCAAGAGAGAGAGAGCTTCCATCCACTGGTTCCCTCCCCAAATGGCCACAATAGCCAGAGGCAGGCCTGACTGAAGCCAGGAGCCTGGAACTCCATCCGGATTTTCCACATGGGTGGCAGGGGCCCGAGCATTTGTGCCACCACTGCTGCTTCCCAGGTGCCTGGACAGGGAGCTGGATCAGAAGCACGGAGTGCTGGGCCTGCCCTAGGCGCTCTGCTATGGGATGCAGGCATCCCAAGCAGCGGCTGAACTCACTAGGCTGCAATGCCCACCCCAGTCGTTTAATAAAAATTTTAGAATAGAATGCAGGTTTGCTCGTCAGACCTAGGTTTGAATCCCAAAGAGATTGTTTACCAGCTGTGGCCCCTTAGACAAGCTCCTGGATCTTGCCGGGACTCCTGTTCCTGCTTCCTGGGTGCAGGTGGGGATTGAAGGTGATGTCATAAACAAGGTCCTGGATACCCAGCAGCTTAGTGGAAAGCGTTACCACGGTAACAGCTGATGCGGACTGCCTGGAAGCCGGGTGCACAGAGGAACAAGAACCAAGAAAAGCCCTTTAATTCCTTGGATGAGTCTTCCAGGACAGTCTCTGCTCCAGCTTCTGTATCCCGTAGCCTGCATGTCACCTGAGACCTGAAGTGTGAGAGAGGGATGTCTTAATCTTTTTTTTTTTTTTTTTGAAGATGTATTTATTTATTTGAAAGTCAGTCAGAGTTACATAGAGAGAAGGAAAGGCAGAGAGAGAGAGAGGTCTTCCATCTGATGGTTCACTCCCCAGTTGGCTGCAATGGCCGAAGCTGTGCTGATCCAAAGCCAGGAGCCAGTAGCTTATTCCCAGTCTCCCACATGGGTCTCCCACATGGGCCATCTTCTATTGCTTTCCCAGGCCATAGCAGAGAGCTGGATTGGAAGTGGAGCAGCTGGGACTCAAACCGGTGCCCATATGGGATGCTGGCACTGCAGGCGGCGGCTTTACCCACTATGCCACAGCGCTGGCCCCTTTTTCTTTTCTTTTTGAGATTTATTTACTTATTTGAAAGTCAGAGTTACAAAGAGAGAGGACTCCCCAAATGGCTGCAACAGCTGGAGCTGGGCCAGGCCAAAGCCAGGAGCCAGGAGCTTCTTCTAGGTTTCCCACATGGGTGCAGGGCCCAAGCACTTTGACCATCTTCCACGGCTTTCCCAGGCCATCAGCAGGGAGCTGGATAGGAAGTGGAGCAGCTGGGACTTGAACTGTTGTCCATATGGGATGCCATCACTGCAGATGACAGTTTAACCCACTGTGTCATAGTGCCAGCCCCTCTCTTTTTTCTTAAAGATTTATTTATTTATTCAAAGGTCAGAGTTACAGAGAGAGAAGGAGAAACCGAGAGGGAGAGGGAGAGGGAGAGGGAGAGGGAGAGAGAGAGAGAGAGAGATCTTCCATCCACTGGTTCACTCTTCAAATGCTGAGTCCCAGCTGTTCCACTATTTTTTTTTTTTCAAAAAAAGATTTTATTTATTTGAAAGGTAGAGTTACAGACAGTGAGACAGTGAGAGGGAGAGACAGAGAATGGTCTTCAGTCCGTTGGTTCACTCCCCAGATGGCCACAACGGCTGGAGCTGCACTGATCCGAAGCCAGGAGCCAAGTGCTTCATCTGGGTCTCCCACATATGGCAGGGTCCCAAGGACTTGGGTCATCTTCTACTGCTTTCCCAGTCCACAGCAGAGAGCTGGATGGGAAGAGGAGCAGCCAGGACTTGAACTGACACCCATATGGGATGCCAGCGCCACAGGCGGAGGATTAACTCACTGTGCCACACCTCCAGCCACCTGCTGCACTTTTAATCCAGCTCTCTGCTATGGTCTGGGAAAGCAGTGGAAAATGGCCCAAGTCCTTGGGCCCCTGCACCCATGTGGGAGACCCGGAAGAAGCTCTCGGCTCTTGGCTAAAGTCTGACCTAGCCGTGGCATCTTTTTTTTTTTTTTTTTAAAGATTTATTTTATTTATTTGAAAGACAGAGTTACAGAGAGAAGTAGAGATAGAGAGGTCTTCTATCTGGGGTTCACTCCCCAAACGGCCCCAAAGGCCGGAGCTGTGCTGATTTGAAGCCAGGAGTTTCTTCTGGGTCTCCCCCATGGGTGCAGGGGCCCAAGGACTTGGGTCATCTTCTACTGCTTTCCCAGGCCATAGCAGAGAGCTGGATCAGAAGTGGAGCAGCTGGGACTAGAACTGGCGCCCATGTGGGATGCCGGTGCTTCAGGCTAGGGGTTCAACTCGCTGCATCACAGCACTGGCCCCGACACCTGTATCTTGTTTTCCAACTTTTGGTTCCTACTGGAGAGAGCATAGCACTCTGGCTATTTGAACATAGACATCAGACCAGATCATACGATTTATATTATAATATTAATGACAAAAATTAAAAAAGAAGAATCGAAGAGATCCCTGTACTCCCCGCGTTCTCAGCCTGGCCACATGGTAGACATTGCGGCAGCAAAGACCATGAAGGGGAGGGGCAGGCCTCGGTTATCTCGCAGATGCTCTGAGCACTTACAAGGACTTCCACTGCGAGTCCAGTTTGCAAAAACAGATTCTGATCTAATATCTAAATTGCGTGGCACTTGGCTGGCAAACAGAAAAGCCAAAATCACATTGCAAAGAGAAAGCCTGAGCACACAACACCCAACTCAGCCAATAACCAAGCGAGTTCAGCACCAGGCCCTCAGGTCCCTAATTACGCTGCAAACGGTATTTCAGCCCTTAGGAACTTACCGGAAGAGACTAAGGAGATGACGCTGTCCTTGCCGTTTAATCAGCACCCTGGTTTCAAGGAAGCACGTTTAGTACCTGGCAGACCAGGCATCGCGTGTGTAGAATCTGAAAATGTTGGGGCCGGCGCTGTGGCGTAGCAGGTAAGGCTGCTGCCTGCAGTGCCGGCATCCCATATGGGCGCCAGTTCGAGTCCCAGCTGCTCCACTTCTGATCCAGCTCTCTGCTATGGCCTAGAAAAGCAGTGGAAGATGGCCCAAGTCCTTGGGCCACTGCACCTGTGTGGGAGACCCAGAAGAAGCTCCTGGCTCCTGGCTTCAGATTGGCCCAGCTCTGGCCTTTGGGGCCATTTGGGGAGTGAACCAGCTGACAGAAGATTTCTCTCTCTCTACCTCTGTCTCTCTCTCTAACTCTGCCATGTGGACGCAGGGCCCCAGCACTTGGGCCATCCTCCACTGCTTTCCCAGGCACATTAACAGGGAGCTGGATCAGAAGTGGAGCAGCCGGGACTCGAACTAGCACCTATATGGGAAGCCTGCCTTGCAGGGCGTGGCTTTACCTGCTAAACCACAGCACAGGCCCTGACACCTGAGTCTCCTATCAGAGTACTTGTGTTCAATGTCTGGCTCCTGCTCCTAGCTCCAGCTCCCTGCTAGTGAAGCCGTGGGAAATAGCAGTGATGGCTCCAGTAGTTCAACTCCCTACACCCACTTAGGAGACCTGAATCGAGTTCTCCTCCCCCGGGTGGGTATTTGCAGAGTGACCTAGGATATGACAGCTCTGTCTTTCTGTCTCCCTCTGAAAACAGTTATTTAAAAAGTGTACATCGACAATGGAATTAGAAAGTAAATTTCTTTTGGTGCAAAAACAGTTTGAAACTCATGCACAGGAGAAGGTCTTCAAATGTTGCATGGAGAATATATATTTAAATAAACAGCTTAGCCTGGGTTTTTTCTGCAACAGAATAAACGGAATTTTTACTGGTATTTTCCACAAAGGCTCTGCGGTTCCCTGGTCGTGCCCTGTTTGTCCCCCCCCCCGGGGCAGGGGGACTCAGTGGGACTGAGCCCGGGCCGGGGTGGGGGTGGGGTGCACGGGGCGGGCAGCCAGCCAGGTGCCCGCGGGACCGGGCCAGAGCTGCCCACGAGGGCTGGCTGCGTGCCGGGGACTCGCTGTCTTTCCATTTAAGCAGACACAGGCCGTCTGTTGAGACGCTGGAAACATCTGACCTTTCGCAGAGCATCTCAAGAGTGGGGCGGGGAGCAGAGGGAAGCGCTTGGCTTTCTGTAAATGGTTAACCCTTTCCACGCAAGGCTATCCGGAGGCGGAGGTGGCTGCGGGCCGCGCAGAGCCCTCCCGCGGAGGGGCGGCGGCGGGGTGCGGGGCGCTGGGAGCAGACCCGCGCGGGCAGCTGCACCTGCAGGGCCCGGGGCCGGCCACTCGGGGAGCAGGGACCGCCCCCGACTCCTCCAGGCCCCCCGGGACAGTACCGCGCGCTGTAAACCCTGCACACCCAGGGCCTGCGTGCCTTCGGGCAGCACGGACCGCGGTTACGCAATCGCAAGCGCTAGGCTCAAAAACGGGGTGTGGGGGAGCAAGATGGCTTCCCTCCACCTTTCCAGGTGGCTGTGAAATAAACTGACACGAAGAAGATTCACGGGGGAAACCCAGGCGTAATCTTGAGCAGGCGCACCGGAGAGCCACAGAGGCGAGGGAAGGGGTGGTCCCTGAGCTGCAGAGGAGTGCGGGGGTGGGGGCGCGAAGCGATCATCGATCAATTTCCCCGACCATGGATCAATTTCCCGGCTGAGGTGATAACGCTGCCCCAGCAGCCCCCGCTGGGCAGGGGGTGGCCTGCCTGGGCACCCTGGTTGGGGTTCCTGGACAATGACTGGGGACTGTTGGCTCCCTTTGGGAGGCTGTGCGGGCAGATGGGCGAGCTCAGAGAGCGCCTCTGTCACCCGAGAAGGCTGTTCTGGGGTGGCAGTTCCTGACCTTCCACAAGGGTTCAGGTCTGGGGTCAGCTCTGTGGCCCCATGGGTTGAGCCTCTACCTGCGAGGCCAGCATCCCTTATCGGCCCCGGTTGGAGCCCCAGCTGCTCCACTCCAATCCAGCTCCCTGCTAATGGCCTGGGGGAAACAGCAGAAGATGGCCCAAGTGTTTGGGCCCCAGTGCACAAGTGGGAGACCCGGAAGAAGCTCCTAACTCCTGGCTATGGCCTGGGTCCAGCTCCAGCTGTTAGGTAGGAAGTCAGATATGAGTTTATGTGTGTGTGACAAAGGCCTAAGGAGACACCTAGGTCCAGTATCTGCATCTCAAAGTCATCCTGCCCTGCCCCTTCTGTCTGACAAGCTGCCAGGTGGGGGTTCCCGCCCCTTCTGCCTGATATCTGCATTTCAAATATCCTGCTCTCAAGATCCTGATCCCCCAGGGGGTCCTGCCCATCCTTCCTCTAACCCAGGGCGATGCCAGCCAGGCTTCCCCCTGTCTGATAACTTCAGGGGGAAAACTCAGATAGGAATTCTGTTTACATCCAAGAAGTCCTTTGTTCCAAGAGGAGCAGAGGTGGGGAGGCAAGACCCATCCCCTTAACAGCACCCCCCCACCCCCACCCCACCCCCCACCCCCGGCGCGCCTCAACCAGACTGTGCGCTCAGCCCTCTGCCTCTCTGCTGACTGCCCACCTGGCCTGCCCAGGTGTACTCTCTCCACTCAGCCATGTAACCTTGCTCTTCCCCCAGTCCTAGCGACTGCGCACTCTCTCTCAGGTTCTGTCTGGAGAGGTGCTCATCCGTTCTTACGGATGTCCCTGCCCTAATAAACCTTGCTATTTTACTTTCCACTACTCTCTGTCTCACGCCTGAATTCTTTCTTGCACGAAGACAAGGACCCTGCCATTCCCCGGTAACACAGCCATTGCAGCCATTTGGGGAGTGAACCAGAGGATAGAAGATCTCTCTCTCTCTCTCTCTCTCTCTCTTTCACTCTCTCTGTGTGACTCTGTCTTTCAAATAGATAAATGATTCCAGCATCCCATATTGGAGTGCCTGGGTTCCAGTCCCCTGCTCCACTCCCGTCCAGATTCCTGCTAATGCACACCCCGAGTTGTGCCGCTGCCACCCACATAGAAGACCCAAATAGAGTTTCTGGCTCCCAGGTTTGGCTTGGCTCAGCCCTAGCCAATGCAGGCATTTGGTAAGTGAGCCAGTAGATGAGTACTCTGCCTGTCTCTGTCTCTGTCTCTCTCTCAAATAAATATATAAAACATTTTTTTTAATGTGGGAAAGCTTTGATGTTGTTTAAAGACGATTAGGGCTAAATTGGAGGAGTGGGAGAGAATGGGAGATAAAGTACTACAGAGGCATGGGAAGTGGGGGGCACTCTGCTGCGCTGCTGGCTGGGGCACCTGCCGGGGACTCCCCGGATTGACGGAAGAGTCTGTAGCAGCAAATCTCTGGGGAGAAGATGGGGAGAGGGATGGTTTGCTAGTGGATGAACCTGTCAGCTGGGTCTCTGTTTTGGAAAAAACCAGCGTAGAAGGGGCTGCCAAAGGCAGTGCTAATTAGAGCGCCAGGAATTTTTCAAGAAATGTGAACATTCAAAGAAACATTCCAGGGGGAGATAAGACCATCAGACAAGGGCCACAGCTTATCTCAGCTGCTTTGTTTCCCCTGTCCTGGGACTGGGGATGACCTCTACCTACAAGGCAAGCAGGCAGTCATGACCAAGATGGTGGCTGCATCGCACACGGCCACAGTCCCCTCGAGCTGGATCCTGGCAGTGTCCATTCAGAAAGGGCCCCACAGGCTGGCGCCGTGAGCAGCAGGGCAGGCCACTGCCGGAGACACAACACCCACATCCAAGCGCCAGCTCCAGTCCTGGCAGCAGAGGATGGCCCAAGTCCTTGGGCCCCTGCACCCCATGGGAGACCCAGAACAAGCTCCTGGCTCCTGGCTTTGGCCTGGCTCAGCCCTGATTGTTAGGGCCAGTGGGAAGTGAACCAGCAGATAGAAGATCTCTCTCTCTCTCTCCCTCTCTCTTTATCTCTCTCTCTCCCCTATCCCTCCCTCCCCGCCTTTCAAATAAACAACTAGATCTTTTAAAACAAGGAAGGGGGGGCCAGATGTCCCCTTGGAATATGTAGGACAAAGAGGATCTTCCTCCCCCCTCTGAAGTTCCAGTCAGTTGAATCTCTGCACCAAGCTGACATAAGACAGATCAACGGGGGGAAAAGATTTCCAAATGTGTTACGTGCACAGGGACGCCTCCAGACACAGTGAGTGCCCAACAACCCGTGACCTTTAGGAGTCACTGTCTGTCTTCCTGGGGGGAGAGAGGGGCAGGCAGGCAACTTTGAGAAGAGTAGGTGATGCTGGGGAGGGAGGAGTGGGGCTGGAGAGCAGGTGACGGCCCAGGACAGAGTCCGTCCGCACACGGTGCTTGCCTGCAGACCTCTCTCCCCACGATGGAGTCCAACGCTCTCTGGACGATCTGGTCCCAGGGCAGGTGAGGGATACGCAGAGAGAGTTTTTAGAATCAGGGGTGAGAGACTGCTGGGCAGGAGGAGGTCACAGAGGCTTGGACAGCCCTTTGGTGAACAGCACCCAGCGTGCCCAAGCGCCATGCTTTGGGCTTTCATTTTCTGAGTCCCAACCGAGTTATTGCAAAATACATCTGTCCCTGTCACCACGGTATTGGTGCAGGCCAATGAGAGAAATGCACCAACCGGTGCTGTGTAGACGTAAAGTTTGTCTCACCTGCTATCCAGCCAGCCAGCCCGAGATCTCCACCCTTTCCAAGACCATGGCCTGGTATCCTCCCTACAACTTGAAAAACCATAACGGAGAGCCCCCTTCTGATGACTGCTGCTTGGGGTGAGATGAAAGTGGATACTATTGGAAGCTTGGGAGAAGACTTAAGAACGTCAGTGCGAGACAGTAGAGAGAGGTGACTCAGGGGCGTGGGGGACACAGGGAAGACCCCTGCCACGCATCTGGGAGACCTGAATGGAACTCCAGGCTCCTGGCTTCATCCCGGCCCAACCCCAGCCATTGTGGCCATTTGGAAAGTGAACCAGTGAACGGAAGATGGATCTCTCTCTCTCTCTCTCTCTCTCTTTCACTCTGCCTTTCAAGTAAATAAATAAACAAACAATAAATAAGTCTTTAAAAAAGAACATCCATTAACTTCAAAGAATAATATAACCTGCTCTTTAGCCATTCATCTATTCCAAGAACATCACCTACTTCACGGAAGAGTATTATTATTATTATTATTTAATATTTATTTTTTATTTGAAAGGCAGAGTTACAGAGAGGCAGAGGCAGAGAGAGAGAGAAAGAGAGAGAGAGAGAGAGAGAGAGAGAGAGAGAGATCTTCCATCCTCTGGTTCACTTCCCAAATGGCTGCAATGGCTAGAGTTTATCCAATCCGAAGCCAGGAGCTAGGAGCTTCTTCTGGGTCTCCCACGTGGGTGCAGGGGCCCAAGCACTCAGGCCATCTTCCACTGCTTTCCCAGGCCATACCAGAGAGCCGGATCAGAAGTGGCGCAGTCGGGACTCGAACGGGTGCCCGTATGGGATGCCGGCACTGCAGGCAACAGCTTTACCTACCACACCACAGTGCTAGCCCTGCAGTATTATTCTATAATCACATAAAATGAAGATTATCTCTGTGTTCTCAAGACACAGGAGATAGAGTCAAAGAAAATTTCAAAAGCACAAACTATAAGGAAAAAAACCTGTCAGTTTGATTAATCAGAATTAGAGTTCTCTGCCCAGGATGACGACAGAGAAATGACACCAATTGGGAGGATGTACTTGTGACCTCAAAAGACAATGAGAAACCACTATCCAGATCCAGAATCTACCAAAGGAGAAAAAGACAGGGCTCAAATGGGGGGAAAGGAACAAAGCATAAAAACAGGCGATTTGCAGAAGGGAAAGTTGTTTCTGTGTGTGCGCGTACTTACTTACAGAGACAGACACACAGCGACACAAAACCACTCTCTGCTGAATCCCTCCCCCAATACCCGCACAGCCATGACTGGGGCAGGCCCAAGACAAACAATGCAGGCTCCCATGTGGGTGGCAGGAATCCACGTACTTAAAGCTCCACCTGCTGCCTCCCAGCAGGCGCATGAGCAGGAAGCTGGAATCAGGAGGCAGAGCTGGGACTTGAACCCTGGCTCTGTGATGGAGCGGTGGGCCTCTAAAACACCACCTTACCCGCCAGCCCAAAGACCCTCCCCGGGGTGAGGATATTTTAAAGTTCAGAAACAGGGACGTTAAACTGTATTAGGTAGCAAAAAAATGCAAACAGATAGAAAAGAAAAGCAATAGATAGCAGTTTTAGATATAGTAGCCTCAAATTCCCCAAACTAGAAGTAAACGAAACAAATTGATATTCACACAGTAAATACTACTTAAAGATATATATATATATATATATATATATATATATATATAGAAGGGAATGAGCTGTTTATACTCTTAACTCTCAACACCTCCCTGCACAGTGAAAGAAGCCCAACACACAAAGTTTAATGCTGTGATAACATTCTGGAACAGGAAGGCCTAATTTACAGTGGTGGGAGTCAAATGAGGGGTTGGCATTGTGGCACCGTGGGTTAAGCCACTTCCTGCACCACCAACAGCCCATGTGAACACCAGTTTGAGTCTTGGCGGCTCCACTTCTTATCTACCTCCTGTTACTGTGCTCAGGAAGGCAGTGGTAGATGACTCCAAGTGCTTGGGTCCCTGCCACCTACACAGGAGACCCAGATGGAGTTCCTGGCTCCCAGCTTTAGCCTAGCCCAGCCCTGGTCATTTGGGGAGTGAACCAATAGGTGGAAGATCTCTCTCTCTCTCTGTAACTCTGCCTTTTAAGTAAATCTTAAACAACTACAACAAAAAAGTGAAATGAATGGTTTTTTGGGGGGCAAGGAGAAGAGATGGTGGGAAAGCACACAGGGAACTTTTGGGGTGATAGCAATACTTCATAGCTGGATCAGGACTGTGTTCACAGTTGTGTGTGTTACCAAAATGTGCTCATTAAACGTGTTTATGTTACTATATAGAAATTATATATTAATAAAGTTGATTAGAATAATTTGCTATCACTTTATATCATTCACATTGGGAATTTAGCTGGATAGTTCCAGGAGTCGGCAAGGTGCAGGCTGGGGCTCTGGGTACAGGCAGCCTGTGACCCAGCAATTCATCACTTGTGAATGACTTCAAAGACCTTCTTGGGGCCAGCATGGTGGCACAGTGAGTTAAGCTGCTGCTTGTGACACCAGCATCCCATATTGGAATGCAGGTTCCGAGGGCCTGGCTGCTCCGCTTTTGATCCAGCTTCCTGCTAATGCACCTGGGAAGGCTACAGAAGACAACCCAAGTACTTGGGCTCCTGCCACCCATGTGGGAGACAAGGATGGAGTTCCTGGCTCCTGGCTTTGGTCTGGTGCAGCCCTGGCTGTTGTGGCCATTTATGAAGTGAACTACAAAAAAGAAAGAAAGAAATATATATATATATATATATATATATATATATATATATAAAGATTTATTTATTTATTTGAGAGGCAGAGTTATAGACAGAGAGAGGGGTCTTCCATCTGCTGGTTCACTTCCCAAGTGGCCACAGCTGTTGGAGCTGGGCCGATCTGAAACCAGGAGCCAGGAGCTTCTTCAGGGTCTCCCACTTGGGTGCAGAGGCCCAAGCACTTGAGCCATCTTCTGCTGCTTTTCCAGGCACATTAGCAGGGAGCTGGATTGGAAATGGAGCAACCAGGACATGAACCAGTGCTTATATGGGATGCTGGCGCTGTGGGCAGGGGCCACAGCGCCGGCCCCAGAAAGAAATATTTTAAAAAGTAAATTTTTTAAAAATAAATACATTCTTCCTTGGGTACAGTAATGTATGGCATTTGGGGTTGAAGGCAATTTGGGTTCTTGGGGTCACAGACAGATGAACTGTGGGAGGTGCACCTCTGGGAGGACCCTGAGCAACAAAGAGGGATGCATCCTTAGATGTGCTCCAAGCAGCACGCACAGGCCTGTGGGCTAAAAAACTAGGCAACAAAGCAAAGCGTGCAACAAAATGCCATTTCTGTAACTTGAGAATACAAAGCAAACAATCCAATTAGAAAATGGGCCAAAGCCATGAACAGGAAACAGGACAGAAGCAGCACTGAAAAGCCCATCAGGACCTGACCCAAGTCCACCTCCCACAATCTGTGGCCGTGGGCCGCTCACCCAGCTCCAGGCCAGGCAGAGAAGATGAGTACCCACACCCTAGCCACAAAAGACCCCCTGCTGCTTGGACACGTGCCTAGAGCAGCCCAATGGGGCCAATAGGTGACCTTGGTGGAGTGGCTTTGGAGTGAGTCTTGTGCAAGAATAAAAAACAAAGGCACCTTTGCAGAACGCAAGGCTAGGAATGGATCCAGGTGCTGGGAGCTGAGGGGGCGCCGGTCCACCTCCCGTCCATCATACAGCCCTGCCCAGCTCCCCTTCTTGAGCCTGTGGTACCTGGGCGGCTCTACCTGCAGAGTCTGCCTTGCATTCCAGCATAAATACGCCCCCAGGAACCCTTGCCTGAAGCCAAAGAGCCTTGGGTCTTATCAGACACCTGCCCAAGAGGAGTGACGTGGGGGGAACAGCCCCGGAAATGATGCCGAACAAACATGATTAGCCACCAGGGAGCTGAAATTAAAGACACAAAATCGCTGTCTACCTATGAGGACGGCCAGCAGTAACAGGAAATGCTGGTGAGCCTGCAGAGACGCTGCTCTCTCCTGCATTCCTGGTGCGAAATTCCATGGAAAACAGCGGGAAACTGCTTATAAAATGAAACGCACGCGCACGGTGGAAACCTCGGCAGTTACAGTCTGGGGGCAAATATCGCAGAGAAGTGAAAACCCACACACGCATAAAACCTGCACACCGACATTACTAGTGGCTCTCTTCATAATAGCCCCAGATTGGAAACTTCCCAAGTATCCGTCAGCTCAACGAGTGAGCAGAGGGCAGCTCTGGGAGTCCGCATGGAATACTACTGAGCAAACAGAACTAAAAACTGATGAACACAATGACTTGGGTGTGTCTCAAGGGCATGAGGATTAGCAAAAAAAAAAAAAAAAAAAGTCTCAAGAAGTTATTCACTGGCCGATTCTCTTTATACAACATCTCTCAAAATTAGAAAACTAAGGTTGGCGCTGTGGTGCAGCAGATAAAGCCCAGTCTGCAGTGCTGGCATCCCGTATTGGCACCGGTTTGAGTCCTGGCTGCTCCTCTTCTGATCCAGCTCTCTGCTATGGCCTGGGAAAGCAGTAGAAGATGGCCAAGTCCTTGGGCCCCTGCACCCACGTGGGACAACCCAGAAGAAGCTCCTGGCTGCTGGCTTTGAATTTGCCCAGATCTAGTTGTCGTGGCCATTTGAGAATTGAACCAGCAGTTGGAAGACTTCTCTCTCTCTCTCTCTCTTTCTCTCTCTCTCTTTCAAGTAAATAAATCTTTTTTTAAAAAAAAATTAGGAAACTAGGGGCTAGCGCTGTGGCCAGAAGCCCTGGCCTGAAGCCCTGGCATCCCATATGGGCACTAGTTCTAGTCCCGGCTGCTCATCTTCCCATCCAGCTCTGCTATGACCTGGGAAAGCAGTAGAAGATGGCCCAAGTCCTTGGGCCCCTGCACCTGCGTGGGAGACCCAGAAGAAGCTCCTGGCTCCTGGCTAATTGGGGAGTGAACCAGTGATGGAAGACCTCTCTCTCTCTCTCTCCCTCTCTCTCTGCCTCTCTTCTCTGTGTAACTCTCTTTCAAATAAATAAATAAAATCTTAAAAAAAAAAAAAAGAGTCAAGAAGCCACTCCAAAAAAAAAAGAAAAAGAAAAGAAGAAGTTAAAAAAAATTAGGAAACTTTAGAGACAGGGAAGAGATGACAGCTGTCAGGGGACAGGGACAGGAGTATGACTGTAAAGGCACACCACAAAGTAGTCCCTTGTGGTGTTGCTGGGAGAGTCTGTCATTTAAAAAATAATTTATTTATTTATTTGAAAGGCAGAGTTTACCGAGAGAGAGAAAGAGAGGGGACACACAGAGAAATCTTCCATTCATTGGTTTACTCTCCAAATGGCTGCAATGGTTGGAGTTGGGCTCCAAAGACACGAGCCTCTTCCGGGTCTCCCACATGGGTGCAGGGGCCCAAGGACTTGGGCCATCTTCTACTGCACTGCCAGGCCTTCAGCAGGGAGCTGGATCAGAAGTGGAGCAGCCAGGACTCGAACCAGTGCCCACATAGGATGCTGGCAGCGAGCAGCGGCTTTATCTACTTTGCTACAACCCTGGCCCTTGTATTTTTTTTTTTTTAAGATTTACTTATCTATTTGAAAGTTAGAGTTACAGAGAAGGAGAGGGAGAGGGAGAGGGAGAGGGAGAGGGAGAGGGAGAGAGAGAGAGAGAGAAGGGAAGGAGAAAGAGGAGAGGAGAGAAAAGAGATCTTGTATCTGCTGGTTCACTCCCCAAATGGCCTCAGCAATACAGGCTGAGGCTGAAGCCAGGAACCTGGACTCCATCTGGATCTTGGGACCCAAGTAGTTGGCCCATCATTCGCTGCTTTCTCAGGTGCATCAGCAGGGAGCTGGGTCAGAAGTGGAGCAGCCGGGACTTCAACCAGCGCTCCAAAATGGGATGCCAGTGTGGCAGGTGGCAGTTTAATCTCTGCACCACAATGCCCCCCCCCACCCCCTCCCCCCAGTTCTGTATTATTAATTTACTTAGCAGACAGACGGACACACAGAGAGCTGCCATCTGCTGGGTCACTGCCCAAATGCCTGCATTGGTCAAGGCTGGGCCCAACTTCTGGGAGCTGGGAACTCAACCCAGGTCTCCCATGTGGGTAGCAGGAACCCAGGCCCTTGAGCCACTGCTGCTGCCTCCCAGGGTCTGCGGTAGCAGGAAGCTGGAGTCAGGAGCCAGAGCTGAGTATCAAACCCAGGCCCTCTGATGTGGAATGTGGGAACCATTTAGGCCAAAGGCTTGCCCTGCACACAAACCTATTCATGGCGTCAAATTGCACAGCACTGTGTACACACATAGACAAGTACAGGTTTAAAAAAAAAAAAAGAATGATAAGGCCTGTTTTTAACTGGCTGTTCCAGTTTCTGGTTTTCCTGGGTTTTTTAAAAAATGTCATTATTTACTTATTTGAGAAGCAGGGTTACAAAGAGAGCGAGAGGCAGAGAGAACGGTCTATCCATCCACTGATTCACTCCCCTAATGGCTGAAGCTGAACTGCTCCAAATCCAAGAGCCAGGAGCTTCTTCTGGGTCTCCCACATGTGTAGCATGGGCCCAATCCCTTGGGCCATGTTCCACTACTTTCCCAGGCCATAAGCAGAGAGCTGGACCGGCAGAGGGGCAGCCAGGACTCGAACCAGCGCCCATATGGGATGCCGGCACTGCAGGCAGAGGCTTAGCCTACTATGCCACAGCACCGGCCCCCGGTTTTGCTGTTTTAACCACAGTTGTATAACTTCACCATGGGAGGAAGCTGGACGGGCGTCCACAGGACAATGGCTACTGTCTGTGCAACTTCTCCTGAGTTGATCATTATTTCAACATTGAAAAGTCAAAAAAGAAAAACCACGTGTGCAGTTGTACAAGGCACATTTTCCAAGAACAACCACACACGTATGGAACACTTCAGAAAAGGAGCACGTGGGGGGGGGGGCGTGGGAGGGGAATGAGAATGAAAGAAAACAGACAGCCCCATTAATCAGGAGCCCCTGGGTGATGTGAGCGGAGTGATGAAACCCCCTGCACCTGGGGTCCAGCAGCGAGGGAAGGGGGCGGGGCAGGATCAAGGCCATTAACCACGCGACCTCTTGTCAGCAACACTGAAGATCTTTCCCTTTGTTCTGGAGAAGGCTGGGGGGAGCATGGAGGAGGAGGAGAAGGAGAAGAGGGTGGGCAGGCAGAGGCCGGCTAGGGGGCTGCAGAGTGCATTGCTCTCAGGGCTCTGGGCTGCTCTAGGGCCACACGGATGGCAGAAGCCAAGCCCCACCCCCAAGCCCTGAGTGCCACAAGGAGCCACGACTCCAGGTGCTTTGCAGAGCAGCCGGGGTTCCCAGGGTGCTGGGCATTTTCTGAGCGCCTCCTGCACCCTGGCCTCCAGGGGCTTGGGTGACCCAAGGCGGGACCCCCTAATGTAGCAAGCTAGGTCTCCTAAGCTCACAGATGGATGGCACGATTTTGGAAGCTGTGGGTCCACGCGCGCCGCCTGAGCTATAACCGCTGTATGTTTTCCGAATGGGATGCCTATGAGGATGAAGGAAAAACACAAGGAGCAAAAGGAAGTCATTGAGGAAGTGTGTGAAAGGTGGTTGACAGGGCTAGTCATCCCGATAAGACTTAGGACAAGGAACAACAGGGAGTGGCCATTTGGGGAGTGAACCAGCAGTTGGAGGCCCTCCCTCTCTCTCCCTCTCTCTGCCTCTGCCTCTCTGTAACTCTGCCTTTCAAATAAAAAAAGGATGCATGAGAAATGAAGCTGTGGGGGCCCGGCATTGTGGCACAGGGGGTTAAGTTATCGCCTGCAGCACTTGCATTCCATATGGGAGCACAGGTTTGAGTCCTGGCTGCCCTGCTTCTGATCCAACTCCCTGTTCACGCAGCTGGGAAAACAGCGGAGGATGGCCCACGTGCTTCGGCTCCTGCCCACCGATGTGGGAGATCCGGGTGGGGTTCTAGGCTCCTGGCTTGGGACTGGCCCAGCCCTGAACACTGAGGCCATTTGGGGAGTGCACCAGCAGATGGAAGATCTCTCTTTCTCTCTCTCTCCCTTTGTCACTCTGCCTTTTAAGTAAATAAATTTTTAGAAAAGCAATACAAATGAACATGTACAAGGATTTTTAATGCTATGGGAAAATGTGACATTTGACTGCCCTAGGGAAAAATGACAGAGATATCTATTGAATAATTTTTTCTAAGAAATATAAATGTACAATTATGCATAGAAGAGAGAATATTCACCAAAATATCAGCACCAGTAAGACTAAGATTTGTGCACTCTACAGCACATAAGTCAAATCTCAGTTTTTTAGAAGATATTAACATTGGCAGTCCCCGGGGAAGGTGAACTTACGGGGGATTGTATTTTTCATTACGTTTTACAACTTTTCGGCAGTAAACACCGCTAACTTCAAAATGCTTGTGGGAACACTGAATAAAGAGATAAGTTTATTTTGGCCCAAAACAACGCTGAAATCCACAAGTAGTTTTGACACACAAGGCATTTTCCATGAACTCCCTGAAGGTCCCACGTGGACAGATTTCAAAATGTGTTTGCACCAAAACAAGCTGATCTCAACTCAGTTTGTGCACGCAGCTCTGGCAGACGGCAGGCCAAATAACCACCTTTTGCTCTCCCCGGAGGAGCTGCCCCACCCTCTCCCGGGGTCGGGCAGCTCCGCCCAGGGTGATGGCAGAGGCACAGCTGTGCACCAGGGCGCAGCGTGGCCCAGGAAGAGGCTGGCACTTGGCTCTGGGTCCCGGGATCAGCCGGCTCTGGCCAGCCGGGCCACTTAGAGGCCGAGAACTGGCTGTTTCAGGAACCGCCCTGAAAGCTGTTGTCACTTTCCTGGAAGACACAGAAGAAGCAGGCCTCAAGGGCCGGCCACGCAGTGGCCAAGGTCACTCGATAAACGCGCGGTCTCTCACCCCTCCCACCGGCCTGTCCTGTCCCTTCCGCGGGCCCCGTGCAGGTGAAGGGCCAACCGGGAGCCCAAGGTCGTTTGACCCGGGGCGGGGACGTGGGTGGCTCTGGCCTCCCCGCCGTAAACAAGCGCGGCCATTATCCAGGGCACACCCTGCGCCAGGTGTGTGCCTCCAACGCAGCCCCGGGGGCGTCCCCACGCGTGCGGCGCCCACCTTGCGGGCTCAGAGAGCCCAGGGGGCTCGGCCCCAGGGCGCACAGCCAGCTGGTGGAGCCCAGCTGCAGCGAGGCCGGCCCGCGGGCAGCGGCCGCCCAGGAGGGCGCCTCGGGACAGTTCCCGCGAACACGCGCGGGGCGGGGCGAGGGGCGGAGCTTGGCCGCGGCCCAGCGTTTCCGGGGAGGCCGCGCGGACCGACAGCGCTCGCCGGACACTGCGGGTCCCCGGGGACGGCGTGGGGCCTGTGTGGCGGCGGGACCGAGGCTTGGGGACCTCAGGACCTCGCGGTCGCGACCCGCGCCAGGTAGGCTTGGGGACGGCTGGCTGGGGGTCGCGGTCCAGGGTGCCCCGACCAGGCCGAGGCCGCCCAGCTGCCAGTCCCTCATCCAGCAGGGCGCCACCTGCACGCTCTGATGGGCACCGGCGCCCGCCACTGGGGGCGCCTGTTGTCATGGCAGCCGGGAGGTGGGGCCCGCGTTGCCATGGCAGCCGGGGGCTTGCGCCGACTCTCTCGCGCCCAGCCCCGCTCCTAAACCTGCGACGCTCGTCGCGGCCCCGGGGGCGGCGGGAGGCGTTCGGAATTCTGAGAAGGCCTGGCCGTGGGCATAACCCCCGTGTCACAGCGGACCCAGGGCCCTGGAATGTCTGCCGAGCCACTGTGCTCTGGGGAGCCCTGGGTCACCTGCAGTCGGTGGCCAGACCTTACCCGCAATGGGAGGGTGCTAACTGCGTGAAGAATCGCAGGATTCTTGGAAGGGCCCCATGCCACCAAGGACTGAAATGAGTACAATGAAAAGACAGAAAAGCTCTTTTTCCCACGGATCCATAGATGGGGCGCCCCCCACCCCCACCCCAGCACACAGATCTTGTGCTCTAGGGCTCTGGGTTTAATGCAGTATCTGACAAGATTGCCCAAAATCAGTCCCCAAGAGCCTTCGAAACCCTGTCTCTTCTTAGCCAGAGAGCTGCTGGGACTGGGGCTGAATGAGCAAGAAAACCTTTTGGGCAGGTGAAGCAGGGAGGTGGGGCCTGTGTCTCCCCACCCAAGTTGCGCAGGACAGGAGGATGGAGGGGGATAGGGATCCAGGAAGGAACACGTAGAGGAATCATTAAGAGGTGATTTGAGACTGTGTTCACGTTGTAAACGTTTACTGGATGCCTGCTTTTTGCAGGATCTGCCCTGGGGCAGGAGTTAGGCAGGCCCAGCCCCCTGCGGTCTGGGAGCTGGGGTGCACAGGAGTGAGGGGAGCGTTTTGCTGCAACCTAAGGAGTGTCTGAATGGAAATCGGAGCCCCTGTGGAGGGACCCCAGAGGAGCCAGCACTTCGGGAGCGCTGCCGGGCTGACCCAGGGTTGGGGACAAAGGGCTGAGTGGTGAGGGCATCTGAAGAAACGTGGGCCAGGGCAGGTGTCCTTGGGAAAGAGGCGCTGAAGGGGTGCTGGCCACCTGTGAGCGCGGCAGAGGCAGCAGCCGCGTCTCTCCCCTTGGGTTTCAGCAGCGCTTAGCCGGCAGCGAGCACAGGAGAAAGTTTGTTGAGTGACTGACAGCAGGAAGGAAGGGAGGAGGGAGGGAGGAGAGAGGGAGGGAAGCAGGGGCGGCTGAAATTGCCGGAAGCGGAGGACAGGTGGGGCCGGAGACCCACCCTGGTTGCATTTGTGACCACAGAGGGATTGTTTGTGTGGGCAGGTGGAGAGCCGGTCCCGGTCCTGACTTGGCCCTGCAGGGACAGTGGCAAGTCTCCGAACCTCTGTGTGTGTGCAGTGGGACCGTAGCTGCAGTCCCTGTTGTGAGAATTATATAAACCATCGAATTGTAAAAAAGTTCAGCGCCCTGCTGCCCTTAGGGTAAACGCCCGATTAATATTCGCCGTAGGGAGTTGGCTATTTCCTGTCGAGTTTTTCTCTCTATTCTAAAAGGAGCTATGGTGTTTCCTTTAGAAGGGAGGAAGGCAAATTTGGAAAGTCCCCTTCGTCTGCAGGCTGCACACACCTGAAAGAATGGTGCTTCCCCTTTTCTTTCGGGCTGGATTTGGTGAGGGCCGCGGGTCCGCTCACTCCGGGTCATTCTTGGGCTCCCTGAAGCCCACCTGTGGCCGGAGTGGAAGGGGCCCTGGAAGGAGCAGGCTAAGGCTGTTCTTTCTAGGGGCCGGTGGAGACCACAGCTGGGAAGCTGGAGGTAAGGCATGTGGCTGGGTGGGCCAGCCCCGTGAGAGGCCAGGCTGCTCGCTTGCAGGCCTGGGTACCTGGTGTGCAAGATCCCTGTGTAGGGCATGGGTTTCTGGAGCCACCCTCACACGAGTATTTTGCAAGTTTTATCTCCTGGTGCCATGCTGTAGTGTGGCAAGTGGGCACACCTCCCTAGGCGGGGCAGTCCTCGGAGCCTCCACCCTGGCCAACAGGGAGATAATATAATCTTGGGAGCCACAGGAGCTCCACGGCAGCCCACCTCGTGGGAAGGGAGGGGCCCAGGGGAGAGCCTCCAGCCTCTGGGCAGGAAAGAAGACCCTCTGGGGGTCTTCTTTCTCTTCACAGGGAAGTGGCCAGTGGTCTGGGATTTGTGGGAGGGGGCAGACCCACTTCTTGGCCTCTCAGGAACCAGGTCTTAGAAGCCAAGGCCCTCTCCTGGCCCCTCACCCTTCTTGCTTCCTGTCCTCAGCTGGCCTAGAACACCTGCCTCCCACCTGGGCATGACAGCAGCTGCGGTTTGAGAGCAGGCAAACAGGTCGATGAGCAGCCTGTGTGCCCGTCCAGGGTGATGGGCGCCAAGCATCAGCCAGGCTCCCCAGGCCCCAGGTGAGCAGGCCTGGAGGCCCAAGCAGACCGCACCTCCTGAACTCCCAGCTGGGGGGCAGGGGAGTGACAGTGGCAACTTCATGTTCTACCCTGTCGGGGCAGGGACAGGTTGAGCCTTGCTGGTTGCACCACAGCCCTGTGGGGCGGAGGGGATCCCCTCCCAGGGAGTGGCCAGCTCAAGCCCCAACAGGCCCCGTGGGGGCGGTGCTGGGCGGCGGGCTCCTCACCACAGCTGGTGCACCGCAGCTGGGGCTGGGCAGGCCGGTTCCCTCTCCCCGGGATTGCAGCATCAGCAGCAGGTTTGCGGGAGGCAGCCGAGCCTGCGGGGAGAGCCCAGGAGGGGTCTTGGGGATGAGCATCTCAGATGGCCAATGGCTCTTGCAGCCCGGTGGGGGCCACTTCCAGATGGGAGAACCAGTGACAGCGCCTGTGTGGCTTTGTCCACCAGTGCTGCCGCATTTCTCCTCTGCACTGGTCCCAGATGGGGAAGCCGAGGGTCAGAGGGACCGTGGGGCTGGCTGGAGGGGCCCCTGCTGGCAGGCAGTGCTGCTCTGTGCTCCTGGTAGGTGAATGCACGGGCTCAACCCAAGGAACCCACCTTGTGCAGCAAGAAGAATAAGCACCCCAAGGTGGAGGGAATAGAGTCTGGGGAACAGGGACAGGGCCATCTATTTGTGTGGATTGCCAGAGCCTGGCTTAAAGCTGCCTGGGAGACTGGAAGGCAGGATTCGTGCAGACCCTGGGTATAGATGCCCTCAGCTGTAAAGGGCACCACCCCAAGGCAGCGCCCAGCCCCCAGGAGCTGGCAGCCATTGGCTGATCTGCAAGCATAGGCAGGGTGTGCCAGCTGGTGTCGCTTCCTCATCAAAACGCATTGATGCTGCAGCTGCGCTGCCGCCCAGCCCCTGGGGAGGAGACAGCAGCAGCAGCGGCCCAGGCGGGGCAGGGCTCCGGGCTACGAGGGGGTGGTGGCAGGGGGCCAGGACCTGGGGAGCTGGGCCGTGGCCAGTGTGTGTCTGCGAGGCCTTGCAGGGCAGTCAGCCAGCAGCACCCGGGAATGAGGAGGAGCTCCAGTGCCACCCCGGGAGGGGCGGGGGGATCTTCGAGCTCGGGCTCCACTGGGCTTGGCAAGGAGTCCCCCTCCCCTGCGAGCAGCAGACAAAAGCAGCAGACAAAAGTGGGTTGCCCTCGGTGGGAATCAGAGCAGGCAGGCCTGGCTCGGGCGCCTCCGTCCGTGCCCAAGGCCGTGGTCTGGCTACACTGGGCAGAGGCTGGACCTCGGGGTGATTGGCGAGTATTGCTCGCTGGATCGGCGGATCCGCTGCACGCCTGGCCCTTTGTAAGATCGAGGGGCAGGCGGGAGTGCCAGTGCTCCTACCCTCAGCTGTCTCCCTCTACTTCCTTCTCCTCGCCGGGCCCTTCTTACTTCATTCCCTCTCCCTCTCCCGTGGCTCCTCTGTTTTTTGTTTTGTTTTGTTTTTTATCTCCTCTCACGTGCTGCTCCAGGTGTGTTTTTTCTTCCTTCTGTGTTTTTCCATGATAACAGGTATAAGCTTAAGTACTATAAAACGCACAGCTGTTTAGTGTAGGCCCCCGTGTAGTTTAACGCTTGGATGCACTTGGAAAACCGACACCAAGGTCAAGATCCAGAATATCGCCACCGCCCTGGAAATGTCCCCCAGCCCACACGCGTGTGCACGGGACAGGTGTCGCTCCACGCTCCACGGAGCAGCTTGGTTGTGTTCCTGTCCACACGGGGCCTCTCATGCTGGTGCTTTTGCCCCTCTGCGTGTCCTGTGCACGAGAGAGACCCCCAGAGAGAGAGAGGAGGAGGGCGAGGCAGGGGCTGAAGGGCAGGGGCAGGAGAGTGGCTGCAGAGGGGGAGCAGGGCCCCAGGAAGCATCACTTTGCCTCCTTTCTGTACCCCCTTTCCAAGCTGCCCGCCGAGCTCTGGGGAAAGCCCGACTGCTCTGGCCAGGAAAGGCTCGGCCACATCCAAGAGCGGCCGAGGGGAGCAGGCGACACGCCGCTGGCTTGGGACCCTCTCTACCCACAGGAAGTTGGCTCCCATGAGATTTTTCTCTGTCGGTGCTCGTCCTGCGTGTTCCAGGCTGGAGGGCACGTTAGCCCCCCCCCCCCCCCCCGAAAGACAGTGACGCTGCCACAGAGCGAGGCTGCTGAATGGGGCACGGCTTGGCGGGCTCCCCCCGTCACTGCTGGGGACCCTCTGCCAGCCGTGTGGCGGTTCCCCCCTCCCACCCCCAGAAGGCAGACCGAGGACCTGTCACTGCCCTCTGGGGCCTTGCTGCCCACGTGGCATAAGACAGACTCGGGAGGCTCCCGAGCAGCCGTGAGCAGGATGTAATTAACCCTGGCGCGAGCACAGCAATCAGCAAGCCAGGTGTTGCCACGACGCTCGGGCCAGGCAGGCTCACCGCGGCTCTAGGAGGCACCGGAGACAAAGATTTGGGCCCTCAACAAACAGTAATTGAGCACGTGGCCACCTACCAGGTGCCATCCTCACTAAGCACAGGAGGCAGAAGGCAACGCTGCTGCCAGTGGCTTGGTTTGCACAAGATTGCTTGCAGTTTTTCCCATAATAATCTTGGGGATCAGATGGAGAAACAGGGACGGAACAGCACTGGGTGGACTCACAGCTCACTGCTCAGCCTACACAGGATGCTGGGCAGAGTTACTGGAGGTCTCTAGTGGCGTGCCGTTGCTTTGGCTCTGCCTCCTCTCCCCTTTCTCCCAGCTCAAGAACCCAAAGATTTGTATAGAAACTCTGTAACTCAACTTTATTGGCCAATTGTGAACATTTTGCCATAGTCACACACACGCACACACACACACACACACTCTTGCTGAGTCCTAGAAGGTAACCAGCAGACAACCTGACACTTCGCCTGTCAATGCCAGCAGGTGTCTCTGGGAGATAAGGACTTTGTCATACAATTATGATACCCAAGGAAAGGAGCGATCCAGCCCTAACGTCATCCAGTGCACAAACCCCATGAAAATATTCCCGGCTGCTCTGGAGCTACTCCCTCCCAGAGCGCGCGCGCACACGCACACACGCGCACACGTGCACACATACACACGCCAGTCAGGCTTCGCGCACCGCATTTGGCTTTGTGCCTCTTTAGTCTCCCAGGCTGAACTGCCCCCGTCACTGCTGCCTTTCACCAGGCTGAGCTCTGCTGAAGCGCCCAGGCCGCCCGTGGGGAGGGCACCTGATGCGTCCTTGTTAGTAGACACGGGTCGGACACTGCGGGCAAGAATACAGCAAGGACCGATGTGTGTCCTTCCTCCTCCATCGCATCCGGAGCTGGATTACGTCTGGCAGCGCCGTTGCAGGCGGCCACCACGTGCCCCAGCAGAGCCACGTTGCCCGTCAGCTCATTAGCGAGTTACCTGCCAACAGATTCGGTTAGTAGTTTCCCACCAGTCTTCCACCCAGTGGTCTGGTGTCCGTTGATGACCCTAACTTGCATCGGGGTTTTCTAACTGTGTAATTTCCTCGACATTTCTCCTTTACGTTTGTTTTCCGTAAAGGCAAGTTTGCCTGCAGTTCCGCTGGGGACAAATGGACTGTCATTTAATTTGATGCATTTGAATCCATTGCTTCATTATGCCTTTGATGCTTGGACTGGTCATCCAGCTGGCTCCTGGGCCCATTAGTCTTTGGTCAAACTTCTTTGCCTTCTTGTCCAGCAAGATGTTCTGGGTTTACTTTATACTCTCCCTTTCGTTCTCCAAGGAAGTCTGGTTCCTTTTGTTAGAGAAACCTCTGACTGGGTACTCATCTGCCCACCCGGTATGTTTTTTTTAAGATTTATTTATTTTTTTCAAAGATATATTTATTTATTTGAGAGAGTTACACAAAGAGAGAAGGAGAGGCAGAGAGAGAGAGGTCGGTCTTCCATCGGCTGGTTCACTCCCCAATTGGCCACAATGGCCCGAGCTGCACCAAACCAAAGCCAGGAGCCAGGAGCTTCTTCTGGGTCTCCCGCATGGGTGCAGGGGCCCAAGGACTTGGGCCATCTTCCACTGCTTTCCCAGTCCATAGCAGAGAGCAGGGTGCAAGTGGAGCACTCGGGACTCAAGCTGGTGCCCATGTGGGATGCTGGCACCCACTGCGCTGCAGCGCCGGCCCCAGAACCCAGTATTTCTATCAGCAGCCTGAGTAAGGGTACGCAGAATGCTTCCCGTGTGTACGGATTTTGCATCATCTGACAAAACCGAGAAGGGGATGGAGGGCAACAGTCAACACTCAAAGTGCTCTCAGTAGGATGAAATCTGGGCCAGAACCAATCGATTTTTAGAGATCATTGTGAAGTCCTGTGCTTGGTTGAAAAAGTCAATTGCAGCGTTTCAGGTTTGGGGGAACTCTGCTGGCCCGAAGGTGATATTAAAAATGAGCTCTGGCTGTTAAGTGTCCGAGCCAGCAGCATCCTGTGACTCCGGCACACTCATTCATTAATTCATTCACTTCTTCAGCAGGTACTAACTGAGGCTCTGCCCACCCCTGGCCATCCTGGAGGCTTGGGATAGGTTCACAAAGCAAACAAGCCAATCCCCTGCCCACATTGGAAGAGGAAGGTTGGGGGTGGGCCCAGACAACAAGGAAGGGGGGAGATCCCTGGAAGCCCTGGACTCAGTTTCTTGGCTGTCTGGTGGAAGAATGCTCTAAGCAGGGCTTCCGCACAAGAGCTCCTACTGTGTGCAAGCCCACCTGGATCCAGTCTGTAGTGAGAACCCTTGGTCTTAGCCTGGGCAGCCAGTGGTGGAGGGCGCGAGGGGGCCGGGGCGGGGGGAGGGTGATAGGGGCCTCGCAGCCGTGGCCAGTGAGGCCTGGGCCTTCCAGCTGGGTCACATGGGGACCCACCTGGGAGCTCCAAGCAGTCACCGTGGCTGCTGCCTTGAGCTGTGGGGGCCGGGCAGGAAGGGCTGCCCCCAGCCAGAAGGCCAGTTGGAGGTCCTCAGGGTGGCGCCAGCCCTGGTGAGGGGGTCAGAGTCCAGGCTGCTGGTGGACCGGATGTGAGGAATGAGAGAAGACGGAACGGACAAGGGGTCCAGCCTGAGTAACGGGATTCTCATCAGACAGGAAAGGAGCACATCTCTGGGGAGGAGTTACTTTGGGGCATGTCCAGTTCGGGGTGCCTGTGGGACAGCCAGGTGGAAACGATGAGGCCTTTTGGAGGACAGGACAGAGGTCTGGGGGGCCTGGGAGTAGCATCCAAGACCTGGGTAAGGTAGGACCTGGTGCTTGGTGCTGCCAGCCTGCACCATGGGCACAACATAGGTGCAGGGGCACCTGGGCCCATGTGTGTGCAGGCCCCGGGGTGGCTCTGCGCAGGGCGAAGGGGGCTTTTCCTGACTTGCACGAGTTCCTGCAGGGTGGCCCCCACGGCCACGGAGATGACTGGCAGGGGCTTTCACACTGCTTTTGACCATTTGCTGTCACCCTGTGCACATTTTGGAAAAATGGAAACAGGTTGCCCAGAACGTACTCCTGTCCCTGTAGCCAGTACCCTTTGTGATGTTCTCTACCTTCTACTTCGGGGTCTTCCCCACCCCTCAGGGCAACAGGGAGTCGCCGAATTGACTTCAGAACCCACCCGGATCCAGTCTGTAGTGGGAACCCTCGGTCTTAGCCGAGCCAAGCTCCTGGGGGGGGGGGTGCCCATCGGATTTTGTGGCTGCCTTTAAGGGGTCTTTTCCCCTGCTGGATCACGTGCACGTCTAGGGACGGTCTCTCCTTGGCAGTACCTTAAACCTCATTATTCCACTTAAGCTCGCCCTCCTTTCCTCTCCGGGGGGGCTTCGCGTGGGCAAAATGCCAAGCGCGGACAGAGGAGCCCGCCCCGGCTGGGTGGACTGACTGCCCCCACCTCCACCCCCTACCAGCGAACCCCGGCAGGGTTCAAGCGTTTGCAGACAAGTGGGTTCCGGGAGCTTGGGAGCAGGGGGCGTGCTGAGGGAGGGGCCGGGGTCTTCACCTCCGGAAGCGTCCAGGGGAGGGGCGCATGCGGGTTCCCAAACCAGCGTCCCCCCCCCCCCCCCAGGGTCTTCAGGCGCCAGAAGGGCCCGAGCGGCGGTGGAGGGTTTAAGAGGTGGGCGAGGGACCCAGGGCCGGCTCGCTCGCGTCCCGGCGCCCCAGCGGCTGCGGAGGCCTCGGCTCCTGCGGGCGCGCTGCGACCCAGGAGCAACCACCCGGCTCCCCTCGTGCTTCTAGCCCGGGGAGAAAGGCGGGCGAGCCGGGAGAGGCAGGCCTACCCGGCCCTCTTCCTCCCTGGGACGCCTCCCGCAGCGAGGAGACCCAGGCGAGGCGGCGGGGCGCAGCCGGGCGGGGCGGGGGCCGGGGCCCGGGGGGCGGGGCCTGGGCTGGGGGCGGGCCCGGCTGGCCACGTGACGCGTGTCCCCCGCCCCCCCCCAGGTCTGGAGGCGTAGGCCCGCGGCGCGACGAGGGGGCCGGTCCACGGGGCGGGGCAGCTCCCGGCGAGTCCACCGGAGCAACCTGAGCCGCGACCCGAGGACGCCGGCGCGCCGCCATGGGCCGAGGGATACGGGCCGCCACCCCGCGGGACGCGCTGCTGGCCGGGCCGCCGCCGCTGCTGCTCGTGCTACCGCTGCTGCTGCTGCCCGCGACGCGCGCGCTCAGCGCCCGGATCAGCCTGCCGCTGGGTGAGTGCCGGGGGCCCGCGGGGGGCGTCGTGCGGCGGCGGCCGTGACAAAGGAGAGAGCCCGAGAGGGCGCGAGTGAGAGACGGGGGCTCCGGGCCCCTTCTGGGCAAGGAGGGGGCGTCACCGGCTCTGCCGCCCCCCACCCTTCGGGGAGCGCGCTGTCGGCGGTGGCAGGGGCCCCCTGCTGTCCACCCGCCCCTCTGCCTGTCCGTGATGCTGACCAGAGCTGGCCGCGGTGCCTCGCGTCCCCCCTCCCCTCCCAGGGGCTTTGACTGCTGGGGTTCTGCCATTCCCAGCAAGCGTATCCCTGGCTGGCTAGCGCAACCGCTGACCCCCAAGGCCCTAGGAGCCTTGGGCATGGGGGGGCACCTCTGGGCTGCCCTAGGAGCAGTGCCTCCTGAGAGGTCCCTGGTGCGTACCTCCGCGGCCACTTCCTCCTCCAGCCCTCCCCACGTGCCCTTCTCCATCCCCTCTTGGGGCTCTCTGGCTCTGGATCCCCAGCCCACGCCATCTGCTCCCCCACCGATTTTCCTCCCCTGCACAGTGGGCACAGGCCGTCTCCGGCACGGCATGGGACCAGGTGTAGACACAGACATGAGGCACATGGGTGCCCAAGTCTGTAACTTGTTGATTGTGTGAATTCAGGGAACGCATTGTAAATTTGGGTTCCCTTCGCCGCAGCATCCGCACCCCTTGAAGCATCCTATTTACACAAGGAAATAATAGAACCAGCAGCTCAATTAAGGCAGAGCCCTAGTGGCCCTCTCTGAACCCTAGCAGGTGGCCTGGATTCAAATCCTGCCTCTGGGTTACCGTGTGACCTTGAGCAGGCAACTTAACCTCTGTGGCCTTGATTTCCTGGTCTGTGCAATAGGGATAATAATAGGATTAAATCGCTCTCCTTTGGAAAGTCCTCAGGACAGGGCTTGGTCCTGAAACTGCTCAGTAGGTGTCAGCCGGCACTGTTGTTATGCATTAAGGTCTGACTACTCCTGCTGGAGTGGGCTTGGTGTAGGGGGTGGGGGTGGGGGTTCTGGCCTGCTGCCTGCCACCCCTGACTCCGAAGGGAGCTGGGACCAGACGCTGCGCGGGAGCTGGGACCAGACGCTGCGCGGGCTAGCTCGCAGGGCTGTGGCCGATGCTGGGGGGCTGGAGCCGGAAGAGGCCCTGTGCAGGGTGGCCAGCAGGCAGACCCGAGGAGCTGGGAGCGGCCAGGGCGCCTGGGTTCTGCTAACTCACGCAGCTCCACTTCCACAAGCTTGTGACCGTTCTGGTCACCGGGCCCGCTTTGCATGGCCGCCACAGATGGCTGTGCGTTCTGTGGACTGTACAAAGGTGCCCAGGGGAGGGGCTCGGGGTGCCTGTCCGTATCCTGTTCTCCAGGCTGAGCATCCAGAGAAAACGACCCCTTCTGCTGTGTTCTCCGGGCTCAGTCTGTCCAGAATGACCCCTTTTTCCAGCCCCTCAGCCCTGGGATGACTCAGTGGCGCCGGCCACACTTGGCTGAGCTGCCCCTACACCCTGGACGACACCCCCCCTCCATAGGCAGGCCCTTGCTAGCCTGTAGCCCCAGAGGGGAATGCCCTGGTGACAGCTGGGCTGGCCGTCCCTCTGAGCGACGCCTGTGGTGGCTTCCTGTGTCCTCCCTGGGGGCTCGTTAGATGTCCCTGGCAGTGGGCCCCAGGATGGTGACCATGGGATCCAGCCCCTGGCCCCAAGGCCCTTCCCTTAGTGCTTCCCAAGGCCGCAGGCCCAGAACTGAAGACTACACCTCCTTTTCCTGCCACCCGTCCACCCCTGCTGAATCCCCACCCATGCCTCCTCCCACCCCAGGACCCCACTTGCCTTGGAACAGTGAGCTGTGTCTGCTTTAAAACAAAGTCCCTTGGGGCAGGTGTTGTGCTGCAGTGGGATGAGCCGCTGCACAGGATGCCCACAGTTCCAGTCTCGGCTGCTCCACTTCACATCCGGCTCCCCGCTAATGCGCCTAGGAGGCAGCAGGCGATGGCCCGAGAACTTGGGTTCCTGCCACCCACATGAGAGACCTAATACAGTTCCTGGCTCCTGGCTCCATCACGGCCCAGCCCCAGGTGTTGCGGCCATCTGGGAAGTGAACCAGTGGATGTTTTCTCTCTGCCTTTCAAATAAATAAATACATTTAAAAAAAATAAAATTTCCTGAAGGGGAGCATGGAGTTGGCTCTGCATCTGGGGTCCTTCGCCCGAGACCCTCATTGCTTGTTGAGCAGCAGGCTGCTGGGGCCCTAGGGGGCAGCGCCTGTGGTCTCACCCAGTGGCAGGAGGGAGAGGAGTGGGCCGGTGCTAGGGGCTCCAAGGTCAGCTGGCAGTCTCTGGCAAGAGAATCCTTCAGAGCAGCACGTGGCACTCGGGTTCTTTTGCCCTGCAGCCTGCGGTGGGGAGAGTCCCAGGAGCAGGGGGGAGGTTGAGCGGGGGCCATGCGGGGAGAAACAAAACAAACCTGCTCCCCTGGCTCCCCGGAGTCTTCCCGGGGTCCCCTTATTTGGGCAATTACAGCGAGTTCCTAATTTCCCTTGCCCTAGAAGTGCCTGGCTGGGCAGCTGTGCACACAGGATTTCTGAACCAGATTGGATAGAAATCCGTAGGCCTGCAAATTGCAGGCAACAAAACCCCATTGAGCAGAGAGAACGGGGCGGTTGGCAGGAACGGGCTGTTTGTCCTCTGACCCCGGAGCAGGCCCCAGGGGTCAAGGCTGCGCTGAGAGAGCCTCTGATGCTGGCGCCTGCGCCTGCGAGTCCTTCCTGGCCTCCCACTCCCGGCCTCCCACTCGCTCAATCCTTTGTTTTCAGCTCTGCCTTGTGGGCACACATCTCTCTCCCAGAGCCCAGGGGAGAGAGAGAGAGTGCTGGCTGCCCGTATGGCATGGCCTTGGGCTGGCTCCAGCCTGCGGCAGGCGGGTTTTCACAGGCGATAGCAGCACCTGTCTCCCCAGGTTCTGGGAGCACCGCAGGAAGTAATGTATGTAAAGTGTCTGGCACCGGGCCTGGCGCGTGCTGCGTCCCCGGCACAAGGCAGCAGCTCCCTGCCAGGCCAGGGTTGCACCGTGCACAGGGCCTGCAGGAATGCAGACCTCACCGTCTGCCCTGGCGTGGACAGCAGAGCAGGGGCCCTGGGGCCAACTGACAGTCATTCCCAGGGGTCCTACTTAACGGAGCCCACTTGTCAGGTGCACCCAGTCTGACCCTGTCCAAGTCCCCTCTGCCCCAAGAACCTCTGCATGGGGCTGGCCTGCAGCCTCCTTCCCTGATCCTGGTTCTGCTTGGCCCACCTGAGTTGGTGAGAGCCAGAAAGCTTTCTGCGTGTCCAGCTGCAGGCCACGTCTGGATATTCCCACCTAGTCACCATCCTGGTCAGGGAGACAGAGGGCGACGCAGGACCGGTGGAAGGCCGGAGCCAGTCAGGTTGTCACTTGCTGTTCCCTTTCCCCTTCTAAGGGCCACCCCACCTCCAGGGCCGGTTCTGGGCTGGAAAGGCCTCTGCTGTGGCCTTCCCTTGGGGTCGGGGGTGTGGGGGGGGACAACAGAATATGAGGCTGCACGGTCCGGGCCTGCCCTCATACAGGTCAACTTCGTGGACAGCCTGTTCCCTTGGGCTTGTTCCCCAGCTGCACCTCCCGGACCCAGGAGTGCTCCCTGTGTCAGGGAAGGAGGTAGTCCATAACAGACCCCCTGCACCTGTTCTTCCCACGGCCACATGCCTTTCCTCTGTTCCTAGCCCTGGAGGGTCCCCCTGGTCGCTCTTTTATTTTAAAGATTTATTTATTTATTTGAAAGAGTTACAGAAAGAGAGAGAGGCTCCCATCTGCTAGCTTACTCCCCAAATGGCTACAACAGCTGGCTGCACCGCGTGGGAGACCCTGGCCCAGCCCTGACTGCGGTACACATCTGGGGCCTGAACCAGCGGATGGGACATCTCTGTCTTTCAAATAGTTAAAAGCACACCTGCCGCATGCAGCCACCAGCGTGGTGTGGAGGGGTGCTGTTGCTGGGACCCTGCCACTCCGGAGCTCCGTGTGTGGTCAGGGATCGGGGGCGAGGAGAGTCGGCACCAGTCCTCAGGCTGTGGCCTCTAACTCAGGAACTTCATCCTTGCCCTGTGCACAGCCGCCTCTCGCCTCGCGGGCAAGTCTTGCCACCGCAGCAAGGTGGCAGCTCAGCCCTCAGATAGCGATGGGTTATGTGTTTCCCTCTGCTAAAGGAACCCATTGAGATCACTTCCTGGACAGGGCACAGCTTCCAGCTGAGGCCCCTGGGGGCATGGCCCCATGGGGGACGGTGGCAGAACCAGCACAGGGGCCAGGAGCCAAAGCACCTGGGGCTCTGGACCAGAGTCAGCCTGGAGGGAGGTTTTGTTTGGTCTCCGAGTGTTTTGAATAACTTGCTGCTCTTTAAAATTTAGGAAATTTTATGTAAAAACGCAAGGTGTCCAGCTTTCCTGAACCCCTGGCCAGCCTGGGCCCCCATCCCATAGAGCAGAAGTGGCTGGGGCTGTTCAGTGGCCGCCCTTTGGCATGGCCGCTCCCTCCCCTGCCCATGGCCCAGACTGCTGCGTGTTGACCCCGTTGATCCCGGATGGCGTGTGTGTGTGTGTGTGTGTGCAAGGTCAAGAGCAGGGTGGGGAGGAGGGCCAGCGAGGGCAGGGCCGGTTTGGAGTGTTGGCACCCATGTGCTGCCTTCCTCTGACCTTCAATCCCAGCAGTCCCCCAAGGCCGCCTCTCAGGGCAGGAGGCAGGGCCAGGGTCGCACATCCGGTCAGGAGTGAAGTCCGGATTCACACCCAGGTCTTGGGAACACCTGTGGCTTGCCCTATGTCTCCTATGGCCCTTGCAGCTGTCACACTGTGTCTGTGGACTCCGGGAGTGCAGGGCTGAGTGACCAGTGCTTTGCGGGGTGGGGGGTGGGGTAGTCAGAGCTTCTCAGACACACGTGAACATGGTGCTTCTGGACACCCGCACTGTCCCCTTTGCTTTATTTATTTTCATCTACTTGAAAGGCAGAGAGAGAGCAAGCTATCTGCCATCCACTGGTTCACTCCCCAAATGCCCACAACAGACAGGGCTGGGAAAGGCGGGAGCCCAGCCATGCAGGTCTCCCACGGGGGTGGCAGAGGCCAGAGCACTCGGGCCATCAGCATGCTGCCTCCCAGGGTGCACGTTAGGAAGCTGGATGGGGAGCAAAGCCATGGGGACTGCAGCTGGGACTCCGACATGGAACCCGGGCATCCCCAGCAGAGGCTTCCCCGCGGCACCCACACCGCGCTGTCCCCCGTGAAGCTGGGCCCTTCCCTGGAGCAGAGCACTTTCGTTCATTCAGTCAACAAACGTTTGCTAAACAGCTTGGACCTCCCCTGACCAGGTGATGCAGATATGTGCTCCTGGGCTTGATAGAAGAGGCAGGCACAGGACGCTTGTCCTTGTCATCAAACCGGCTCACCAGTGCCCTGCAGGGGGTGTGAGCAGGAAGCAAGGGTCCCAGAGAAGGGCACTTGCCCAGTTGGCCATCCTGGAAGGCCTCCTGGGGGAGGCGGGGCTGAGCTGGGTCTCCCAGGATGAGTGTGAGCCGAGAGGAAGGATCTTGCGGGCAGTGGTCCCAGCCAAGACTGGAGGTGCGCAGTGGGCCCTGAGGTGCGGGGAGGTTGGGGTGAGGGTTTTGTACTGGACCAACACAGTTCCTAAGAGCCACTGGCCACAGCTGATGGAGCCCTGCTGGGAGCTGCTACAGCGACCTGGCTACTCAGGGCTGTGCTCGAGGGGCAGCGAGGACAACGTTCTGAAGACCACCGCAGAGGGAAACGGGCGGGAGCTGGTGGTAGATGTGGGGGGTCCCTGGGTGAGGGGGAGGCCGGGAGACCAGAGTGACGCCCAGGTGAGTAGTGCCACGGAGATACCAGGCCCCAGACCCCGGAAGGCCCTGCCGGAGGTGGTGGTGAGAGGTGCCGCCAAGGGGATTAGAGTGTGGCAAGCTGGAGGAAGCGCTGAGCTTGGCCGCAGACATTGGGGAGCTGCCGGCACCCAGGTCCCCGGGCTCCTGGGCCTGGGTGTGTGGCCGGGGGGCATGGGCCAGGGCCAAGGAAGGTCCCAGAGAGCAAGAACCCCCAGCAGCAGAGGCCGCAGGGGCTGAGATGCCGCAGGTCTGAGGGAGCCCACCCGGAGGGGTTGCGAGGTGACCTCTGGGACACAGACGCCAGGGCCAGGCAGGGAGGTGGACCCTGCCAGTCTCACTGCCCTGAGGGCGGGGCAGAGAGGGCTCTGGCAGCTGCTGGGTTCAGGAGTTGGTCCAGAGTGGACAGTGAGGGAGAAGGTGCTTCTGGGAGAAGAGTTGGTGACACGGGATATGGCCTCCGAGGAGCCCGGGCTGGGGGGAGGTCTGTATTATTTGTGCCTGGGAGCCCCAGTGTCTCCTCAGAATGCGGACACACCCTTGAGGGCTGGAGGCAGACCCCAGGGCAGAGGCCACAGGAGACGGGGCAGACCTGTGGGACGGGCAGGCAGGCGGCCGGGCTCGTGAGGCAGCAGGGACAGCAGCACGGCCGTGGTGCAGGTCCCACCCTAGGGCTGGCCGCTTGGGCCTTCGAAGGCCAGGGCTCCGGGCCTGCTCTCTTGAGGCCCTGGCAGAGGGCCGTTGGGGGCGGCACCGACCCTGTGAGGCTGGGCCCCCTGCCCTTCTCGCCTTGTTTGCAGCCTCCGCCTCTTGGAGCGTGTTTGCCGGCCAGCCCTGGCCTTGGTGAGGGCAGAGTGTGGCCAGGTGCAGGAAGGAAGGGTGGCCAGGCTGCCCAGTCAGCAGTACTGCCCCTGCCGCCACAGGCGGGTCCAAGGGTCTGGTGGCTCGGCGTGACGTCGCGGGGAGGAAGCGCCAGCCCCTTCCCTGTTCTCCCTGCACAGGGAGGCTGCTCCTCTCCAGCCCAGTCCTGCTGGGGCCTGCGGAGGGCAGGGTGTTAAGAGCAGGTCAGCGTCTCAGTGCGGTGCCCCGAGCCACACAGGAGTGTGTGGTGGGGCGCGGCTCTGAGTCACCTCACTCTCCAGCTCTCCGGCTGGCTGGCCCAGGGTGGGGACTGCCTGGGGTGGGACAGAGCTGAGCCCTGTTCCCGTCTCACCCCGCAGCACCTAGCTTCCGGCTGAGTCACGGGAAGAAGGGGAGAAACTCCTGATGGGGCTGGGGGCTGAGTGGTTCCCACATCACTTCCTGCCTTGGGTGGGGAGCCAGGCCCTGCAGGTGGCTCTGAGGTACCCAACCCAGAGTGCCCTTCCCAGTAGACCTGGTGCCGGGCAGCCCCTGCTGGCCCCCTTCCTGCCTTCTAAGAGTGTGGTCTGCCCAGAGGGGATGCTGGCCCTGGGGGGATGGGGTGCTTTGGTCTTGGCTGAGGGAGACCCCAGGGGGCAGATGGACATGGGAGCAGTGCCTGGAGCCCAGGAGCCCCAGCGAGCTGCACTGTCTGGAGCTTGGCCCCGGTGGAGAGCCACAGAGAGCTGGGACTGCCCCAAGGGGTTCCCCTCCGCAGAGCGCCTGGGAACGGGGCACAGGCACAGACAAGCCCTGTGGAACAGTGCACAGACACACTTGCGCACACACACACGCACGCACGGGCACGAGCACGGGCAGGCTCAGGCAGGGCAGCGCAGATGTCTGTGTGGTCACCCCGGAGGTGACCCCAGGCCCCTGGGCGCCGAGACAGGCGCGCCACACACAGCACCCAGCCCGCAGCATACACATCCGCTCGTCTGAGCTGGGGCCCGGGCAGACCTGGGTTCCCGGCGCCCAGGCCGAGGTGTTCAACCCCATAAAGAGCCAGGCTCTCCAGGCGGCCCTGCCGGTGTGGCGGCTCTCGCTGGGCTGGATTTTCCTGCAGGGCTTTTGGATTTTGTTTCTGAGGCACTTGGGGGTTGGTCACGCGCCAGCCCCCGTGCCGGCGTGGGGAGGACGTGTGCGGAGGTGCTCCGAGGCAAGCACCCTCTAACTGCAGGTTATTATGTGTTGTGTTGTTTACGTGCAGTCTCATTTCTCCTAACCACCTGTGAGGCAAAGCGCTATCAGTGTCCCCATTCTACAGATAAGGAAAGTGAGGCTGTGAGAGGCCAAGTGGCATGGCCTGTGGCGCACAGCTGGAGAGTGGCTGCCTTCCTCACCTCTGTCGTGTTGAGACTCACAGGTGGGGAAGCCAGCCCCACTGACCAGTCCCAGTGAAGTCCACAGGGCCAGGGGGTCCTGGGGACCAAGGCCCTTGGTGCACCGTAGCTTTGAGCCTGAGCCTCAGGGCAGAGGGATGGGCAAGCATGGAGGGGAACCTCTCCTCCCCACCACAAAGTAGGACTGCCTGGTGGGAGGGGCCCTGCGCCTACTTCTCCACGGCACGTCCCGCGTCTGTGCCTTTGCCGCATCTCACAGTGGATCCCACCTCGGCTGGAGCAGTGGGCCAGCCAGGGCCCGACGGGCACCCGGCTGTGCTGGCTTCCAAGCCCTCTCCCGGGCCTCAGTGGGGTTGAGCTGCCACCCAGGCCTTATCTCCGACCGAGGGCATTGCTGTGTCTGGGCAGAGGCCAAGGGCGGCCTCCCGCAGACACTCGGGGCCCGCCCAGGTAGAAGTGCCCCTCCTGCGCAGGCAGATAAGCGCTGGCCTGACCCTGGGCTCACAGCTGCTTTGGGACCTGTGCGCATGTCCCTGTGGTGCGTCTGCAGCAGGGCCTCCCTGATGCCACGCAGAGGGTCGCCTGCCTCGGAACCCCCAGGAGCCACACTGGAGGCTCAGGTTCTGGGAGCGGGCCCAGGATCAGAGGTTACCTGTTCCAGGTGACTTCATCCCCCGCCCCCACCCTCTGCACTCTGGGGAGCGACCTGGGGTTCGAGAAGGAGGCCTCCTGGGCTGCCCCCATGCCAGCTCCTTTTCTGCTGTGAGGCTTTGCATAAATTGCTTAAGTTCTCTGAGTTGCTTTTTGGTTTTAAATAACTATTTTTTGAAATAGTTTAGTTATTTATTTGAGATGTAGAATACAGACACAGAGAGGAAGAGGCAGAGAGAGGAGATCTTCCATCTGCTGCTTCACTCCCCAGATGGCTGCAACAGCCAAGACTGGGCCAGGCCCAAGCACTTGGGCCATCTTCTGCTGCTTTCCCCAGGCACATCAGCCGGGAGCTGCATCAGAAGTAGAGCAGCTGGGACACAAACCGGTGCCCCCGTGGGCTGCTGGCGTCACAGAGGGCGGCTTTACCCACCGCTCCACAGCGCCACTTCTAAGTCTGGCTGCAGAACGTGACAGAAGCTCCCAGGCAGAGCCACACACATCCCTGACGAAGTCCTGTACTGGTCCACGGGGGTGCCTTCTCCCCTTACCAGGAGAGGTTCTGAGGAGGCCTGGGCTCCGTTCTCCTCTTCCCTCTGCCCACCAGGAGGCTCAGCCGACGTACAGGCCAGCCCTGGGATCTGTGCAGACCCTCAGGGCCTGCTTCCTTCTTCCTGGTTCAGACGTGGTCTCGGCTCTGTGTCTCTCCTCTCCTGATTCGCATGTGCATATCTCACTGCTCTGTCTTCTGTGTGTCCCCTTGCCTTTGAGGGTTCGTAGGACACCAGGGCTGACGCTGTGTGCGTGGCCATCTTGCCGGCTCGTTGCTCTGCTTCCTCTGCTGCCCGAGGCTGTGTTTGCCTGGTCATGACCCACTGGTCACTTACGGGTCACTAAGGACAGGCCTGGGGCTGCTCGGTGGGGGCTGCTTCTGGCTTTTTTTTTTTTTCTTCCTGCTCTTAGCTGTTTAGAATTTTTAAAATAATTTCTCTCCAATCCCATTAGTCTTTTTCAAGGCATAACCAGGCCCCTGGTGATGGGTAGGTGGGTGGGACGGTTTCTTTTTACCTTGCTCTGAGTTACATCTGCCATGCCTTTTTTTTTTTTTTTTTTAGATTGATTTATTTGAAAGTCAGAGTTACACAGAGAGAGCAGAGGCAGAGAGAGGTCTCCATCCGATGGTTCACTCCCCAGTTGGCCGCAATGGCCAGAGATGCGCCGATCCGAAGCCAGGGGCCTGGAGTTTCCTCCAGGTCTCCCACGTGGGCACAGGTGCCCAGGGACTTGGGCCATCTTCTGCTGCTTTCCCAGGCCACAGCAGAGAGCTGGGTCAGAACCGGCGTCCATATGGGATGCCAGCACCACAGGCAGAGGCTTAAGCTACTATACCACAGCATGGGCCCCACCTTTGCAGTTTTAAACGGTGTTAAATAGTATACCTTGGGGCCCGCGCTGTGGCGCAGCAGGTTAAAGCCCTGGCCTGAAGCGCTGGCATCCCATATGTGTGCCGGTTCGAGTCCCGGCTTCTCCTCTTCCAATCCAGCACTCTGCTATGGCCTGGGAAAGCAGTAGAAGATGGCCCAAGTGCTTGGGCCCCTGCACCCATGTGGGAGACCCAGAAGAAGCTCCTGGCTCCTGGCTTCAGATCAGCCCAGCTCTGGCCATCGCGATCATTTGGGGAGTGAAACAGCGGAGTGGAAGATCTCTCTCTCTCTAGCTCTACCTGTCTCTGTAACTCTGTCTTTCAAATAAATAAATAATTATTTTTTAAAAAAAATAGTACATCTTAGCCTCCGGCAGGTGGGCCTTTGCCCAGGGGTGCCGGTGTCCACTCTGCTCAGTGACACCCCGCCCACCACCGGTGCTCTGGGTTTCTGTCTGTCATGGGTCCCCGTGTCCACGGTTGAGGCTGGGACATTCCGGAAGTCTTCTGTGAGTGACGGCCCGGTTGCTGCGGGGCCAGCGCAGGCTGTGTTTGCTTTCCTCTGTCCCTGTCTGCCCCCCCCCCCCCCCCCCGCAGGGAGAGCTGTCCCTGTCTGCTCCCCCCGCAGGGAGAGTGCTCCGTGGGTTTTCCTTTCATGGATCCCATCATGTGCTCAGACTACGACTTTTTACGTTTTCAGGCTTTTCTCGTCCGGCTTTGCCTATTCCTCTGGGATGTTCAGCGCGACTCACCAGCTCCGTAGCATCCCTGGGAAGCGGCATCGTCACTGCTTCTCACCTGGTGCCCCGTGGTTGGGGCACACAGTTGCTCACAACTGCAAACGGCTGCCCATCCCGGGTCTGCAGTTGGCTCCCACGGAATGTTCTGGAATGTCTGAGTGGAGGAATATGGCGCCCCCCGCCCACTGCCTTCCATCAAGCCTCCTGGAGGTTGGTGCGAGGGGCCCGCCCAGGTGACGGCCGTCTTCCTCTCCCCAGGCTCGGAAAAGCGGCCGGTGCTCCGATTTGAAGCTGAGGACGTGTCCAACTACACAGCCCTTCTGCTGAGCCAGGATGGGAGGACCCTGTACGTGGGGGCCCGGGAGGCCCTCTTTGCCCTCAGTAGCAGCCTCAGCTTCCTGCCCGGCGGGGAGTACCAGCAGGTGAGAGGGGTGGCCTGGGGCTGGCCCGGCTGGGCGGAGGGAGGATGGCCTGGGAGCTTGGCCCTCTGGGTCCGAGGGGAGGCGCGGCGCACCGTCCTTCCCGCGCGCCCCTGACCTCCCCGTTCTGTCCCCAGCTGCCGTGGAAGGCAGATACAGAAAGGAAGCAGCAGTGCAGCTTCAAGGGCAAGGACCCTCAGGTGAGCCGGCACCTGGAGGCCGCCTGGGCGGAGAGGGAGCGGCGGGAGTGGCGGGAGGCGGGAGCGGGTACAGCCAGGCCTGGTGCGAGGGTGCAGGCCTCTGCCATGAGGGCCATGCCTGGGTTTGCACCCAGCCCTGGGTGTATTGTCTCCATGACCTTGGGTGGGAAGATTCATCTCTCCGAGCCCTGCTGGGACCCCTGTAAGATGGGGCTGCTGGCGCCTGTCCCCTGGGCTTGCTGTGAGCCTCGGGTGGGCCGGAGGCAGAAGGCACCCAGCACCCAGTGTCAGCTTCCAGCCTGAGCAGGGATTGGGTGGGGGCGGGGCTGCGCAGGTCTGATAGGTGCCGGTTTGGTTTGGACCAAACCCGACGACTCACCGTTCCCATGACAGCAGACTCCTATCAGGACTTGGTCTGTGCTCGTGTGCCTGTACGCACTGGGGATGCACCTGCGGGGGTGTGTGTGGGTGTGTGTGAGAGAGAAATCTGTTGAGAGGGCGGCCAGGTTATATCATCACCAAAGGGCCACCAGAGCCCAGGTTAGGTGAGGGAGTGGACCAGGTGGACCTGGGGGAGGAGCGGCACTCTGGCCTAAACCTTGAGAGATGCCGGGGAAGCCGCGCAGGGCTGAGCAGTGGTGCGGCCGCCCTGGGTTCAGAGGTCAGGTGGCAGAGAGGCCTCAGTGGGCAGGGGCTTTGAGGGAGGCCAGAGCAGGGCGGGAGATGACCGTGGCTGCCGTTGGAGCGGCCAGCCTGTAGAGTGTGGGGCCTCAGCTCCTGGACAGGTGGGGCAGCCTGCAGAGGGGTTGTGTTGGGGGTGGTGGGAGGCCCAGTCAGCTCCACGCCTGGGGCTGCGTGGGGCTGTGTGGGTTGGTGCTGGACGAGACCGTGGGGCTCCGGCTCCCGGCCCAGGCGCCTTCCTCGCCAGGGTGTTGGAGGGAAGCTGGGGGTTTTCACAGGGCCTCTGAAGAGGACCCTCAGCCAGAGGAGTGGGGTTCTGCCGCCCCACGGAAGGCAGACCTGCACATGTGCCCCCTGGCTGACCAGGCCCTGCCTGTGCTCTGTGGCCTTCCTGGGGCCTCTGGTTCCCAGACCCGGGCCTGGCCCGGAGCTGGTGGAGAGGGCTGGGCAGCGCCCCCTGGTGGTCGGCCTGGGCTGGAGCCTGACCCTGAATACCGCACCCCTCCCTCCAGCGTGACTGCCAAAACTATGTCAAGATCCTCCTGCCACTCAACAGCAGCCACCTGTTCGCCTGCGGCACGGCCGCCTTCAGCCCCCTGTGCACCTACATCGTGAGTGTCCCTCAGGCCTGGGCCCACTCCTCCTCCTGCCCCAGGGAGCCGTTCCCTAACACCGTGGGTGGGCTATGGCGTGGTGGGAGTAGGGGCAGTAGCAGGGGGACGTGAGGCTCCCAAGGTGGTGCCCAGCCCCAGTAGCCCAGGTCCATTTATTTGAAATGCAGAGTTACGGGGGGGGGGGGGGGGGACAGAGAGAGAGAGGTCTTCCATCCGCTGGTTCACTTCCTAAATGGCTGCAGCGGCCAGGCCTATGCCAGGCCAAAGCCAAGAACCAGCAGCTTCTTCCCAGTCTCCCACAGGGGTTCAGGGGCCCAAGCACTTGGACCATCTTCTGCTGCTTTCCCAGGCCACCAGCAGGGAGCAGGATAGGAAGTGCAGCAGCTGGGACTTGAACTGGTGCCCATATGGGATGCCAGCTCTGCAGGCTGAGGCTTAACCTTTTCCGCTGGCCTCGTGCTATTTTTTTCTTTTCTCTCTCTCGCTCTCTCTTCCTCTCTCCTTTCCTCTTGAAAGGCAGAGAGAGAGATCATCCATCTGCTAGTTTAATGCCTGCAACAGCCAGGGCTGGGTCAGGCCTAAGCCAGGGACTCCATCCAGATCTCGCGTGTGGGTGGCAGGGGCCCAAGCCTTGAGCCACCGTCCACTGCCTCCCAGAACTGAAAGCAGAGTAGCCGGGACTCCAGCCAGGCCCTGCGATACGGGATGTAGGCACCAGTGGCTCAGCCCGCTGTGCCACAGCACCCACCCAGGGTGCCGTTTAACCACGCGCACAATGGGATGGTGATGGGGTGAGGGTGGGGGGTGGATCCATCGCCGCATGTCATTCTCGACTGTGCCCCTACTCACAGCACACACATGCCCCCCTTGGGCCCCTGCCCCCCCGCACCCTAGCAGGCCCCAGCCTTGGGGTGAGACACCTGGGCTTGAATCCTTTCGCTGTCCTGGTTCGCACTGCTTTCCGAGCCTCGTCTGCTCCCTGCACAGGGGCTGTGGTGCTCACCAGGACCGGGAGACAGCGGGGCAGTGCCCTGGGGGCCCAGCGTGGGGACAGCCCTGACACCTGCCGCAGAGCTGCCTGCTCTGGCACCCCCCTCCCTTCCCCAGCTCACCCTGAGCCCCCCACCCCATCTGTCCCCTGCAGAACGTGAGGAATTTCACTCTGGTGCGGGACCAAGCCGGGAATGTTCTTCTAGAAGATGGCAAGGGCCGCTGTCCCTTTGACCCCAACTTCAAGTCCACAGCCCTGGTGGTTGGTGAGTGTGGGGGGCAGGGCAGGCTCCAGGTGGGGGTAGCAGGTGCACAGGGCCGGAGGGCTGCTGAGTCCATGCCACACCGACTGCCAGGGGCCAGAGCCACCGCGGGCTGTGCTCAGGTTTGGCATTTCCGAGTTCCAGCTTCCTTCTGTGATGGGCAGTGCCAGGGCTACTCTGAGCCGGAAGAAGGGGCCGTTCCCATGGGAATGTTTTCTTGGCAGACGGCGAGCTGTACACTGGAACAGTCAGCAGCTTCCAGGGGAACGACCCGGCCATCTCCCGGAGCCAAAGCCACCGCCCCACCAAGACCGAGAGCTCCCTCAACTGGCTGCAAGGTGGGGACTCGCAGGGTGCCAGCGGGCGGCGCGGTGGCCCCATCTCAGGGCTCCTTCCCGGCTGACTGCACGCGCCCCACACCCCCTCCCACAGACCCAGCCTTTGTGGCTTCAGCCTTCATTCCCGAGAGCCTGGGCAGCCCACAGGGGGACGACGACAAGATCTACTTCTTCTTCAGCGAGACCGGCCAGAGGTTTGAGTTCATCGAGAACACCATCGTGTCCCGCATCGCTCGCATCTGCAAGGTGAGGGGCTGGGCCCGCCGAAGGGCCGCCCGCACCTGCAGCCTCCGCCCTCCTGCAGGGGGACAGCTTGGCCAGTGGCCTTCCTCTCCTTCCTTTCCAGCTGAAATCTCTCTCACTGTTTTCTTTAAAAAGTGTGTTGTCTGGCGCCGCGGCTCAATAGGCTAATCCTCCACCTTGCGGCACCGGCACACCGGGTTCCAGTCCCGGTTGGGGCACCGGATTCTATCCCAGTTGACCCTCTTCCAGGCCAGCTCTCTGCTGGGGCCCGGGAGTGCAGTGGAGGATGGCCCAAGTGCTTGGGCCCTGCACCCTATGGGAGACCAGGAGAAGCACCTGGCTCCTGCCTTCGGATCAGCATGGTGTGCCGGCGGCCGCAGCGGCCATTGGAGGGTTAACCTATGGCAAAAGAAGGCCTTTCTCTCTGTCTTTCTCTCTCTCACTGTCCACTCTGCCTGTCCAAAAAAAAAAAAAAAGTGTGAAAACAGAAGTATACACGCAGATCAGCTACTAGGTGAAGAAGGGTGTACATCCTGCTTAGGAGGCTCTGGGGACAGGCATCTGGCACGGCAGTTAAGGTGCCCCCGTACCTTATCACAATTCCAGCTTCGCTTCGGGTTCCAGCTTCCTGCTCATGCATGCCCTCGAGGCAGCCCATGATGGCTCAGATGCTTGGCTCCTAGCTTCTGCACGGCCCAGCCCCAGCGGTTTTGGTCATGTGGGGAGTGAACCAGCAGGTGGAAGATTCTCTCTCTCTCTCTCTCTCTCTCTCTCTCTCTGTGTCTGTCTGTCTCTCTGGGTCTCTCTGTTGCTGTGCCTTTCAGATAGAAATGCGTGCGTGCATACATAGGAAAGGTACAGAGACAGAGAGATTCTGCGGGCGGCTGCCTCGGTTGAGCCCCTCCTGCTCTTAGGATCTCAGGAAGTCCCTGAGCCTCTTGCTTGAGCAGGTTCTCGTCTGTTGAATGGGAATGGTAACCACACAAGCCTCAGCAGGTTAAATGCATGAATCCACAGAAAGCTTAGAAATGTGATCGGCGTTGGCCGCGTGCAAACCACTGGTGTCATAACACCCGACGTGGCGCCGTGGGTGTCTCGGAGTATTGGCACAACATGTGGCTGTGGGGGGCTGTGTGTGTGTGTGTGTGTGTGGGTGGGTGCACCGCCACTCTGGGGCGCTGTGGCTCCCGTGTGCTCGGTGGTCACAGACACGCAGGGTTTAGACAGGCGCCCCGCGCCCTGGTTTCTCCGAGGCCCGTGTCGGCATACAGGCTTCCACTGACGCTGGGTTCGCGGGGTGGGGCAGCAGGGCGGCCCAGGCCCGCAGCCCACAGCCCCGGACCATCGTCCTTCCCCGTGCAGGGCGATGAGGGCGGCGAGCGGGTGCTGCAGCAGCGCTGGACGTCCTTCCTGAAGGCCCAGCTGCTGTGCTCGCGGCCCGAGGACGGCTTCCCCTTCAACGTGCTGCAGGACGTCTTCACGCTGAGCCCCAGCCCCGAGGCCTGGCCCGAGACCCTCTTCTACGGGGTCTTCACCTCCCAGTGGTAAGTCCCCGGGACTTCCTGGGGAGGGGGCTGGGGCCAGGCTCCAGGGTTAATCGGCTGCTTCCTTCGCAGGCACAGGGGCGCCTCGGAGGGCTCGGCCATCTGCATGTTCACCATGGAGGACGTGCAGCACGCCTTCAACGGCCTCTACAAGGAGGTGAACCGGGAGACGCAGCAGTGGTACACCGTGACCCACCCGGTGCCCTCTCCCCGGCCTGGAGCGGTGCGTGCGGGCTCCTCACACCCAGGGCCGGGGCAGCTGGACGCTGTCAGGGATGTCTGTCCCCTTGGTCCCCTCTCCCGCTCAGCTGGGGGCTCCTCATTAGTTAGGCGGCCTGGTGAGCAGGTGTGGGACCTTGCTAGTGTTTTCACCAAGCAGGCTCCCCGGAAGCAGACCCTGGACACAGATGTGGGCACAGGGAGGGATCCCAGGGACCAGCCAGAGGGCAAAGGAGAGCGAGGGTCGGGCATAGCCACGAGGGGGCGTGTTGGCCAGCACGACTGGCAGCTCCGGCAGAGGGGCAGTGGACCTCAGGACGGGCCCAGTGGAGCTGTCGACTGTGTGCCTTGTTGGGCGAGGGCCACTCCGTGTTTTAAGTCCCGGACAGAGAAACCTCAGCGGGCGCAGGAGCTGGCCTGCACTGCCAGGGCATCCTGGGGGCTGGTGGGGGCAGAGGAGGGGTCAGAGGTCTGGAAGCCTTTATGCGCGTGAGGCTGAGCACTGGGCAGGGAGGAGGCCCAGCCAGGACGCCCTCCCGGCTCTTGGCTTCCCAGCGCCCTGGCCTGGCCCTTGGGCCTTCAGACTGGTGCTGGCTCCCTGCATGACCGCAGGACGTGTCCGGGGCCGCAGGGGAGCGGGCCCTGTGCTGCCTGCCGCCTCACACCGCCCGCTCCCGCCACAGTGCATCACCAACAGTGCCCGGGAGAGGAAGATCAACTCGTCCCTGCAGCTCCCCGACCGCGTGCTCAACTTCCTCAAGGACCACTTCCTGATGGACAGCAAGGTCCGCAGCCACCTGCTGCTGCTGCAGCCTCAGGCCCGCTACCAGCGCGTGGCCGTCCACCGCGTCTCGGGCCTGAACCGCACCTATGACGTCCTGTTCCTGGGTACCGGTGAGTGCCTGCAGCCAGGCCAGGGGTCAGGGGGTGTCACAGCGATGGCCTCTCCTCTGGGCCTGACTCTTGTCCCGCGGCAGGTGACGGGCAGGGGGCGTCACAGGCCGTGGCCTCTCCTCTGGGCCTGACTCTTGTCCCGCGGCAGGTGACGGGCAGGGGGCGTCACAGGCCGTGGCCTCTCCTCTGGGCCTGACTCTTGTCCCATGGCAGGTGACGGGCGGCTGCACAAGGCAGTGAAGGTGGGCCCGCAGGTGCACATCATTGAGGAGCTGCAGGTCTTCCAGCCAGGACAGCCTGTCCAGAACCTGCTCCTGGACACCCACAGGGTGAGCGGCCAAGGGGTCTCTGCACCATCACCACGCGGTCCCCACCTGGCTCGCCCCAGCAAGGGGGAAAAAGGGAATCCTGGCCATGGCACGGGGGAGGGTGGGGATCTGGGGGGTGGCCTGGGTGACAGCTCTGGTGCCCGTGCCCGCCTTTGACCCCAGCCTGTGGTTGCGCAGGGACTGCTGTACGCAGCCTCGTACTCGGGCGTGGTCCAGGTGCCGGTGGCCAACTGCAGCCTGTACCAGACCTGCGGGGACTGCCTCCTCGCCCGCGACCCCTACTGCGCCTGGGACGGCTCCGCCTGCCGCCGCGTCAGCCTCTACCAGCCTGAGCTGGCCTCCAGGTGAAAGCCCCCGGCCCCGCTGCACACCCGCCTGTCCCCGCGCACCGGGCCTCTGCCTCGGCTCCTCTCCCATCGGCTCCCTGCCCGCTTTCTGGCCACAGTCGGCTCTGCCTCACCTCCCGTAAGTGGCCCGGTGTGAGGGCCACAGCGGCACAGAGGCCACCGGATGTGACCTGGCTGGGGACCGTGTTTCAGTGGCAGCAAGGGCACCGGAACAGCCCCTCGACGAAGCCACACAAACCCACTTAGAGTACAAAATGCTCACCTAGCAGGCAGGGGTGAGCACAAGCCACAGTCACCCCCGCTCTGCCACCTGGAGCCGAGCCACAGTGCAGCGCAGTGTACACGTGGGAAACAAACACAGAAGTCCATGTCTTTTAGATAAAAATGGGATCTTGGCCGGCGCCGTGGCTTAACAGGCTAATCCTCCACCTTGCGGCGCCAGCACACCGGGTTCTAGTCCCGGTTGGGGCGCTGGATTCTATCCTGGTTGCCCCTCTTCCAGGCCAGCTCTCTGCTATGGCCCGGGAATGCAGTGGAGGATGGCCCAAGTGCTTGGGCCCTGCACCCGCATGGGAGACCAGGAGAAGCACCTGGCTCCTGGCTTCGGATCAGTGAGATGCGCTGGCCACAGTGGCCATTGGAGGGTGAACCAACGGCAAAAGGAAGACCTTTCTCTCTGTCTCTCTCTCTCACTATCCACTCTGCCTGTCCAAAAAAAAAGGGATCTGTCCCATTTGCCGTATTTTTTTTTACTGATTGTGGTTGAGTTTCTTGTCCTTTTTTTTTTGCATTCATCAAGAATTACTTTTAAACAAAACGTACCGCTTTAAAAATACATGATTGATGTCATTGCACTTGGCTGTGTGAGAGACAGATCAAGACAGCTGCCATCTGTAGTGGCTACAGTCGTTGGGGTTGGAGCCCAGAGCCTGAAACTCCATTCGGGTGTCTCCCGCCGGCGCCGGGACCCCAGCTGAGCCGTCACTGCGGCTCCTCAGGGTTTGCATTAGCAGAAAGCTGGTGTTGGGAGCCAGAGCTGGGTGTTGAGCCCGGGAACTGATAATGTGTCGTGGACATCTTCGGCACCAGGCTAAATGCACCTCTCCCCTAACCCTAATTTTTTAAAGATTTTATTTATTTATTTGAGAGGTAGAGTTACAGACAGTGAGAGGGAGAGACAGAGAGAAAGGTCTTCTGTTCGCTGGTTCACTCCCCAAATGGCCGCAGGAGCTGGAGCTGTGCCAATCCAAAGCCAGGAGCCAGGAGCCTCCTCCAGGTGCAGGGGCCCAAGGATTTGGGCCATCATCTACCACCCTCCCAGGCCACAGCAGAGAGCTGGATGGGAAGAGGAGCAGCCAGGACTCGAACTGGCACCCATATGGAATGCTGGCGCTGCAGGCGGAGGATTAACTCCTGTATTTTTCATGAAACAAAGCAATGCCAAATACGAGACCTCTGTCCACACAGGCGTAGCCGGCCCGCACGCTTCCTGCGGGCACCTGCTGCTCCTGTAACGGGAAGTCCAGTGGTGGCTGCAGAGAGGCTGAGCAGAGCCTGTGGGGGCGGGGTCAGCTCAGGGAAGTCACTCACTGCTGCAGGCCTGGTCCCATGCATTGTGGGTGGAGAGCAGGGGCTCCCGGGGTTCCCGGGGCTTCCTGGCTTATCCCAGCCTCTCCTGTCCTCAGGCCGTGGATCCAGGACGTCGAGGGGGCCAACGCCAAGGACCTCTGCGACACCTCCTCGGCCAGCCCCTTGTCTCCCATACCAAGAGGTAAGGTGCACCTCAGAGGTGGACAAGAGAAGCCGGGCCAGGCCCAGTGGCTGCCGGGCCTTTCCCTGCAAGCAGGGCCCTGGGGAGGGAGACTCACGCGGTCCTGGGAGTCCTGGAGCTGCCCCCATGGCACCACAGACACAGCCCTGGGCACCTCTTCTGCCCGCAGGCAAGAAGCCCTGTGAGCAGATCCAGTTCCAGCCCAACACTGTGAACACCTTGGCCTGCCCGCTGCTGTCCAACCTGGCCACCCGGCTCTGGCTGCACAACAGTGCCCCCGTCAACTCCTCGGCCTCCTGCCGTGTGCTGCCCACGGGGGACCTGCTGCTGGTGGGCGGCCAGCAGGGGCTGGGGCGCTTCGAGTGCTGGGCGGTGGAGGGGGGCTTCCGGCAGCTGGTGGCCAGCTACTGCCCGGAGGTGGTGGAAGATGGGGCCGCGGAGCAGACGGAGCGGGGCGGCAGTGTGCCGGTCGTGATCAACACTTCGCGCGTGAGCGCACCCGCAGCCGGCAAGGCCAGCTGGGGCGCCGACAGGTCCTACTGGAACGAGTTCCTGGTGATGTGCACGCTCTTCGGGCTCGCGGTGGTGCTGCTCGTCCTGTTCTTCCTCTACCGGCACCGCGACAGCATGAAGGTCTTCCTGAAGCAGGGCGAGTGCGCCAGCGTGCACCCCAAAGCCCGCCCCGTGGCCCTGCCGCCCGAGACCCGGCCGCTCAACGGTGTCGGCCCGCCCAGCACCCCCCTCGACCACCGAGGCTACCAGGCCCTGTCTGACAGTTCCCCGGGGCCCCGGGTCTTCACGGAGTCCGAGAAGAGGCCGCTCAGCATCCAGGACAGCTTCGTGGAGGTGTCCCCTGTGTGCCCCCGGCCCCGCGTCCGCCTGGGCTCTGAGATCCGGGACTCCGTGGTGTGAGAGCCGACTCTGAGAGGAGGCCACGCGAGCCCGTAGCCCGCCTGGAGCCACGCCCGTGTGCCCAGCCGGCGGGAGCCTGGGAGCCAGCTGGTTGCCGGCCTTCAGCCAGGTGCAGAGCCGTGCCCAGGGTCCAGCTGCAAAGGGGCTGCCCAGGTGGCAGAACAGTGCTCCTGGTGTAAACTGAGCCCTTCGTGTAAGAAATAATTGAAAATGTGAAATCGGAGAGACATGGAAGGCCATGCACACAGCAGGGGCTACTAGGACTCCTTCCGAGTGGCCGTTTGGGACCGAATTGGTGACCCCTCGCCTTATCCTACTGCCGCAGGCTGCCTTCCCACCGCAGAGTCCGGGCCTGCTCTGCCAGCCGGCCGAGGACGTCGCCATGGCTGCCAGTGTCCCTGCTCAGGGATCAGAGGGCTGGGCCGGCACCGCAGCCCTCCCCGGCCGTGGGCTCAGCCCCCACCTCTGGACCTTTCCGGCCTGTATCAGGCTGCGGCCACACGGGAGGGCAGCCTGAGCTACACAGCCTTTCCTGTGGATCCAGGGAGGAGAGCAGTCAGCCTCCCAGCCGTGAACTTTATTCAGATCCAAGCTAGGAACCTCCCTGCGCCGTCGCCCCAGGCCCCTCGCCCGCCCCTCCACTCTAAGGGATACGACACTGCCCAGCCAAGCACAGGGGCCTGGGCTTTATGTGACTTTTGTATGTTTTTAATAAAATGCACTTTACATTTTTTAAGATTGATTTATTTGAAAGGCAGAATTAGAGGCAGAAGCTGAGAGAGGTCTTTCATCCACTGGTTCACTCCCGAAATGGCCACAACAGCTGAGCCGATGTGAAGCCAGGAGCTTCCTCCTGGTCTCCCACATGGGTGCAGGGGCCCAAGCACTTGGGCCATCTTCTGCTTTCCCAGGCCATAGCAGAGAGCTGAATGGGAAGTGGAGCAGCCGGGACTCGAACCGGCGCCCAAATAGGATGCCGGTGCTGCAGGTGGCGGCCCCTGGACTACTGTTTAATCCGGGCCTCTCCTCTGAGAGGACTGGTGCTCTCGGAAGCTGGTCTGGTTCCAGTCACGGGGATGGGGGTGGTCGGGAGCTTAGGGGATGGTTAAGGAGCGTGGGTCTTAAGAGGGGAGCTCAGCCCCCACACTCTGCATCCCCAGTTCAGTTTGGTGGGGTGGGACACAAGAGCTGGGACCGAGGCCTTTTGTAATGTTTCAGTCGAGAGAGAGCTATCTCCCACCCACGGGTTCAGGCTCCAAATGCCCACAACAGCTAAAGCCAAGCCAGGCGGAGGCCAGGAGCCTGGGACTCCATCCGGGTCTCCCCCTGGGTGGCAGGGGTCTGAACACTGCATTACCGGGAAGTTGGGTTAGAAGCAGAGGAGCCAGGACATGAACCAGCAGGCCGACGTGGGACGTGGAGGTTCCAAGCAGTGGCTTAAGCCACCGGGCCACAACGCCCACTCGTTCTAACGCTGCAGAAATTCATGTCGCCAGCACTGCCATCAGGATACCAATCCCTTGTGCTACCTCTTCCGACTCACACACCACCACCCCCCATCACGGTGGGGGTGGGGGTGGGGTCCAGTTGGACTTCCCCACTGCCCCTGCTTCTGAGGTTACAGATTCCTGGTGAGACTGAAGGCGCCCGGGGGTCCGTGCCTCACCCCGGTGTTGCTATCGTCGCACACGGGGCCAAAACTTCTAAACCTTTATTACTGCTGAGTAGAAACACAAACAGAGCACTTGGCGATGGCAGTGAGAAGGGGAGAGACCCTGGCGAGGAGTGCCCTCCCCTGCCCGAGGCCCAGACTGCACGGTGCCAGCTCCAGGCTGGGCCGGCATGGCCGGCTCTGGCACCGCAGGTGCACCCCTTGGCCGCAGCTCCGCAGTGGACGGGTTCTTGGACACTTGGGGGCTGCAGTCACAGGACAATCTTGAAGGAGCTGAACGAGGGAAGGGTGGGTTGGGTTTCTGCTGTGAGAGGATGGTAGGGACCGAACCCGGGCTCACTCACCTCCCCTTGGCCCCCAGAACCTGGGCCCGGGGTGTCGTGTCTGGGAGACAGCCCCCTCCCTGACACAGAGAGAAGTCAGGCTTCTCTCACCGCTTGTGCAGATGGGGAGCTTGGGCTCCTAACCGCAGGGGACCCCCGTCACACCTGGCAAAGTCTGGTGAACGTGAGATGACATGCTGGAACTCTGACAGGTTGATGGTGCCGTCCCGGTCGATGTCGGACTCTTCCAGGATCTGGGAGAGGGCCGGCTTCAGACAGGCCGCCTCCCCCCTGCGCCCCCCCTCCCCCGGCCCGGGAGCTCACGTTGTCAATGAGCTGCTTCATCTCCGAAGCGCTGAGCCGCGTGTCTTCGCCCTCGCCCGTGAGGCAGTTGACCAGGCGGCTCAGGTCTTCCCTGTCCAAGGTTCCGTCGTCGTCAAAGTCTGCAGGGGAGACCCGGCAAGCCGAAAGGAGGCGGTCAGGGGGCTGCCCGAGGCTCCGCCAGCACGGGGCCCACGGGAGCCGCCCCTGGTCCCCTACCGAAGATGCGGAAGGCGTAGTGGGACTTGATGTCTGGGGTTGCCGTGTCACTGAACACGCTGAGCAGGTCTAGGAAGTCCTCGAAGCTCAGGCTGTCTCTGGTTGGGGACGTGGAGAAGACCCTGCAGATCCGCTCCTTGAAGGGGTTGGCCTAGGCGAGAAAGCCCTGCCCCCGGTGAATGCCACAGGCACAGCCTGGCCATGGGAGGGGGTGGGGCCCGGCACGGGCAGCACCGTGGAGCTCCAGCTGGGGGGGGGGGGGGTTGTTCGCACTTGGGAGCCAGCACGGAGGGCCGTGGAGGCCTGGGGTGGCCACTGACCCAGCCAGGGGATGCTTCCTGGGAGTCGGTGTTTAACCTAAGAGCAGGTGTAACGATCCAATCGGGGTGGCCCACATGTCCCTCTCCAAGCATGACTTCTGTGTACTGGGGACTCCCAGACTTCCACCGGCTAGGCAGCGTGAGATTGTAGACCACGGCTGCCCTCCAGCACACAGCAGTGACCCCTGCGATCCAGCCGCACTGAGGTGCTCCTAGCCTAACATTTCCCCTGCTTCCAGGTCTCTGGTGACCAAGGGCCCACTCGCTGCTTCTGATAGGTTGTTCGGGCTCCCAAGAATGCGCAGTGTTTGTCTTTCTATGCCTGGCTTGCCTCACTTACTCCACTTGCTGGTTATGTTGGGACACAAGTATTTCACTGGACAATTATTGTGTGACGGCCAGGCCCTTCCACGGGCCCAACTCCTAACAGCAGGCCTGCTCTTCCTGTCCACAAAGGTAAATCCTACAGAACCCCAAGAGGGTGCCCTAGACCCCTCCATGTGAAAAGCACCGGTTCTAGATCATTCTGTGAAGCCTTTGCCTGCATGTTAAGAGCCAAACAAAAAAAAGACCAGAATGGAGGGTGGGGGGAGCAGTGAGCCCCTGATGGCACGACCAGTAGCGGGGGTGGTAGGGACAGCGAGTTCCTGGTCGCACGGCCAGTGGTGGGGGCAGTAAACCCCTGGTGGCATGGCAAGTGGGGGTGGGGGCGCGAGCCCCTGATCGCACGGCCTGTGGTGGGGGTGGTGGGGACAGTGAGCCCCGGTCACATGGCCAGTGGGGGGGCAGTGAGCCCCTGATCTCTCGGCCAGTGGTGGGGGTTGGGGTGGGAGCAGCGAACCTGATCGCATGGCCAGTGGGGGGGGGGGGGCAGCAAGCCCCTGTTCGCACGGCCAGTGGTGGGGGTGGGGGCGTGCACCTTGAGCTCCGGAAGGCTGAGGATCCGCTCAAAGGACACCCGTGCCCGCAGGGACTCCTCCACGCTCCGGTGCTCCTGCGGCAGCAGCTCACAAAACCGCCTGTGGGCTCTGGACAGAAGGGGCGCCTATGAGCCCCTGCGGCTGGCCTCCCCACCCCGGTGAAGCCAGGTGAGGAGCCAGGCGCAGCCCGGGAGAGACGTGTCCCAGGTCCCCACAGGCTGGGAGTCCATGCGTGCAAGGGGTGGGTCTTTCCTGAGGCCCTTCTGAGAGCCAGGCGCGAGCCGGGCACAGCACACGGATCCTGGAGGCTTGGGGACGTTGAGGAAGGAGCCAGAATTTGGCCCCGAAGAACAGCGAGAAAGGAGCCAACCCCAAATCCCTCTACCCGTTCTCCACACCGACTGTGCAATCCCGGCCCCACCAGGATTCTGTCGGCCAAGGGCTGCGGGAAGCTGCCGGGCGCCCTGGGTCCCTGCCCTGGGCCTCCCTCCAGGAGGTTAAATGAGGGAGCGCGGGAGACCGTTCCCGCAGGGGTGCGGGCTCCCTAAGCTAACAGCGACTGCCTGGGTCAAGTGCAGCCGGAAGGAGAGGGAGGGGCCAGGCTCCCTCCGCAGGGCTTCTCCGGTTGCTCCAGCGACCCAGTCAGCCCCCGCCGGACCCGGGGCGAGAAGCTCGGCCGTGCAGAAGCCGGGGCGGCCGGGTCAGAGGGCGCCCAGCTCTTCCTGGAGCCTGCGAGGCGGCTCCGTGGGGGCAGAGCCTGGGGTGACGAGGGCAGCCGGGACACGGACTCCTGGCCTGACATTCGGGCTCTCCCCCGCGGGAGGCCTCTGCGGGCCCGTCGGGGCCGTCAAGATCGCAGGTGGCTGGGGGCGGCACTTACAGGAGGATCTCCTGCTTCGTCAGGAACGTCAAATCCTGGAAGGCAAACCACGGACAGGGTCAGCGGGCCGCCCCGCGACGCCCGGGGCCCGCTCCCGGGTGCAGCCCCGCACGCGAGCGTCCGGGAGCGGCGCCCCGCGCACCTGGTACTCGGCCAGCAGTTCCTTGGACAGGCGGCTGCCCGAGCCCCCCATCGCCGCGTCGCGCGCACCGATCCGTCCCGACGACTCTTCCTCGGGACGCCGACAACTTTCTCACTTCCGCCCTCGGGCCGCGTCCCCGCCCCGTCCCCGCGGCAACCGCCCGGGGCTGCCGCCCCCGGGCCCGCCCCTGCTTAAAGCGCCCAGGCGCTCCCAGGCGGGCGTAGCCGGCGAGCTCCGGGCGCCCGGCGGTCCCAGGCGAGCCGGAGGCGGGGCCCGGGGCGGGGCCGGACGCGCTGGGGCGGAGCCCAGGCCGCACGGCCCCGCCTCCCGGTGGGCGGGCCGGGCCGCGCCGCGTGCGTACGTGCGTGCGTGCGTGCGCGCGCGCAGGCCGCGCTTGCGTCAAGAGCGACGCGACCTCGCTATGGCCCCGGTAGTGGCTGCGCGGGAGGTCGCCCGGGGCGCACGCCTCACCTGGGGCCGGTGGAGGGGGCGGTCCCGGGCGGGGCTGGAAAGCGACGTCCGGGAGGTTGCTGGAGGCGGCGTGTCCGGGAAACCCGACTGGCTGGGTGGCCCGAGAGCGCCGGCTGCCCGCGTGCGCGGCGAGCGCCTTCTCCATGGTGCGGCCCACACGCGGCACCTTGCAGCCGCGTGTTTGCAGCCCCCGAGGAGCGCTGGGTGTCAAACGCCGAGCGTAGCTATCTTCGGTTCTTAGGACAGTCGGACAAGGTAGGTTTCGGTGACTTGTCCCGGCCTGGGCAAGCTGTCCTCACTCGCTAGGCTAGATCAGGCTTAGATTACAGCGGTAGAGCGAGTGCCTGTTGGTGGCCCCTCGGTGGTATTGGGTTGGCCTGTTCCCTCCCCTGCTCTGTAAGGAATTTTCAGGACCGGATGCGTAGCAGGTTTTCAGCAGGTGCTTGCCGAACCACTGAGTTTTCCCAGCACTTCCAAATACGGTGGTCGTCTGAGAGCGCCTCCAGCAGTGCTCGCTAGATCCTGTGTGAGCTGCAGAGCCTGAGAGCCCTGTCCTGACCGGGTCTTTCTAGAACAAGAAGCCATTGCTGTGTGTCCGGCGCTGCCTGCGGAGAGGAAGCACTGGCCAGCCAAGGGCTGCCCTTCACGGTGAAGATGTGGGAGCTGGGCTTGGGCCCGGGTGGTCGGTCAGCTGCAGTCCATGTCTCCCAGGCGTTTCGGCTGCCTCTGAACCTCTCACCACAGAACAAGCTGCTCATCGTTTTGCGTCCTGCTGGGTTTTGTACAATATGGACCGTATTGATGTGCCACTTGGTCTGCCTGGCCAGCTCCCCACACAATGAGGAGAGTTGAGTTGCTGATACACTGATATATGTGAGAGGTAGCGAGAGAGCCCGGGACCGGGCTGGGCTGAGGCTGGGACACAGGAACGCGGTCCAGGCCTCTCACATGGGTGTCTCGGACCCAGTTACTGGAGATCCATCACTGCCGCCTCCGGGACTGCTCTAGCCGGAAATCGAGCCGGAACTGCGCACTGAACTTGGGAATTCTGCTGCAGGACAAACGCGGCTTCACCAGGCTAAACGCCTGCCTTGCTCATTCATTTTATCTTGTTTTTAATTTTCATTTATTTGCATTTAGAAGGCAGAAACTGAGAGAGATTTTTCCATTTGGAAAGTGGGTACTGGGGTTGAAAGAATAGAAAGTACCAAGACCCTGAGCAGAAACAGGCTTGCTAAGAGTAAGGACAAGAGTGGGCAAGGGAAGGGGTGGTACGAGATGAGATGGCATGTGTGGGCACAGACAGCCCGCAGGCCACGTCGGGAGGGAGACTTTGTCCTTACAGGGACGCGGGCCCACAGGGCCGGTGAATGGTAAAGGTGGGATGCGCACGGCGGCTGGCATGGGATCCCCAGCTCACAGTGGGTTTGGAAGGCCCCCAGCCCATGCCTGGCACAAGATAGATGCGCTACCAGTATTCCCTCTCTTGGTGTCCCTCTAACGGTGTTTTCCGGTTCCCTGAAGGTTTAATCCTGCTAGGAGTCACTCCTGATGGGTCGCCATAAAGTGCTCCTCTTTCGTTCCTAATGCTTCTTGCTGAGTGATTTACTTTCTGTAGATCTATCTGTTGATGTGTCTTTACTCATATTTTTAACCTTTGGGTGTTGTCTTAGTCTTGTCCCAGGCTCTGGCTTTAAATGTCGTTGACTTCCAAAGTTATATCCAGACCAGACCTTACCCTTGGCCTCCAGCCTTGACTTTCCCACTGCCTACACCACTTCCCTTCTTGGGTGCCCAGGCTGCATCTAAAATTCAACAATCAAAACTTATTTATTTATTTATTTATTTATTTTTTTTTTTTTTTTTTTTTTTTAATTTTTGACAGGCAGAGTGGACAGTGAGAGAGAGAGAGAGACAGAGAGAAAGGTCTTCCTTTGCCGTTGGTTCACCCTCTAATGGCCGCCGCGGTAGCGCGCTGCGGCCGGCGCACCGCGCTGTTCCGATGACAGGAGCCAGGTGCTTCTCCTGGTCTCCCATGGGGTGCAGAGCCCAAATACTTGGGCCATCCTCCACTGCACTCCCTGGCCACAGCAGAGAGCTGGCCTGGAAGAGGGGCAACCGGGACAGGATCGGTGCCCCGACCGGGACTAGAACCCGGTGTGCCGGCGCCGCAAGGTATTTATTTTTTTTAAGATTTATGTATTTATTGGTTGGAAAGGCAAAGCAAGAGCGAGAGATCTTCCATCCACTTAGTTCACTCCCCAAACAACCACAACAGCCAGGGCTGGGCCAGGCCGAAGCCGCCTTCCTAGGTGCGTTAGCAGGGAGCTAGGTCGGAAGTGGAGCAGCCAGGACTCAAACTGGCACTCAGATTTGGGATAGGAGATGCCAGTGTCAAAGCAATGGCTTAACCCACTACACCACCACATCGGGCCCAAAATGGCTGCCCCTAGTCAGCCTGTTCCTACCCCAACTCCTCCATTTCCCTGCTTGGAAATGCCACCAGTATCCTAAGGCCAAGCCCACTCCTTCCCTTGACTTAAAAACTAACAAAAATTTATAGCAGTTTAAAAAAAAACCTAGGGGCAGGTTTGAGTCCTGGCCGCTCCACCTCTGATCCAGCTCCCTACTAACGTGCCTGGGAAAGCTGCAGAAGATGGCCCTAGTGTTTGGGCCCCTGTACCCACATGGGAGACTTGCAAGAAACTCCTGGCTCCTGGCTTCGGCCTGGCTCAGCAATGGCTGTTGCGGCCATTTGGGGAATGAACCGGCAGATGGAAGATTTTGCTCTCTTCCTCCCTCCCTCTGTCCCTCTCTCTGTAACTCTTTCAAATCAATAAATCTTTAAAAAAAAAAAAATCTCACATATAGTTGACTACCTTAACTTTCTAAGTGTATGCGCAGTTCCGTACATTAAGTACATTCATATTGTTGTGTAACCTGTCTCCAAAACTTTAGCTTTACAAAACTGAAACGTTAGGGCCAGTGTTGTGGTGTAGCCAGTAAAGCTGCCACCTGCGACCCCGGCATCCCATATGGGCTCCGGTTTGTGTCTCAGCTCCACTTCTGATCCAGCTCCCTGCTAATGGCCTGGGAAAAGCAGGGTAAGATGGTCCAAGTGCTTGGGCCCCTACACCCACGTGGGAGACCTGGAAGAAGCTCCTGGCTTTAGTCTGGCCCAGCCCTGGCTGTTGAGGCCAACTGGGGAGTGAACCAAAAAATGAAAGATCTCTGTCTCCCCCGACTCTCATCCCACCCCATAACTCTTTAAAATAAATGAATAAATCCTAAAAAAGCCTGAAACTATGTACCCATTAAACTCAGCTTGACTTTAAAAAATATATATATATTTTTTTTATTTGAAAGGGTTAGAGAGAGAGAGGGAGAGATCTTCCATCCACTGGTTCAGTCCTCAGATGGCCCCAGTGGCCAGGACTGGGCCAGGCTAAAGCCAGGAGCCAGGAGCTTCCTCCAGGTGGGTGCAGGGGCCCAAGCACTTGAGCCATCTTCCACTGCTTTCCCAGGCCACGGGGTACTGGTGTTGCAGGGGGCAGCTCTGCCCACCATGCCACAGTGCCAGCCCCTAGCTTGACTTGTTTTTTTAGTAATTAATTTGAGAGACGGAGCTCTCATCTGCTGGTTAACCCCTTACAGTGCCTGCAGTGCCTGGTCCTGGCCTGGGCCAAAGCCAGTAACCAGGAATGCACTCCAGTTCCCCTGTGGGTGGCAGGAACTGAACCCAGGTACTGCAGTGTGAGCTGTGGGCATCTTAACCGCCAGGCTAAACGTCCACTCCCCAAGTTGACTTGCGACAGGCGATTTTGTATGTTTTCTGTGTTTCTTTTTTTGTTATATTAATGTCAGACTTTCCAGACCAGCAGAGCAGAGGCAACCCAAACCTGGACCGAAGTGATGCTACTGAGATAATTCCTCCTTGTGCATGTTAGGGTTAGGATTATTTAGGGCTTGAAGAAGGCGAGAAGGCAGCCAGTTAAAGCAGGAAAGACTTGCACTGTAGAAAGGACAGCACAGTGGAGTTCGAGGTCTAGCCAGCTCGAGAGCAGGTGGTTGGCGGAGGTGGGGGGTTGGGGCGTGCTGAAGGGAGTGCCCAGCCTTCCAGGCAGTGGCCAGTGGCCTATTTATGTTGTTGGGAGGGGGCCATGTGGACATGGCTGAGCCCATCATCCACCATGAGGAAGTGGGCTTATACGGGCAGAAAGCCCCCTTGGTAGGTGTTTATCGGGATCAACCATGTGCACAGTGGTCTGGCCAGGCCAGGATGTCCCTGGCAAGGAGCTGTCAATGTCAGAGTCAAGCTAGCAGAATCTTAGACAGTGGCGTGCCACAGTGCTATCCTCAGGGATGTTTTGCTTGTGTCCAGTTTTCCAGGTGCGGAGTTGACCATTGGTGTCCCAGTGGCCCACCAGGTCCTAACAGTGAAGTCCTGTCTGGGTCACTAACAGGCCCCCTTCCTGAAGCCACTGAGTCCGGGGCTCCAGGAGACAGGAGCTCATCCAGGGTCTCCCAGCTAAGTGGGCTGTCACCTGCTTCCAGGTGCATTAGCAGGAAGCTGGGTTGGAAGTGGGGAACTTGGACCCGAAGTGGCTCTCCAGTAATGAGATGCAGACGTCTCAAGCAGAGGCTTAACTTGCTGTTCTGCTAAGCCTGCCCTGGATTTTATTTAAAGGGAAATAAAAATACAGCTGCAAAGATGAATGTACAGGATGTTCACAAAATATGTATGAAAGGGTGAAACCAACAACGTGTAGCAGTTGAAGCTTGGTTAAAAAATCAAGATCCACCTGTACTTGACAGTGAGGCGGAATGTACATTGTGATGCTTTCCTGGGTATTAGAATAAGGGGCGTAGTTTATCTTCATTTTTCCTCCACTAGGGGAGTATTTACATATGTATGCTTTCAAACAAGCATATGTATTTACAAAGAAAAATTAGTCTCTCTCTCTCTCTCTTTTTCTCTCTCTCTCTCTCTCTCTCTCTCTATATATATATATACATTTAAGATGTATTTGAAAGGCAGAATGACAGAGAAAGAGACAGAGCTTCCATCCATTGGTTCACTCCTCAAACGCCCTCATCAGCCAAGGGTCGGCCAGGCCAGAGCCAGGGGCCCAGAACTCCCTCGGAGTCTCCCACGTGAGTGGCAGGGAGCCATCACCGCTGGCTCTCAGGTGCACAGTAGGAAGCTGGTCAGAGCCGAGCAGGTGGGGTTCTAACCAGCACCTAAGCAGTGCCCCAGCCTGCTGCACCACAGCACTGGCTCCACGATGTGTATTGTTAATGTACAACAAGCACATGCTCACCTGTAAGTGATGAAACTGAGTGGTTCCTGTGTTTTCTAAGTGTTTTCCAAAGGAATAACAAAAAGCAAATGTCGTTGCAAGTGGGTTACCGTCCTGTATTTTCTGTGTCCTGCGGCTGTTTCAGGTCAGCTCCATGGCTCTTCAGCCTGGCCCAGAGGACATTTCCTACTTGCTGCCTCCAAACAGCGAGGACTGGGAAGGGCGAGCGATTCCTGACTTCACCTATGGGCAGCAGGACCTGGTGGTGGAAGGCATCCAGTGGCCCCAGAGTGCAGCCGGCGCCCTGGACACGTGGGCACTGTCTTGCTTCGACTCTGTGCTGCGCTCTGCCTGGAGTCAGCGAGTGGAGCTCGGGCTCTTCCGCTACCGCCTGGGGGAGCTGCAGACCCGGTCCCTCCCCGGGGCCCTGGGGCTCATAGCTCAGCTGAATGTGGAGCGAGGCGTGCAGAGGAGGCGCCCTCAGCACATCCGGAGCGTGAGGCAGCCCTTCGACCCAGAGCAGTTCAACTTCAACAAGATCCAGCCAGGAGAAATCCTCTTCCGTTTACGCCGGGAGCCCCGCGTCCCCGGGGCTCTCCGGCAAGAAGATATCCTCGTGGTGATTAACGTCAGCCCCCTGGAGTGGGGCCACGTGCTGCTGGTGCCCGAGCCCGCCCGTGGGCTCCCCCAGCGCCTGCTGCCGGGGGCACTGCGTGCCGGGGTCGAGGCTGTGCTGCTGAGCGCACACCCAGGCTTCCGTGTCGGCTTCAACAGCCTGGGCGGCTTGGCCTCAGTCAACCACCTCCACCTCCATGGCTACTACCTGGCCCACAGACTGCCTGTGGAGGGGGCGCCGAGCGTGCCCCTGGGCCCTGGGGGCCTGCTGCACCTGCTCCATACCCTCCCAGCTCCTGGCTTCCTCTTTTACACCAGCGGGCCAGGGCCTGACTTGGACGCCCTGGTAAGCAGAGTGTGTCGGGCCACTGACTATCTGACCGACCGTGAGATTGCACATAACTTGTTTGTGACCAGGGGCACCCCGCCTGGGAAGACATCCCCCTCCTCAGCCCTCACAGGCGTCCGGGTCATTCTGTGGGCCCGGAAGTCCAGCTTTGGAATCAAGGAAGCCGAGGCTTTCAACGTCGCCCTCTGCGAGCTGGCTGGGCACCTCCCTATCAAAACGTCCGAGGCCTTCAGCAGCCTGACGGAGACGGCTGCGGTGGCCCTCATTCAGGACTCCCTGCTGCCCCCAGCCCAGGCACACGAGGTGCAGGCAGCGCTGGTGGCCCTGATGGAGCAGGAGGAACAATGACCCTTCCACAGCATTTCTCTTCTATCTGATCGGAGTCCCTTCCCGTAGGGCTGCTCATCACGGTCATCCAGGTGTGGGTCTCACGCGTGCCTTCTTGCCTGTCGCAGTGTGAGGGAAGTAAAGACCTGAACTGGGGAGAAACCGCGGAATAAATCTGGTGCCTGAGCACTCGTGGACCTGTGACTGCTTCTCGCCTTTCGCTCTCTGTCTTTCGTGAATGTATTTCTTTGAAAGGCGGAGAGACAGAGGCGGAGATCTTCAGTGTACTCATTCACTCCCTAAATGTCTGTAACGCCCAGGACCGGGCCAGACCAAAGCCGGAACCCAGGAATTCGATCCGGGTCTCTGTGTCGGTGGCAGGGACCCGCATGCTTGAGCCGTCGCCTGCTGCCTCCCAGAGAAACATAAGAGGAGGCTGGAGTCAGCACAGCCAGGGCTCTAACCAGGCATTCCAGGAGATGCAGGCCCCCAAGTGCACTGTCTTACCTGCTGCACCAAGCGCCTGCCCCTTCTCACCTCCTCTTAGACCCCAGGTGGGGAGCAAACTTAAGGGAGTGTGTGCGAGAGTTCCACACTTCTTTCTTTTTTTAAAAAAAAATTTATTTATTTATTTAAAAGAGTTACACAGAGAGAGGAGAGGCAGAGAGAGGTCTTCCATCCGATGGTTCACTCCTCAGTTGGCTGCAACGGCCGGAGCTGGGCTGTTCCTAAAGCCAGGAGCCAGGAGCTTCTTCTGGGTCCCCCACGCGGGTGCAGGGCCCCAAGGACTTGGACCATCTTCTATTGCTTTCCCAGGCCACAGCAGAGAGCTGGATCGGAAGTGGAGCAGTTGGATCTCAAACCAGCGCCCATATGGGATGCCGGTGCTTCAGGCCAGGGTGTTAACCCGCTGCGCCATAGCGCTGGCCCCGCACACCCCTTTCTACAGACTTTGTCCTCCTGGACCTCTCAGATGTTAACAGAATGGTAGTTCATGAGCCTGCTGCATGCTCTTCTCTGTTCTCACTCTGTCTGCTTCTTCCCTTGTTTTAATTTTTTAAAAATATTTATTTATTTATTTATTAGAATTATAGAGTGATGGAGAGAGAGAAAGAGGTCTTCTGTTGACTGGTTCACCCCCACCCCCAAGTGGTTGCAACAGCCAGGGCAGAGCCAGGCAGGAGCCAGGATCTTCATCTGGGTCTCAAGCACCTGGACCATCTTCTGCACAGTTTTTCACCATTAGCAGGGCACTGGATTGGAAGTGGAGCAGCCGGGTCTTGAACCGGCACCCATATGGGATGCTGGCACTGCAGGCGGTGGTTTTACCCGCTACGCAACAGCACCGGCTCCAGTCCAGGTTTCTCAAGTGAGTGTCAAGAACCCAACTACCTGAGCCATCACCTACTGCCTCCCAGAGGGCACAGTATCAAGAAAGTGGATTCGGGAACGGAGCCAGGACTTAAACTCGGGCACTTCCATAAGGGATGCAGGCGTCCCGTAAGCGGCATGTTAACCACTGTGCCGATGCCTGCCTCTATTGCTGGTTTTTATTTCTTTAGCTCCCTTACCTGTGGCCCTGCTCTGTCCAGGTGCACCTTCTGGAAATCCACGTTGAGTTCTGCACTCCCCAGCACTGAGTTAGGAATGCCCTCACACGGGCCATCCCGCAGGAAAACGGGGTGGCCTGGCAACCTTGAAGTTGCCGAGTAACAAATGTCAGATTTGGTAACTCGTTTGTTATCAGAGGACTCCATGCTGCTTAACCAAAGCTGACTGCCAACTCTGCAGCTTATCAGACTTTGGTTTAACTTAACAGATAAATGTAATGCTTGCTTGAGAGTTCCAGAAACTGGCCTTGACAGAGCCGGCTGAAGTTGCAAAATAATCTGGCTTGCTTCGGCCAGCATGACCAGATATACGTCCGTTGGCGGAAAGTAAGCCCTGTGACTCCACCAGCCCCGATCGCCTGGCCAGAGGCCAGCGTGTGGCTGGCCCTGTCCTCTGTTCCCCTTGTTCCTGACCTCTGTGTCCTTCAAAAGCTCTCCTGCTACTCAGGATTGTCGATGGTCTTGGTGGAGGCCGTCCCCGAGGCTGGGTGTCTGTGGGCCCCTCAGACATTGGGAGAATGTCATGCAAGTGGGCTGCAGGCTGTGACTGGTAGGCTTGCTTCGAGGCCCGCCGGCACCTACCTGCACTGTAGCTTCCTGTTCTGTATGTGGGAGCCTGTGGTTTTAACCACAGCTTCAAGTTGCAATCTTTCATCCAGAACTGGCAGAGGGGGGCTGAGCCCCCTAAGGGGAAATCGGGCTGTCTCCAAGACACCCCCTGCTATCTCCATGGGCCCCGAGCCAGTCAGCTTACAGTATGTGAAACCCCTGTGCAGTGGGCAACCCCCTAGAATGACCCGGTGAACAGTAGAGCCTTAACAACCCGTGCACTTCCTGAAAACCAGCGTCCTGCTCGGGGCTCTCCGTCTCAGCTCCTCAGACGAGACACTTTTTCTGTCGCCATGCAAAAGAGAAAATAAAGTTTCCACTTCTTTGCAAATTGTTTCCCATCTTCTTATTTCTAAGCTGAGCTGAGGAAAATTACCCATCAAACGCGCTCCGGTAACCACCCTCCCCTCCGCACCCGGTGGCATTGGTGACAGTGATGTCTGCCCTCTCCCTGGACTGCTGGCTTCTAGGGTAAGCCTGGTCTTTGCATCGGCTCTTGTCTCTCGGGTGTTGACCTTTGAACAACGAGCAGCCTGACCTACAGGCAGACATCAGGGCTGAGCTGGGACAGTGGGCACTTGGGACCGCCTCTCCCTGATGGCCGTGCTGTCCTGCAGCCCCTGAGCCCCAGGCAGGGGCACTTCACAAGCTCCCAATGATGTAGGCAAGTCACAAAATCCAGAGCCAAGTCATCTACATGTGAGTCAAAATGGAAATTTTATTTTTATTAAAGATTTATTTATCTGAAAGAATTACAGAGAGATCTTCCATCCACTGCTTCATTTCCCAAATGAGTGCAACAGTCAGAGCCGGGAGCCAGGAGCTTCATCCAGGTCTCCCACATGGCTGCGGGGGCCCAAGCACTGGGCCATCCTCTGCTACTTTCCCAGGCACATCAGCAAGGAGCAGGATGGGAAGTGGGGCAGCCGGGACTCAAACTGGTGCCCATGTGGGATGCTGGCACAGCAAGTGGTAGCTGTACCTGCTACGCCACAGTGCCGGCCCCTGGGTGCAGCTTCTTTAGAGACCTCTGCCTCCCTCACTGTCTCTGTGTCACGAGCAACTGCCACTGTTTGGTGCCACCCCAAATGACCAGCAGACACCTTGTGTCCACTAACACGGTGTGTGAGCACTGGCCCAGAGTTAGGCCTTCAGGCAGGTGGCTCCTTGTGTCTAGGCCTATATGAGAAAGCTTTAATGTAGAATTTTAGTTGGGGGTTTTATATCCCCAAAGATACGACACAGCCTCCTTGGGGTGAGGCAGAATATGTACCTTTCAGCCATTTTATAAGGAAAACAGCTTGTAAAAATTCTGTCAGCAATTTAATTTTTTGCCACCGTCATGGTTTTGGCAAATTGCAGTACATTTAACACCTTTCTCTGCAAGCTTCTGCAGCTACAACCTCCAGTAACACTTCATTCCACTCTCAGGAGTGCAAACGACCATTACCAGAAAGTGGATTTTGTGTCTGAGATGGTAAGTTAAATACCAGGATTTTTCCCTCTTTCTCCCTAGGACTGATGTTTCAATGGAAAGCTTTACCCAGCCCAAATGCATTTTTCTATAAAAAGAAAGCCATTGGATTTTATTTACTATGACGTTTCTCAGCCATTTATATGCTTTGTGAATTTTTTTTTTTTTTTTTTTGAGATCTATTTATTTGAAGGCAGGTGGAAAGAGAGAGGAGGAAAGAGAGAGAGAGAGAGCTTCCATCGGCTGGTTCACTCCCCAAGTGGCTGCAACAGCCAGGGCTGGGCCAGGCCGAAGTCAGGAGCTCCACTAGGGTCTCCGGCATGGGTAGCAGGGACCCACCGATTTAAGCCATCTTTCACTGCCTTCCCAGGTGCAACAGCAGGATGCTGGATTGGAAGTGGATCAGCCAGGACTAGAAGCAGTGATCTGGTACGGGATGCCCATGTCTTTGCAAGCAGCAGCTACACCTGCTGTGCCACAATGCCAGCCCCCGCTTTGCGAATCTTTAAGAAATGAATTTGGACTGAAGCCTTTTCTGAACTTTCGAAGGGGCACGCTTTACGCTCAGAACCCTGAGCTTTGAGCATGGTGGTTACTGACTTCAGATTCCTCGGCTCACCTGCACATACAAGTTGACGAGAGGTCAGAGTGAAACCCAGACAAGGTCTATGGGGGCTCATGTTGGAACACGAGGGAGAGGGTGCCATGGGAAGAGGTTCTGACAGGTGCTCGGCAGTGCTTTGATGGGGTTGGGGAGGCGTGCTGGGAGCACTGTTTGCATTTCATGCTGCAGTGGGAAGCATGGATGAACAGGAATCAGGGACCCCCGTCAGGAGGCTGCTAAATGTGGACCAGGCGAGGACCACATCCCAAGAGCAGTGCCTGCAAGTCTGCATGTCTGTCGACGTGATGGGAAAAACAACTGGCGTGGAAACCAAGGGACTGCAAAGCATCTCAAGAAGGGGCTTTTTTTTTTTTTTTTTTTTTTGACAGGCAGAGTGGACAGAGAGGAGAGAGACAGAAAGAAAGGTCTTCCTTTTGCCGTTGGTTCACCTTCCAATGGCCGCTGCGGCCGGCGCACCGCGCTGTTCCGAAGCCAGGAGCCAGGTGCTTCTCCTGGTCTCCCATGGGGTGCAGGGTCCAAGCACTTGGGCCATCCTCCACTGCACTCCCGGGCCACAGCAGAGAGCTGGCCTGGAAGAGGGGCAACCGGGACAGAATCCGGCGGGACTAGAACCCGGTGTGCCGGCGCCGCAAGGCGGAGGATTAGCCTAAGCCACGGCGCCGGCCAAGAAGGGGCATTTTTAAAAACGCATTTTTATTTATTTGAGAGGCAGAGAGAGGTCTTCCATCTTCCATGCAGTGGTTCACTCCCCAAATGTCCAACACTGGCTGGGGCTGGGACAGGCGGAAGCCAGGCCACAAGCACTTGAGTTATCTGGGGCTCCCCAGGGTGAAGCTGGGGCGGCGGCGGAGCTGCGGCTTGAACCCAGGCTCTCCGGTGTGGGATCGCAGCACCACTGCTGCACCCCGGACACCTGCCCGTGTCCACGACATCCTGAAGAATGGGCAAATGTGAGCGGCCTATGGATCTGGCCACACAAGACAAGCTGAGTGGACACGCCGGTCTGTGCGTGGAGGGGTGAAGCTCGCGAAGGAGGAGGCAGCAGTAAAGGAGCAAGGAGCTGTGGGTGGGGGAGCCGGCGGGAAGCGGGACGCAGCCCAGAGAGCGCGGGCGCCCGCACCTCGCCCTGCCGGCTCGGCCCGCTGCGGCGCGGCCCAAGATGGCCCCGGCGGCGCCCTGGGGGTGTGGCCCCCGGAGGCCCCGCCCCCCACAACGCTCCGCCGCCGGGGACCGCCCCCGTGTCCATGGCGACGGCGGCGGCGGCGGCTGCTGTCGTGCCGACGGAGGGGCGGCCGCCGCCGCCGCCGGGGTCTCGGAGCTACGCGCGGCCCCTGAGGGGGAGCGGGCTCCCCCCTCGCGACCGGAGGGGACAGGCGGTCCTGCGGCACGGCGAGGCGGCCCCGGAAGCCGGGCAGCACCCAGGAAGAGCTGGAGCTGTCGGAGGGCGGACATGAGCGAGCCCCTCAGCTCTCCTGGGAACCTGGAGTGGGCAGCGTCCGCTGCGGGCTCTCCCCGCCGCCCTCAGAGCCCCAGGGGTCTCCTCTGCCATCCAGCCCTGGCCCCAGTGTGTAAAACATAAGAGAAGCCTGGGACAGGGAAAAGGGCCGGCCTAGGAGACCTTGGGTATCTGGTTGTCTTTAATAGCAGACGTTCCCCAGCCTAACTCCCCCCCCCCCCCCCAAACAAAGCCAAGGTCATGGCCCTGCTGTCGCTGTCCAAACCTGCGTGCGCCGTGATGTTGTACGAGCCGGTGCGGTCCGGGACGGCTCCACAGCCCCGGGCATCCCCCGCCCCTGCAGCCACACTGACCGTCAAGGTCCTGGGTGGGGGGTGCGGACTCCCCGCGAGAGGTCTGCCGGGTCATTCACCCCCACCTCCTCCCGCAGTACCTAGGAGGATGGAGCCGAGCACCTGTAAGAGCAGTGACTCAGAAGAGGAAGACTACGCTGAGGACGAGGGCCCCGAGGAGGAGGAGTGTGTTGAAGGGGAAGCTCCCGTTCCGTCTAACCCTTCACCGCAGGCACCCCTAAAGGATGAATGTAAGGCATTTGAGAATGGGATTCCCTTATCCATTGTAGCCAAGAAAATTCCAAAGAAAATCATAGCCCCAACCGATGACTTAGAAGCTGGGAGGAGAAAGAGAAGGCGGAAACACAGGTAACCTCTCCCAGCACCCCTCACCCCTGGCCGTCCCTTCAGCCTTCCACGGGCCGGGGTCTCAGGTCCTCCTGGTAGCTTTCGCAACGGGGAAAGAGCTGGTGCGACAGAAGCAAAACTCAGAACCACTCTTGGGCTGGCTGCGCCTGGAATGCCAGCCCATCTGTGTCCCCCTCGCTGTGACTCTGCGGGCTCTCCCTGGGGTGCCTAGCAGCCCGGGGTCCGTGTGTGTCTCCCACTCTGCCTGGTTTTCTTCCAGACTCTTGGCCATCAATCTGACCAGCTGCAAGTATGAGAGTGGTGAGTGAGAGCCCGGCTCCTCACACAGGGGACACCTACCCCTGCTGCTCTCCCCGTGGGAGGGCCACAGTTAGTAACCAGGAAGGCAAATGGCCGAGAGTCACTACTGCCCCCTTTCCCAAATTTACCAGGGATGAGAAAAAGTTAAAACAGTTTTTTAAAGGATTTTTTTTTTTAAAGATGTTTTTGGGAGGCAGAGTGACACAGAGAGAGAATCTTCTATCCACTGGTTCGCTCCCCAAATGGCCACAACCGGGACTGGGCCAGGCTGAAGTCAGGAGCCTGGAACTCCATCCGTGTCTCCCACGTGGGCCCCAAGCACTTAGGTGGTCCTCTGCTGCCTTCCCAGGTGCATTAATGGAGCCGGATAGGAAGTGGAGCAGCACTCAAATGAAACACTGGCGTCACAGGGGGCAGTGTAATTCTGCCAGTCCCTTTTAAGGAAGTCTGAAGGGCTTCAGTTGTTAAAAAGTAAACAAAAAACTTCCCAGCTAGGTTAGCAATCTTCCCCCCTTCCTGTCCCCACTGGCATCCGTGCAAGGGGCCCCTGGCACCAGAGGACAGACAGGAACCAAGACCCTGTTTCCAGCTCTCTCTGCCCCGTGCTTTGGAAGGGCCCTGGCAGCCGATCTTGGAGCTGCCCCGAGGTGGGGTGGTCCTGACCCATCCCAGCTGCCTGCCCTGACCTTGCTGTCTTCACAGTGCGACGGGCAGCCCAAGTGTGTGGCCTGAAGGAGGTGGGGGAGGAGGAAGAGTGGACTGTGTACTGGACAGACTGCTCCGTGTCGCTGGAACGAGTCATGGAAATGAAGAGGTTCCAGGTACCAACATCCAGGGTGCACCTGAGGCTGCCGCTCTGTGACCGAGTCCCCGTGCAGGCGGGGAAGGCCACACCCTAGGGGCTCCTGTTCCACTTGGGTGTGGGGCACGTCTGTTTCCTGAAGGAAACGTGCTCTGCCTGGTGGCACCTGTGGTGGATGAGCAGGACCTGGGGAGCAGTCTGGGAGACAGCTTCCTTGAAAGGCCGGGTGGGATTCTGCCAGGCAGCGAGGAAGCGAGGAAGATGGGCCAGGATCCGCAAGAAGAATGTGACGGCCTCATTGTTTTTTGTTTGTTTGTTTGTTTTTAATTCTCAAATTGGGTTTTGTGGTGCTGTTAGCAATTGAGATGGCCACATGTGGCTGGGTGACAGGTATTTGTGCTGAGCCCCCTGGTGGAGATCCCTGGAGGTGCAGACATCAGGATGAGCTTACCTGAACTAGGACGGCTAAATGGCTAAGTCGGCACAGGGCTTGATCACCCGGAGGGGCCCCTGCTCGATCTGTGGTCTGCCATTGCCCCAGGTGTTGCGATGCAACATAGGGCCGGAATTTCAAAGGCTCTGCAGGCTAATCTGGGGGTAGGGGAGAGCCAGGAGGGATCCCAGAACTAGTCTTAGCAGAGGAGCCCCGGAGAGGGCAGGAGGTGGAGTGGCTACAGACGGCCAGGCCAACAGCTGTGAGCTGAGAAGGCTGGGGCTTCCTGTGCACCAGGCCCTGTGCTAAGTGCTTTCACACCGCCTCGCTTCACCAACAGCCCCAAGAGGCGGGTGTCCCTTGGTGAAGAAGAGGACCCCAGGCCCAGAGAGATCAGGTACACCCAGGTGGTGATGAGAAAGGCAACAAGCAGCACTCCACCTTAGCCCAGGGCTGGTGCTGCTGATCAGAGCGGCCAGGGGTTCCGACAGGCGCCCCAGCAATGCCATGTCCTCCGGGGGCCGTGGCAGCGGTCCCGGGGCTGCTGGCCACAGTCCTTTGAGAAATGCTGTCATCTTACACACCTTGGGCTGCCATGCACCCCTGATGCTTATGGGACCAGTCCTGGTGTCCAGAGGGAAATTACAAGGCGGCTCCAAGGTCAAAATTCTGGCTCCTGGACACTCTTCCCCCCACCTCTCACTTCCTACCCTCAGCGTGGCTGTGTCAGGAGGAGGCCAAGGAGAGGTTCCTCTCCGGCCTCAGGGAAGCTTCCGGTTTTCCCCCTTAGGGTCCTGGCCACAGTGCTCAGTCTTTGGCTCCTGCTCTGAGGCTGCCCGAGCCCCCAGGAACCGCCGTTTCTGCCGGGTAGGGAATAGGGCCGTAAACCCACCTGTGCCTCGTTTCAGAAAATCAACCACTTCCCCGGCATGACGGAAATCTGCCGCAAAGATCTGCTGGCGCGGAACCTCAACCGCATGCAGAAACTCTACCCCTCCGAGTACAGCATCTTCCCCCGCACCTGGTGCCTCCCGGCCGAGTGAGTGGAGCCCGGCTCCCAGCCCGCATCGCCCTCCGCTCCCTCCAGCGGCCTAGGAGTTGCTCAGCGGGGTGGCAGTGGACGAGGACAGTGTCAGCTGGGTCAAAGGATGTGGGTCTGAGCCTGGGTGCTCAGGACCAGCCTGCACTAGATAGCGGGAAGCCACCCCCGGGGGCAGGGGGACAGCCAGGCTGCAACCCTTGACCAGCCCCCTGCCCGCACATAGCTACGGGGACTTCCAGTCCTATGGCCGCCAGCGAAAGACGCGCACTTACATCTGCAAGCCCGACAGTGGCTGTCAGGGACGCGGCATCTTCATCACTCGAAATCCTCGGGACATCAAGCCGGGGGAGCACATGATTTGCCAGCAGTACATCTCCAAGGTGAAGGGCGTCCCGCCCCCAGCTCTTGGGGGCACCTCCCATCTCCCACACCCCAGAGGAAGCCGGTCGGAGGCTCCCACCATTTCTGCTGCCTGCTCCCCCCTCCCTCACCCCACCCCGCCACAGTGACCTTGGAGGCAGCATGGAACCAGCCCTAGGTTCGAATCTCCGATTTTCCATTTCTTAGATCATGTGGTCTCGGGCAGGCTTCTTACCTTGCTTTGCCTGTTTGCGTTATTTGTTAAGTGAGCACGGCACAGCCACCGCTTGACGTGGCTGTGAAAGTTAACACGAGCTGTTAGGTGTGTGAAGCGCTTAAAGCAGTGTGGGGCCCGCCTTGAGGAACGCGAAGGAGTCACCGTCACCCCCTCGCGGCCTTGCACGCTCTCAGCCCTTCCTCATCGATGGCTTCAAGTTCGACATGCGCGTCTACGTCCTGATCACATCCTGTGACCCCCTGCGGATCTTCATGTACGAGGAGGGCCTGGCCCGCTTTGCCACCATGCCCTACGTGGAGCCCAGCTCTAACAACCTGGTAAGGGGGCCGGGCGGCACCCCCGTCCCTCCCACTGCCACGGGCCCAAGCTCCAGGAGGGTCCTAGGTAGAGAGGTTTGCCACTGACACTGGAGGACGAGGAAGGAAGGGAGGAGCCAGTGACAGCTGTGAGGAGAGCATTGTGGAGGGGTGGGGACTAAGGAAAAGTCACTCTCTGGGGGAGCCCGGCACAACCTCTTCTTCTTCGAGGAGAGAAGTCCCCTGGTGGGAGGGACAGGAGCAAGCAATCCTGCAGAGCAGGGGTGACAAACAGGCAACAAAGGGCCTGCGAGGCGGGCTGAGACAGACTGTGGGGCTGAGACCGTGAGGCTGAGACGTGGGGCTGCTCTTCCCAGGATGACGTCTGTATGCACCTGACCAACTATGCGATCAACAAGCACAATGAGAATTTTGTGCGGGATGATGCCGTGGGCAGTAAGAGGTACTCCCGACTCCTTGGTTCCTGCCTCCTCTGCCCCTTAGCCATACAGCCTCAGAAGCTCAGGAAAACTCTGCCTTCAGAGCCCCTTGCCCCGGGCCTGAGCTCTTACGTGCAGCCCCAAACCCCACCTGGTAGCTCATTCCCGCTCCCCGCTGCCAGAGGCCCCAAGGCAGCACTGGGTCCAGGCACAGAGTGTGGGCTAGTGCCTGAGAGCCTGCTGCCTGTGGCCAGGCCCTGCTGGCCTGTCGGGAGGTCTTCCTCTGAGCCCTGGGCCTCACAGGAAGCTGTCAACACTGAACACCTGGCTACGTGAGCACAGCTACGAGCCTCGAGAGCTGTGGGGGGACATTGAGGACATCATCATCAAAACCATCATCTCGGCCCATTCTGTGCTCCGCCACAACTACCGAACCTGCTTCCCCCAATACCTGAGCGGAGGGACATGTGCTTGTTTTGAGATCCTTGGCTTTGACATCTTGCTGGACCACAAGCTAAAGCCCTGGCTGCTGGAGGTGAGGCTTCTCCTTGAACGGGACACCCAGGTGGTGGCACGGGCAGAACGGGGGGGGGGGGGGGGGGGAAGGACGAGGAAGCCCTGGTGGGGGGGGAACCTGCAGCTGTGAGATGGCCACCCTTGGAAGCTGCTGAGTCAAACCTTGGCGGCCTCTGGCTCTAGCGCCGCAATCCAGATGTGGGGTCCCCTGTGTCACTAGCATAAGCTGTGCCTCTAAGACACCACTCTATCCAGAAGCCACACTGCCCGGTTTGCTCCTGCCAGCCTGTGACTTGGAGAGATCTCTGTCAGAGTCCTGTGGCCTGGGACGCCACAGCATCCAGCCTCCCTGGCCGAGGCCATGACAGGGAAGGTCTCTCCTACCCCCTCCAGTGAGGCCCGCAAGAGACCCACCTGCCAAGGCAACCATGTGTTTAAGCGGATGATTTTGTGTGGGCCGCGATGTAAACATCCCAGCGACCCTGGGCGGAGCCAGGCTCCCCCTCCCCACCCCGCCCCCTACCTCCTACCTCCCGGCAGGTAAACCACTCTCCCAGCTTCACCACGGACTCCCGCCTGGACCGGGAGGTGAAGGACGCGCTCCTCTGTGATGCCATGACCCTGGTCAACCTCCGCGGCTGTGACAAGAAGAAGGTGATGGAGGAAGACAAGCGGCGAGTGAAGGAGCGGCTGTTCCAGTGCCACGCACAGCCCCGAGAGCCCAGGTGCGCCGGGTGTCTGCCCTGTCTCACTGTGCGATGTGTCTTCTCCACTACTGCTCTCCCTAGAGCGGAAGTCTCTCAGGAAAGAGGAGCCTGCGGAACAAACAGAACAATGAAAAAGGCGAACACTGTGGGGCTGATTCGCTTGTGAGACCAATTTTTGGCAGAGAAAATAATACCGTTTGTATCATAAACAGTTTGTTCAACATTCAGAAGATACGGTGAGGGCCAGGCGTTTGGCCTACCGGGCAGGATGCTCCTCTCCCAAATCAGAGGACCTGGCTTTGCCAGCTGGCTCCACTCCTGACTGCGGCTTCCTGCGAGTGTAGACCCTGGGGAGCAGCAGTGATGGCTCACTTGGGTCCCTGCCACCCACATGGGAGGCCTGGATTGAGTTCCTGGCTCCCAGCTTTCTGGCAGGCATCCAAGGGATGAACCCGCTGATGAGAGTTCTCTATCTATGCCTCTCACATTAAAAAAAAAAAAAAAGAAGAAGAAGAAGAAGAAAATAGCAGTGAAGTCTTTTCTCTCCCTCTTCTACCCAGTCTTCCTCCCCAGAGCCAATCAGTGTTCCCAAGCACGGAGGGAACTTGGCTGTGTGTTCATGCAAAGCAATGTTTCATTTATTCAGTTGCCTAACTCCCACTCTCTCTGCCACCTGCTTAGCCATGTATTTTATTTTCATATTAGAACATGAGGAATGTTATGTGATTTTATTAGCTGTTTTTTGTTTTTAAAGCTTTTTATTTATTTATTTATTTTAGAGGTAGAGCTGCAGACAGAAAGAGAGAGAGAGAGAGAGAGGTCTTCCATCTGATGGTTCACTTCCCAGTTGGCCGCAGTGGCCAGAGCTGCACCAATCCAGAGCCAGGAGCCAGGAGCTTTTTCCGGGTCTCCCACACGGGTGCAGGGGCCCAAGAACTTGGGCCATCTTCTACTGCTTTCCCAGGCCACAGCAGAGAGCTGGATCGGAAGTGGAGCAGCTGGGACTCAAATCGGCATCTATATGGGATGCTGGCACTGCAGGCGATGGCTTTACCTGCTACGCCACGGCAAAGGCCCCGGCAAAATTTTTTACATAAAAGTGAGGACAGATGGTTGGGAACTACTGCACTAAATGGACAGAAGTACAATTATACACTAGGCAGACATTTAAAAATATTGCTGTGTGGCCCCATTTTGAAAGAGAGCAAGAATAAGAGCAGGCACATGAGCTAGTGAGAGGCAAAACCAGGATCTCAATTCCAGAGGTCCCTCCCTGGACTCCTTTCACACAACAAATACACTAAGATTACATTAAGATCATGGGAGGTTTGGCTGGCACCGCGGCTTACTAGGCTAATCCTCCGCCTGCGGCGCCAGCACACCGGGTTCTAGTCCCGGTCGGGGCACAGGGTTCTGTCCCGGTTGCCCCTCTTCCAGGCCAGCTCTCTGCTGTGGCCCGGGAGTGCAGTGGAGGATGGCCCAAGTGCTTGGGCCCTGCACCCCATGGGAGACCAGGAGAAGCACCTGGCTCCTGGCTTTGGATCAGCGCGGTGCGCCGGCTGCAGCGCACCAGCCGCGGTGGCCATTGGAGGGTGAACCAACGGCAAAGGAAGACCTTTATCTCTGTATCTCTCTCTCACTTCTATATTTTCTGTAGTAAATATGTATTACTGTCTTTAATTTAAAAAGATTTATTTTGCACCAGTGCCGTGGCTCACTTGGTTAATCCTCTGCCTGCAGCGCCGGCATCCTATATGGGCACTAGATTCTAGTCCCAGCTGCTCCTCTTCCAGTCCAGCTCTCTGCTATGGCCCGGGAAGGCAGTGGAGGATGGCCCAAGTCCTTGGGCCCTGCACCTGCAGGGGAGACCAGGAGGAAGCGCCTGGCTCCTGGCTTTGGACCAGCGTAGCTCCAGCTGTAGCAGCCATTTGAGGGGTGAACCAATGGAAGGAAGACCTTTCTCTCTGTCTCTTCTCTCTCACTGTCTATCTCTCACATTTTTTTAAAAAAAGACTTATTTATTTGAAAGTCAGTTAGAGAGAGAGAGGGAGAGATCTTCCATCTGCTGTTTCACTCCCCAGATGGCCACAACACACAGGGCTGCTCCAGGCTGAAGGCAGGAGCCTGGAACTCGAGTCATCCAGGTCTCCCACGTGGGTGGCAGGAACCCAAGTACTCTAGCCATCTCCTGCTGCTTTGCCAGGTGCATTAGCAGGGAGCTGGATCGGAAGCAGAGCAGCAGGACTCCAACCAGCGCTCAAATGGGATGTCAGCATTGCAGGCAGTGGCTTAACCCGCTGCACCTCAATGCTGGCCCCTGTATTACCCTTTCTAACCAGAAACCTAAAAGCCTACACTTGTGGGGTTGGCCAAAGACAGGCCTAGCAGCTTTGCCCACATGGTCAGAGGCCTGGGTGGCCAAGCAGCTGGTGGGAGGTTCTAGAAGCCTCAGCTGGTCCCCCCGGGTTTCCCCTGTGCTTGGTTTCCCCAGGCGGGAACAGGTCGAGTCATCGCATTTGGCAATGTTGGATCAGCAGCGCTACGAGGATTCCCACCTCGGGGGATACCGGCGCATCTACCCTGGGCCCAACATGGAGAAGTATGCTCCCTTCTTCAAACACAACAGCTCCCTCTTCCAGGAGACCGCAGCCTCCAAGGCCAGGGAGGAGTGTGCCAGGTACTTTGCCCCATGTGCTCCTCTGTACCCAGGGAGCCCACTGCTCGCCAGCAGCGGGAGAGGAGCTGCAGCCCGTCATCGGTCTCTTAATGATGCTGGCTATTTCGTCCAGAGAACAGATCCTAACTTCCTCCTCTCCCCACTCGTTTTCCCTCAGCCCCCTTCTCCCCAACACGCTTTCTCCAGTGTCTGAAGCTGCCTGCTGTGTCTTGTCAGGCAGCAGCTGGAAGAGATCCGCCTGAAGCAGGAACAGCACGACACCTCGGGTGCTAGACGGCGAAAGGAAAGCAAGGACCAGAACCAGGGCGAATCTGCCGGGGAGAGGAGCCGTGTCAGGCCGAGGCCCCGGGGCCCTGCCACTCACCTGGCTCACAGGAACCGGATCCAGGAGAGAGAGGTGTCGGGGGCTTTGTGGCTCTTACCTTCCTGCAGGCAAATGGGTCGGGACTCCTAGAGGAAGGAATATGCTGTCCTCTCCTCCCCTTGTATGAGAGAGAGAGAGAGAGAGAGAGAGAGAGAGAGAGGAGGGAGAGAGAGAGGAATTTCTAATCAGTGAGTCTGACTTTTTGGAACAGGAAGGTGAGAGAATGGACAGCAAAGGAGCCTTGCATAGGTTCAGGGAAGGGAGGGCAGGTGGGCAGGTGGCCCGCAGCACTCCTGGCTCCAAGGTGTCTGAGCCGCACCTTGGAGAGCCTGCATTTCTCCTGCTGTACCTTGTAGCTGGTCCCAGTGCACCTGGACACCATGCAACCTCAAGATATCGTGGAAGAGGAGGAGCTGGAGCGGTTGAAGGCCCTGATACAAAGGGAGAATCTTATCCGAAGCATGGGTATCACACAGCAGCTCACCCGCATGCTGCACCCCAGTCACCAGGGCCAGAAAAAGCTTCATGAGTATCGGGTGAGGGTCCTTACGAAGCTTCCTCCCCCAGACCCAGGGAAGCAGGGCTGTGGGACCGACACATGGTGGTGGTCGCACCAGAGGAGGTTTATGTGATGGTATCCATCAGCGGAGCCTGGGAAAGCAGAGTACGGCTGGGCCTGGGAGAGGGTCTGTTGGTTTCACCTGTTCCCAGACTCCCTCGTTTTTGATAGTGACAACCACCAAGGCGTGGTCCCCGACCCTCTCAATTATCAGAGACTTGTTCTATATATTTGTGTCTTATAGTCACCCCAGACCCAATGACTGGCAGAGAGCAAGGCCACCCCCCGGTGGCTTCTGTGTCATTTTCTCCCAAGTACTGCCAGTGCCCCGGATCTAAAGGGAGAGAAGTAAACAGTCTTGGGTCAACAGTCTTGCTGCATTCACTCTTCCCCGGGCTGGTGGCAAACCTTTTGGATCCTGTTGTCTCTGGTTGAACCCCAAAGGAGTGACTGGGTACACAGTGGCCACGGCCTGGAGGAGATTTTTTTCAGTGACCCGTTTCTTCCGACACTCCACCTGGCCTCCCAAGAGATGTGGTAAGAGGCTGCTCTTCTCCTCTAGCCTAGATGTCACCAGGACGGGCCGGGCAATCAGGAACCACAGATGGCGAATCTGGTCCCACTGATGTTCCTGAGAGGCCCTGCTGCGAGGCAGGTCACTCCTCACCTCCTGCACCTGGTTCGGCCCCAGGAATTGATCCCTAGGATCTTACGGCCGCTGACAAACGTGGACGCTGCGATGCCACACCAGCCCCGGTGCCACCTGCAGTCCAAGAGCTTCAGCTGGACAGGAGACCCAGCAGTCAGCCCCCGTTTCTTGTCAATGAAGAGATCCGGGAGGCACTATTTTTCCAGCACTAGATTCAGGCTCACTGGCAGTAAGTATACGAAACTAGCCTTTGGTCATTGCGACCTGTGTCAATTCCCACTAGCAACTACCGCGGACGGGATGCTCCCAAGAGATAATATGGCACTTAGAGCAGTCCTGGGAGTCGGGGAGGGGAGTGGGCCCCTGTGTTGCCCTCTTTGTAATGCTAGAAATGGTAGCGCTACAGCATCTCAGCACCGGTTAACAGGGAACCGGACAAGGAAACACCCCAACTGTAACACCTGGTGGGCGGCATCCAGCATGGGAAGCCGCTCCCCTGTGCTGGTAACTGGACCACAGGTGGGAAAGAGGTAAGGACGTCTCTAAGTATCGGCTCTGAGGGACCCATGTTTCCACTGCAGAAGGCCAAGCCAGCAGAAGGCTAGAAGCCATAAACCGCACCCTGACGGGATCAGTGCCGCCCACCCTAACCCCAAAGCAGGGCTACCTTCTGCGACCGGAGAGAGCGGCAAGTGAATCATGGACTGGATGCACTTTGCCCTCCATGATACATTCTGAACACATAGCGACCAAGCGCCTCACCCTCTGCCGCGCCTCTGCACCCGCGCAGCCATCCGGTGCCCTCAACATCACCCAGCACAGGTAAACGCAGGAGGGAAAGCCCAGCACCGGACCTCTCCCGGAGACGCCCCTGCGGTGCCCAGAGGGCCTTCGACCTGCTCGACGAACGACGGCCACCGGGTTCCAGTTTGAACACAGGACCCCCGGCTGCATGAGGCCAAAAGACACCAAGAATAGCCCTAAGAGTGCTTGGGGATCCACAAAGACTCAACGGCGAAGGGGAGCCACGGCTGCCATCGCGCTCATCACCTTAGCCCGTGCTTTACTCGCTGGGCGATGGGTTCGAACCCTGGGTGCGGCCTGGGGCTGGAGATCAACCGGGCGACAAGCAGCCCCGTTCCCGGAGGAGCCGAGTGCCCACCGCACGGGGCCTGGGTAGCCTCAGCAGCCGGCCAACGGGGCGCCCTTCCCGCTGAGTGATGGCGACAGTCAGGCCTGGGCAGGCTGGGAAAAGGGGGCGGCTTTTGGCAATTGAATCTTTTTATTAAAGTTTATGTCGTTTTCCAGGCGCGTCCTGTACCTCAATTCGACCCTCGCCTTCCTCTAGGAAACCCCTCACCACAGTTAGGCGCCCAGGGTGGGGCGCAAACAACCAAGAGCCCAGATCTCCCCGGCCCGCGAGCCGGACGGACGTGCTACCCCCCTACTTCCGGTCCCAGCACTGCTTCCGCTTCCGGTCCCGCCCTCCAGCTTCCGGTGCTGCCGCGTCCAGGGCTGCGAGCAGAAGCTTCGTGTGCCTCGACATGGCGGGTACCCTGAGCCTGTTGCTGGGCGGGCGTGTCCGCGCTGCCGTCTCTCGCTGTGGGTTCGCGACCCGGGGCGTGGCGGGCCCGGGCCCGGTGGGCCGCGAGCCGGACCCCGATTCCGACTGGGAGCCCGAAGAGCGGGAGCTGCAGGAGCTGGAGAGGTACCAGCTTCTCCTCGGGCCCTCGGCTTGAAGCGGGGCTCTCGGCGCCCCGGCGCTCCAGGCCGCGCCCCTTGGCGCCGGGCGTCCTGCCGTGGCGTCCGCAGCGGCCCCGGTGTCGTCTTCCCCTTTGTCAGGGCGCAGGGGAGGTGTGTTCGGCTCCCTGGGGACCGCCGGTCTCCTCGCTCGTGGCGTATTTCATCGTGTGTGTAGAGTTCGGCTTGCTTGTGGGCAGTTGCTGTTCTAGATGCTAGGTTCCAGGGGGCGGTGCACGGAGCAGCTGCACGCCGGCACCCTCGGCCCGGCCGCCCCGTGGTTCAGCCCCGAGCCAGGCTCTTCGAAACCCATCTTGCTTCCACGCGTGGCTTCTGCCATTGGTTCTCTCCCCCAGCACCCTGAAACGACAGAAAAAAGCAATCCGATTCCAGAAGATTCGGAGGCACATGGAGGCGCCTGGTGCCCCGCCCAGAACCCTGACGTGGGAGTCCATGGAGCAGATCCGGTAAGGCTGGGGGGACCGTACCGTGATGACGAGTGGGGGATAACTAGGGTCTCGAACGCGGGTTTGACTCCCTGGGTCTCTTTATACGATTTTTTTTTTTTTTCTTTTTTGGAAAACTTAAAGTGACAGCGAGATACCTTCCATCTGCTGATGGAGTCCCCAGATGCCCACGACAGCCACGGCTGGACCAGGCCCGAGCCAGGATCTCAGAATTCCAGCCAGGGCTCCTTCGTGGGCGGCGGGCATCCCAGGACTTGGCCGTCTTCTCGCCTTAGAAGCTGGTCATGGGGACCCTGATTGGCCGCGGAACAGCCATGACGGAACCCACGGAGGCCCTGCAGGCGGCAACCTCACCGCCGGCTCCACAGTGCCCACCCCACGTTTCTCTTTCTATTGTTGAAATTTTCTGACAGAAAACAGAGTAACGCGTTGTTTCCGTAAGCCTGGCATCTAGGTTTCACAATTTTTGACGTCACACAATTGGTCACAGCTGAAAGTTTTGCTGAAATTTTAAAATAGTAGATTGCAGACACCTCAACATTTAATTTCTGAATAGTAGATCTTGATGTTCTCTTTTTAATTTTGGTAACTGCAGTTTTTTATTTATTTTATTACACAGATAGAGGGAGAGAGGTAGCAAGATCTTCCATCTGCTGGTTTACTCCCCAGATGGCTGCAACAGCTAGGGCTGGGCTTGGCCACAGTTAGAAGCCAGGAACTTCATCCGGGCCTCCCATATTGGAGGCAGAGGCCCAAGTACTTGGGCTGCCTTCGGCTGCTTTTTCAGGCCGTTCGCAGGGAGCTGGGTCAGAAGTGGAGCAGCTGGGACGTGAACCGGTGCCCATATGGGGTGCTGAGTGTCACAGTGGCAGCTGTACCCTCTGTGCCAATGCCGTCACCCGTGGTTGTAATTTTTTGTTGTTGTTATTGTGCTAACTAACAGTGAACACTATTTGTCCGCTGGTCTCCTGTGGGTACGGTTTTTGATGTGTTTTTTACAGTCCAGAGGGTTTATTTATTTTTTTAACACCTGTGATGCCATGAATTCGTGGGGAGTGGGTTCTGGCGGCTCAGGCCCCTTTCCATGTGTGCCACGTGGGCTTCCCTGGGTGGAGCCGGCTGGCGCCTCAGCTGAACCGGGTGCCTCTCCCTGGCTCCCTCCTTGTTCTGATGGTTTTCCTCCACACGTTTCAGGAAGCCCTCTTGCCTCCTAGGGTGCTTGTCATGCTCAGTGCGCACAAGGATTCTCCTGGCCGGGATCTGGCCTTTGTTAGCAGCCGGGCCAACAGCAAGCCGAGTAATGCCGCCCACTCTGCTGGTGGCGCCGTGGCCTCTAGGGGGCGCTCCTTTACGAACAGTTCCCGTTCCCTTGATGTGTGCGCTGTCGCCTTTCTTGTAAACGCGCAAAGGAAGAACCCCGCGTTTTCTCCAGATGCCTGGAGAACACGTATCGGGTGCCTCTCTCTTTCCCTTTCTGTTCGTCATCTTGGCGAGTTACTGAAGATGAGGGTTCTGGCCGAAAAGCCTATGGGTACAGTTTTTTAAACAGTTTTTGTGTCTTTTTCCAGAGTTCTTTATGCAAATACAAGCACATATGAATGTAAGGTTTGTTTTTTTTTTTAAGATTTATTTTACTTATTTGAAAGGCAGAGCCCCAGAGGGAGAAAGAGAGCTTCCATCCACTGGTTCATTCCCCAGATGGCCACAACAACCGGGGCTGGGCCAGTCCTGCGCTAGGAGCCCCTCCCAGGCCTCCACATGGATGCAGGGACCCAAGGGCCAGGGCCATCCTCTGCTTCTTTCCCTGGTGCATTAGCAGTGAGCCAGATCGGAGGTGGAGCTGCTGGGACTTGAACCAGCACACATATGGGATGCCAGCGCCACAGGCAGCAGCTTAACCTGCTATGCCACAGTGCCAGCCCCCCCCCCCCAAATATGAATTATTTTCACCATCTCACTCATGAAAAGAAACATACTATAAATAAGTTCCTTTGGGGCCAGCTGGAGTAGGTTGGGCCTCTGCCTGCAATGCTAGCATCCCGTCTAGGCATGGGTTGGAGACCCGGCTGCTCCACTTCTAATCCAGCTCCCTGCTGGTGCACCTGGGAAAGCAGTGGCTGATGGCCCCAGTCCTTGAGCCCCTGCGCTCACGGGGGCCACCTGGAAGAAGCAGCCATTGGGGAGTGAAACAGCTTACAGAAGATCTCTCACTCACTCACTCTGTCCTCTTGTTGACTCTGCCTTTCAGATGGAAATATGTGTGTGTGTTTATTTATTTATTTTAGATTTCATTTATTTATTTGAAAGGGAGAGGTACAGAGAGAGGGAGAGACAGAGATCTGTAAATCGACCACTGAGAGAGCTGGAGAATAGAAAGCTACTCATGAGGTTGCAGCGCCTGAAATCCTTCCCTGGCTCACGTTACCTAAATGCAAGGTGATCTTGCCCCTGCCTGGCCTTTGAACCGAGTCCCAGCAGAGCTGCTGATCGGCGTTTCACGTGCTGTCCTCCCTCCCCTCTCTTGACGTGACTGCTTTTCAACCCTCCAGACCAGCTTTAGCTTGGACTTCTTGATGAGGGCCTAGTCCAGGCTGTTTGTTGGTGACTTGGTCGCCCGCCCCTGGGTTTCCCTTTTGGTGTTCTCCCTGCAGCCTAATAGTCACCATTCGGCCATCTGTGTTAAACTGTGTGCCCCTGGAAGGAAGGGGAGTCCTTCGTCCCAGGATCTAAGGTGGGTGTTAGACAGCAGTGGGAGGTGTTGAGCTGACACCACGAGGGGTGCGATGTTGCTGATGGCACGCGGGAATGGAACACAGCCATTTAACTGGCACAGAGAGTGATAATATCTGCAGTTCCTCAAGCCCTCCTTTTGCTTCTCACTAATATTATCGATAGCTATTCTAATAGGACACTCAACTTGAAAATCTTTTTTCCACAGGTATCTGCATAAGGAGTTTGCAGAGACCTGGTCAGTTCCCAGGTTGGCTGAAGGCTTTGATGTCAGCACTGATGTGATCCGAAGGGTTTTAAAAAGCAAATTTGTACCCTCCTTGGAACAGAAACTGAAGCAGGATCAGAAAGTCCTTGAGCGAGCTGGGCTCGCCCACGCGCCGCCGCGGCTCCCTGCAGGCCACTCTGTGTCAGGGGCTTTGCTGGTGCCAGGAGAAGCCTCATCCAAAGGTCAGAGTCCCAGCACAGCTCTGAGAGCAGTCGCAAACACGCCTGGTGCAGGTTCACCAAGGAGACAAAAAGGAAGGAATCCAGGACCCCAGGGCCCGCAGGAGGAGGGCTTGGTGCCTGAAGCTGCAGCCTGGGCTCGGCAGAGGGAGCTTGCGAAGCCCCCCACCCGGGACTGCACGGGGCCCAGAAGGAAGGGGAGCCAGCTGTCGAGTGACGAGAAGCTGGAAGACTGGAAGGCGGGGGGAGCTGGTGCCCCGAACTTCAGCAGCAGAGTAGTGCAGAGGGGGCGGGAGTTCTTTGACAGCAATGGGAACTTCCTGTACAGAATCTGAGCGGGGGCCTGCCTTGTGGCGATGCCTTGTGAAGCACAGGTGGGCCGGTGTTTTCAGAACTGCCTGGGTTTCTGCATGTGGATCAGCCACCTTGCGATAGAGGAAGTGGGCGGCGGAAGCAGCAGCTGCTTGGGTAGAGGGAAGCTGCCCGGAGCACTGCTTCGTCTGCCCCCTGTGAATCTCCATGCTCTCCCTTCTTGCTCGGGCTCTGTGTTGCAAGCCAGTGTTGCATGTGTTAGGAGCTTCTGTGATTCTTGTGCAATATACATTTGGGAGGAGGTGAAAAGTTTGCCTTCTAACCTCATTTCCTTGTCGATGAGTGAACACTAGCAGTTCTGGAACTGCCCGGTCAATTGGTTATTTCCTTACATGTAGAAAAATAAAGTGAAAACGTAGCAGTCTGTGTTGCCTGGTGGTCTCTGGGGTGTGAGGTTTCTGAACCTTGGAGAGCAGGAAATGGGAAAGGAGGGGGATGGATACCACGGGGAGACAGCTGGGCGGAGAGAAATCCCCAAGAGGGGGCTCTGTAGAGCACCCTGCTTGGTGAGGGTGGGGTACTTTTGGTGGTGTTTTACTTTTTTAAGGATGTTTGTGAGAAAGGATTTGAGATTAGCCGTCTGCTGGCTCCGTGACAATGGGCTGGGCCAAGTGAAAGGGAGAAAGCCAGAGCTCCCACGCAGGTGGCAGGAACCCAAGGACTTGAACAATTATCTGCTACCTTCCTGGCCTGTGAAAGGCAGGACAACCAGAGATCTTCCGTCTGCTGGCTCACGCCCCAAATGGCAGCAACAGCCAAGGCTGGGCCAGGCCGAAGCCAGTAGCCAGTAACTTACTCCAAATGCCACATAGGTTGCTAGGGCCAAGTCCTTGAGCCATCTTCCTCTGCTTTCTTGGGTGCATTAGCAGGGAGCTGGATCTGAAGCAGAGTGCTTGGGATGCAGACCGGCCCTGCGTTGTAGGATGCTGGCGTTGCCAGCAGCGACCTAAAGGGCTGTGCCACTGTTTTGTTTTTTTCTTTTCTTTTCTTTTTTTTTCTTTTTTTAAGGATTTAGTTGAAAGGCAGAGGGACAGAACTTCCGTCTGGGAGGCTGGAATATGGTATGGGAGGCAGTTTGTTTGTTCTACTGGGTTAGGGTCGTGAGAGTCCATAGGTCCTGTCCCCAGGCACTCCAGTGTGAGGACACGAACATCAGCACCGCACTGGGTGAGGTGGAGCTGCACTTTGGGGCCTAGGTGACGAGGCTCCACGGCAGCGCCTCACAGCGGTGTTGGGGCTCTGCTCGAGAGGCCGGCAAACTACAGCGGAGGGGACTTGTCCCTGTGTCCCGTGGGCTCAAGCTTCACTTGTGTGCTTCAAGGGGGCGTCAGAGTGAAATCCACCGTCTACCCGGTGTGCCTTGCTCTCAGCCAAGAGTCAAGCCCACTAAGGGGGAGGGAGAGGGGCTCAGCATAAAATCCTAGGTGAATCTTTGAAGCCCATTGTGAGGGGAGAAGGTTTGCTTTTTGTTGAACCTTGTAGCATAGAACTTTTCAAACACAAAAGTAGAATGTTATGGTGCACTGAACTGTGTACCCATCACCCAGCTTCAACAAGTGGTTCTCCTTGGGGCCGGCGCTGTGGCGTAGTGGCTAAAGCTGCCCCCTGCAGTGCCAGCATCCCATGTGGGCACCAGTTCGAGTCCTCGCTGCTCCATTCCAGTCCAGCTCTCTGCTATGGCCTAGGAAAGCAGTAGAAGATAGCACAACTCCTTGGGCCCCTGCACCCACATGGGAGACCAGGAAGAAGCTCCTGGCTCCTGACTTAGGATCAGCGCAGGTCCGGAGAGTGAACTAGAGGATGGAAGATCTCTGTCACTCTGACATTCAAATAAATAAATCTTTAAAAAATAATTATTGGCTGGCGCCATGGCTCAATAGGCTAATCCTCTGCCTGCAGCACCGGCACCCCAGGTTCTAGTCCCGGTTGGGGTGCCGGATTCTGTCCCAGTTGCTCCTCTTCCAGTCCAGCTCTCTGCTGTGGCCTGGGAGTGCAGTGGAGGATGGCCCAGGTTCTTGGGCCCTGCACCCGCATGGGAGACCAGGGGAGGCGCCTTGCTCCTGGCTTTGGGTCAGCGCAGTGCGCCGGCTGCAGCGTGCCGGCTGGAGCGCGCGGGTCGCAGCAGCCATTGCGGGGTGAACCAACGGAAGGAAGACCTTTCTGTCTCTCTCACTGTCCACTCAGCCTGTCAAAAAAATAATTATAGGCCGGCGCCGTAGCTCAATAGGCTAATCTTCTGCCTTGTGGCGCCGGCACACTGGGTTCTAGTCCCAGTCGGGGCACCGGATTCTGTCCCGGTTGCCCCTCTTCCAGGCCAGCTCTCTGCTGTGGCCCGGGAGTGCAGTGGAGGATGGCCCAAGTGCTTGGGCCCTGCACCCCATGGGAGACCAGGAGAAGCACCTGGCTCCTGCCATCCGATCAGCGCGGTGCGCTGGCCGCGGCGGCCATTGAAGGGTGAACCAACGGCAAAGAAAGACCTTTCTCTCTGTCTCTCTCTCTTTCACTGTCCCCTCTGCCTGTCAAAAAATAAAAAATAAAATAAAAATATTATTATCAAATTGAAATATTAAAAAAGTGGCCCATCTTTTCATTTATTACCCATATACTTGCCCTACTCTCTCTAGGTAATTTTAGAGCAATCCCAGATACCATATTTCCTCTGTGTAAGTATGTAGTTCCAAGAGATCAGGAGTCCTTTTTATTTTCCTTTTTTTTTTTTTTTTTTTAAGATTTATTTAACTTTTTGAGAGGCAGAGAGAGAGCTCTTCCATCTGCTGGTTCACTCCCCAAATGGCTGCAAACCAAAGCCAGGAGTAAAGCAGGTGGTGGCTTTACCTGCTATGCCACAGCACCGGCCACTTATTTTCGTTTTTAATATGAACACACAAACGATTATTAGACCTGGAAAGATTTGGTAGCTCCTTAACACCAGCTGATAGGCTGACAGTGGGCTCTCCTTGTTCCAGAAGCTACTTTTACACTTGGTTTCTTTGGGCTCACTGCAACGTTACATTTTGTTGCAATGTCCCCTGGGCTCTTTTACTCTAAAGTGGTTTGCCCTCGCTCATTTTCCCCTTGCCATTTACTTTTTGGAGAGGATGAGTGATTTCTTGTATCTTAGATTACAGCTGACTTCGTTTCTGTGGTGTCTTAAAGGTGGCCCTACATGCTGCTGCTCCGCCCACAGCAGTGTGATGGTGTGGCTGATCAGAGTTCAGGCATTGCCAGGCTGCTCCCTCCCTGTCTTCATAAGCCTTTAAAAAAAAAAAAAAAGATTTATTTATTTATTTGAAAGGTTACACAGAGAAGAGGCAGAGAGAGAGAGAGGTCCTCTATCCGCTGGTTCACTCTCCAAATGGCCGCAACGGCCAGAGCTGGGACGATCCTAAGCCAGGAGCCGCCTCTGGGTCTCCCACGGGGGTGCAGGGGCCCAAGCACTTGGGCCATCCTCCACTGCTTTCCCAGGCCACAGCAGAGAGCTGGATCGGAAGAGGAGCAGCCGGGACTGCAGGCGGAGGCTTTACCTGCCACGCCACAGCGGCGGCCCCATAAGCTTGCCTTTTTTTTTTTTTTTTTTTTTATCGATAGGTACGGGTCTGCCGTTACCCTATATTTACTTCTCAGTCCCCATGCCTAAGGCGATCACTGCTCCGACAATCGTTTCGCCCTAGGTTAGTTCCCCTAGCATCCCAGCTGGCTTGTTTCCCTTACTTGTTTTTACTGAGTCTGCTGCAGTCTCCCCATTTTTCCACAAAGGGCATTCACGAGTCAAAGCTCCCACTTCAGAGGGCCACGCAGCCGGCGGGAGTAAGCTCCCTCCTCCGTCCCGGTCTCCCCGTCTCTGAAGCCAGGGATCCCCGGCCCGCGGCTCACTTTGATTGACAGCAAAGACCTCAGCGATCCGCGCCCTCCAGACTCTGCGTCGGTTTCGCCCATTCTACGGAGTTGTTGAAAACCGAGCAAGGGCCCAGCTTGAGGGAGCCCAGGAGCCTTAAAAAATTAGCTCGAGTATAATCACTTTATCCTCGGAAAATTCCCTGCGGCCAGGAACCCGATGGAAGCGTCCGTTCGTGCCTCCGCTTTTTCGAATGTACCTTTCGGGACGCCGTCCCCTTCCCGGCATGCCCAGCGCTGAGCCCGTCAAAAGGGACTTCCGGGAGATCCAGGAAGTGGCCTGTCTCCGGCGGGAGGCGGGGTTCCCCGCACGCCGCGGGGTGCAGGCACACAGACTGAACCTGCTACCTGCAGAGTGCATCCGGGCGGGACACTGTGGCCGCAGGTCTGGGACGAGGGTCCCCGAGGCTGCGGCTGTGAGGCCGGGAGGTGGCCATTCCTTCCTGGAGTGCTGGGGCAGTGGGCGTCCACGTCGGGCCTGAGGCTAGCTCTTCCTGGGCTGCTCTCTGCTCTTCCCTGGGCTGTGTCTCTTCTCAGTAGGAAGGGCAGCCCAGGTGGCCGCTGCCATGGCCTTTCCCCATCGGCCGGACGCCCCTGAGCTACCTGACTTCTCCATGCTCAAGAGGCTGGCCCGAGACCAACTCATCTACCTCCTGGAGCAGGTCTGTGCCCCACGCCTGGCGCCTTTACTGAACCAATAGTTCGGCACCCCCTGGATGCATGCCCTTTGCTGTTGTTCTTGGCCTCGGTGTGGCCCTCAGCGCTTCCGCGAGCTCGGAGGGTAGTAGGAGCTGCTTGGCGCTGAGCCTGAGTTACTGAACATCACGTTTTTCCGTACAGGCAAGGGTGACAGCACAGCTCACTCATCACTGGGCGAGGACGTCTTTGCCGTTAGGGATCTTACCCTGCAGTGGGAGCCATAGGAAACACATCACCACAGGGGATCAGGCGGCAACTGAGTGAGAGCTCGGGACCCTAGGAGTTCAGAGTGGTCAGCTCTAGCTGGGGAGAGTGTAGGGGATTCTAGAGCTGGAGAGCATGCTTCGTTCAGATGGACTGGGGGGAGCCACGCTGAACACCCAGGGAGGGGCAAGATATGTACAGGGACAAGAGCTTGCAGAAGTTACGCGGTGGGCACCAGACAGCCAGGAGGTTTTTTTTTTTTTTTTAACCCATTGTGGCATGAAGTAGTCCTTGATGATGATTCCTTTTTAAAGATTTATTTATTTGAAAAGCAAAGCATCAGAGAGAAAAGATGAGACAGAAAGGGAGGTCTGTTATCCGCTGGACACTTGCCCAAATGGCTGAAACAGCCAGGTCTGGGCCAGGCTGAAGCCAGCGGCCAGAAACTCCATCCAGAACTCCCACGTGGGTGGCGGGGGCCCAGGTGTCTCCGCGTGCACTGACACAGAGTCGGATCTCAGGCTGCGTAGCCAGGGCTCAAGACTGGCAGTGCCGCATGGGACGATGGTGCTGCGGCGGCAGCCTAACCTGCTGCCCCACAAGAGCCAGCGCCTTGATGAGGACTCTGATAGGGATGTGCGAGGTGGGGTCAGTGGACAGCAGGAGGCCGGTTAGGACCCTGGATCAAAGCCCCACACAAACTTGGTGGCATTGGGATGAAGGGAAGTGATGGATTGTTAAGTCCTTGTGAAGGAAGACTCGGCTCATGGATCGGTGGTAAAGGTTGAAAGAGGCGCAAACCTATGTCAGGGTTGTTTAAGCTCTGCTATGAGGAAGATGGCGCTGGCACTGTGCGTGTGACAGATTCCTTGTTGAGTTATTCAGACATTTGCTTACTTCCATGTTTCCCATTAGATTGGAAAGTGCTCAAGGACAAGGGCGCTTGTCTGCTTTGTTCCGCACTGTACACCCAGTGAGCACCTGGCTCTGAGCGAGCACGCGCCCTGTGCTCAATGAGTATTTGTGTCTGAACAGTGAATGGAAATGAAAACAATTAGATGGGGGACAGTGACTGCTTTGGATTGGCTGCGGTGAAGGCACAATGGCAGTAGGAAGTGGAGCTCGGAACATGGAGCAGGTAGAAATGTGGAGCGACAGTTCCATGCCGTGGGCTGGGATGAAGAGGCAGAGGCGGGAGACATCGCAGAACCTCAGAGGGTCTGGGACTGTGTTTTATTTCCCTTGTATGTGCTACGGATCTATTTCTCTTATAAATGCTCTACCTATACAGTGATAACGCAGTGATTTGCATATAGAAGACACTCAACAGAAGTCTGAGGAGTTGAAAAAAGATGCAATTTCATTAAACCCACTAGTTTACAGTGAGATCTTCATGAAACAGAGTGGAAGGGCCGGCACTGTGGTGCAGCGGGTTTAAGCCCCAGCCTGCAGCGCCGGCGTCTCAAATGGACACCAGTTCAAGTCCTGGCAGCTTCTCTTCCAATCCAGCTCCATGCTGTGGCCTGGGAAAGCAGTGTAAAATGGCCCAACTCCTTGGGCCCCTGCACCCATGTGGAAGACCCCAGAAGAATCTCCTGGAACCTAACTTCGGAACAGCTCAGCTCTCACTGTTGCAGCCATTTGGGGAACGAACCAGAGGATGGAAGACCTCTTTCTCTCTCTCTGGCTCAACCTCTCTCTATAATGCTGTCTTTAAAATAAATAAATATTTAAAAAAAGAAGAAGAAGAAGAAGAAAGAGTGGAAGGGGCCAGTGCTGTGGCAAAGGAGGCTAAGCTTCCGCCTCTAGCAATGGCATCCCATATGGGCACCGGTTCGTGTCCCAGCTGCTACTTTTCCGATCCAGCTCTCTGTTACGGCCTGGGAAAGCAGTAGAAGATGGCCCAAGGCCTTAGCCCTGGCACCTGTGTGGGAGACCCAAAAGAAGTTCCTGGCTCCTGGCTTCAGATCAGCCCAGCTCTGGCCATTGTGGCTATTTGGGGAGTGAACCTGTGGATGGAAGACTCTCTCTACCTGTAACTCTACCTCTCAAATAAATAAAGAAAATCTTGAAAGAAAGAGAGCAGAAGAGACCAAGACTTGAAGCTTGCAAGGGGACTTCAGGTGAGGCAGAGGAGACCATGGGGTGACTCGGCATGGCCAGAGGGCATCTCTGTGCAATAGCGTTCTCCACACTGACTGCTCACTTGATTCTTGTTAGTGAGCACTGCTGTGCGGGCTTACCCGTCACCATGGGGCGGGCATTCGGCCCAGCGGTTAGGACACTGGTTTGTACGCTGCATCACCCGGGGAGGCAGCAGTGATGCCTCAGGTGCCTGGGTCTCTGCCTCCCACGTGGGAGACCCAGGTTGAGTCCCAGCTCCTGGCTACAGCTTATCCCAGCCCTGGCTGTTGTGGGCATTTGAACCAGCAGAGGGAAAATCTCTGTCTGTCTAACTTTGCCTTTCAAAGAAAGAAAAAAAAATACTTCATCCCATATTGGAGCCCCTGGGTCAATTCGTGACTCAGGTTCCTACTCCCGATCCCCATCCCAGTCTGGCTCCCTGCTAATGCAGGCCCTGGGAGGCCATAGTGATAGCTCAAGTAATCAGATTCCTGTCACCCACATAGGAGGCCAGGCTGGAGTTCCTGGCTTCCTGGCTGCCTGCTGTGAGCATTTGGGGAATGAGCCAATGGATGGGAGCTCACTCTCTCCAAACTGAGGAAAATAGACGTCGGCATCACCTGTGTTTCATCTTCACCCATCGGGCTGCTGAGTCCCGTGGATACTTCCTTACACGTGATGTTTTTGGTGGTGATTGTGAAATGACACTGCACATTACGGGAAATGTTGAAGACCAAGGAAAATGCAAGGGAAAAGTCACCAGTAACCCTACTGTCAGTTACAAGTACTGTTAGCCCTTTCACGGTCTCTCAAGTGTTTGAAGTCGTGTATTCCGTGTGTGTTCCATGTTCTATCCATACATGCAGTCCGTGTTGCACTCACCTCCCACCTGTTTCTGAGCACGCCGCCACGCCTGAGTCAGATCTTCACCATGCCACGTGCTGGGGCTGCTCGGACTGTTGCACCAGCTCCCCAGATTTCCGTTTCTAATTGACTCAGCCTTCCTTTAGGGTTTCTCAGCCTTGGCACTGTTGACATTTTGGACTGGATAATTCTTTTCTTTCTTTCTTTCTTTTTTTTTTTTTTTTTTAAAGATTTTTATTTATTTGAAAGAGTTACACAGAGAGAGGAGAGGCAGAGAGAGAGGTCTTCCATCCGATGGTTCACTCCCCAACTGGCTGCAACGGCCGCAGCTGCGCCGATCCGAAGCCAGAAGCCAGGAGCTTCTTCCAGGTCTCCCACGTGGGTGCAAGGGCCCAAGAACTTGGGCCATCTTCTGCTGCTTTCCCAGGCCACAGCAGAGAACTGGATTGGAAGTAGAGCAGCCGGGACTTGAACCGGCACCCATATGGGATGCCATTGCTTCAAGGCCAGGGTGTTAACCCACTACACCATAGCGCCAGCCCCCTGGATAATTCTTTATCTGGGGGTCCTATCCTGGCCATTGCAGGATGTTTGCAACATTCCTGGCTTCTACCCATTAAAGGCCAATAACACCCCCTAGTCTGAGTCAGACAACCAAAAACGTTACTGGAGGTTGCCCGATGTCCCCTGGGGTCACAGCTGCTTCTGACTGAGAGCCACTGCCCTCCCTGTGTGTTGTGCTTCAGCCCCGTGGAAGCCCTTGTTCTTCTGTTGCTGCTCAGCCTGTGCTGTGCCTTTACCTTTGCTTGGTCGCCCTCAATGTGAAGGTTCTTTGACGAGTTTGTGGAAAGTTCGTATTGTGAAAGGAAAAAAAAAAAAACAATTATGCATGGATTTCAAGCAAGACTTTTTTTAAAAAAAAATTTATATATTTATTTGAAAGTCAGAGTTACACAGAGAGAGGAGAGACACAGAGAGGTCTTCCATCCGCTGGTTTGCTGCAGTGGTCAGAGCTGGGCCTTTCCGAAGCCAGGAGACAGAAACTTCCTCCAGGTCTCCCACACAGGTGCAGGGCCCCAAGGACTTGGCCATCTTCTACTGCTTTCCCAGGCCATAGCAGAGAGCTGGATCGGAAGTGGAGCAGCCAGTACTCAAACCGACACCCATTTGGGATGCTGGTACTGCAGACGGCTGTGTTACCCGCTATGCCACAGCGCCAGTCCCTCAAACAAAACTTTTGTACCAAAATAAATGTGTCTTTAGATTCCATTTTCCATGACTGTTTGGAGTCTCCTTTATGTCTCTGTCAACACCCTACCCATTTGTCAAGGCCTGGTTGAGAGGCAACTTCCGACACCTTCCCCCTCTCTGTCACCAGCTGTGCCCTCTCCTTCCTCTGAACACTTGAGTGGGCGCCATAAGGAGAGATGGTGCAGGAATCAGGTGGCAGAGCGTGGGGAGTGAGTGAATGAGATGTTGGTAGGGTTAATCCCGACCTGGGTCTTCTCAGTTTTCTGTATTGAACGTATGTTATTTTTGTAATCAGGAGGAAACTGCTATTTGGAAAGACACTTAGCAGTTAGTCGAGAGGGTTGCAGGATGCAGGGTAGGCTTTCGCCGTGTTTGGCTTTGTGCAGCAGGAGAGGGGCTTGTTGGGAAGCAGAGTGGAGGAGGAAGCAGTGGGGCAGAGGAACCAAGGTGCAGGTCAAGGCCACGGGCGGGCAGGAGGGCTGAATGAGGAGGAGTTAGTGTCTTCCTGCTGGTACAGAACGTGAGAAGGCGAAGTAGGCGAGTGCACAGAGAACTGTGGTCTGTGGACACAGAGCAGGTGAGGTCCGGTGGCGTCTGGCAGCCCTCCGACTCCGGGACTGTGCTTCTGTGTGATGAGAGTGGGAGGCTGCGGGACCTGTGAGTGACCCCCATACCCCCCTTCCAGCTTCCTGGAAAAAAAGATTTGTTCATCGAGGCAGATCTCATGAGCCCTTTGGATCGAATTGCCAACGTGTCCATCCTGAAGGTACCGTGCCTTTCCCAAGGGGGGGTGGGGCCCCTTTTGTCTTTGAGCTGTTTGTCTCTCGATGAACAGTAAGGTGTCTGAAGGGAGCCTCCCCTTGTGGGGTAAATACAGGGCAGCTGCCCCGGGGAGGGGGGGAAGAGGGAGATTGATGCTGGTGTTTCCATTGTTTTACCTTTGGTTTTCCCGCAGACCAGGTGGGAGGAAGGTTCAGTGGTTAGCTGTGGGGGGGGGGGGGGCAGTTTGGTTCTAGAAGCTGCATAAATAAATAGGAGGCTCCTAAGAAGTCAGCTGTCTTGTGTTGCGCTTCTGCGCGTTTCAAGCGCTCTTGCGTCTGTTGTCTTGTTGGATTCCCTGTAGCAACACGAAGTGGACAAGCTGTACAAGGTGGAGAACAAGCCAGCCCTCAGCTCCAGTGAACAGTGAGTGTCTGCTGGTCTGTCTCTCCCCGGGCGCATGGGTCCTGCAGGGACCTGGCACGCAGCGTGTGGGTGTGGCACGCTCCGCTTCCAGGGCTTTTGCAGTTTCATGCCTAGGACATCACTTTAGCCTCCTGCTGGGGCCGCCTCTCCTCTGCTTGGCAGCTCCCGTCTCATCCGTGTGATTGTCTATAACCAGATGGATCCGCCTTTCAAATGATTCTCACTGTTGCTTCTCTGGAACCTTCAAGGCTTCACTGTAGCGCACACAGCCCAGATCGCTCATCGCAGACCCCGAGGCCCTCACCAGTGTGGGGTCACACACTGCCTTTCCAGCCTGTCTCTCTGGTGTCCTCTTGGTTTTTTTTTTTTTTTTTAAGTTTAAAATGTTATTCATTCACTTAAAAATGAACAAAATGTGTATTTCTAATCTTACTAAACCGGCCTGAAACATGTGACGTAGAGCACAAAGGAATATAGGGTTCAGGGCTGACATGTGCTTCCACACCGTCCTAGCTCCGTGCAGGCACAGTCCCTCTGCCTCTCCCTCCTGCCCTCAGTGCTTCAGAGAATTCCTGTCCTGGTGTGGCATTTGGTTAAGCTGTCAAGATGCTGGCTCAGAGGCTCTGTCCGACGTTGGAGCGCCTGGTTGCACTCCCAGCTCTGGATCCGGACTCCGGCTTCCTGCTGGTGCAGACCCTAGGAGGCAGCAGTGATGGTTCAAGTGACCGGGCTCCTGCCACTCATGTGGGAGACCTGGATCGACTTCCTGACTCCCAGCTTGGCCCCAGCCCAGCTCCAGCTTTGCGGGCTTTTGGGGAGTGAACCAGTAGGTAGCAGCTCTCTGTGTCTGTCTCTCTCTGTCTCTCTGCCTCTAAAATAAATAATTTATTAAAAGTTGAAAAAAAAATCTTCCCACCCCTCAGAGCACAGCCCTGTCCCCCCGTGCAGGGATTTGTTGCTCGTGCGACAGCTGCTTTTTATATGTGTCCTGCTCACTGGGCATGTAGACATGTAGTCAACACTCCCTGTTGTGTTTTGTTTTTTTCTTTTAAAGATTTATTTATTTATTTATTTGAAAGGCAGGGGAGGCAGAGAGAGAGGGAAGAGAAAGATCTTCCTTTCACTGGTTCACTCCCCAGATGACTGCAGCGGCAGAGTTGGTCTAAGCCAAATTCCATCCTGGTCTCCCATGAGGGTGGCAGGGGCCTGAGCACTTGGGCCATCTTCCAGGTGCAGTAGCAGGGAGCTGGATCAGAAGTAGAACAGCCGAGACTCAAACTGGCACTAGTATGGGATGCCAGTATTACAAGTGATGGCTTAACCCACTATGCCATGATGCTGTACCTTTTTTTCTTTTTTTTTTTTTTGGGGGGGGTTATTTATTTGAAACGTAGAGTGATGGAGAAAGAGAGAGAGAGAGAGAGAGAGAGGTCTTCCATCCACTGGTTCACTCCCCAATTGGCCACAATGGCTGGAGCTGTGCCGATCTGAAGCCAGGGGCTTCCTCTGGGTCTCCAACGTGGGTGGAGGGGCCCAAGTGCTTGGGCCATCTTCTGCTGCTTTCCCAGGCCATAGCAGAGAGCTGGATCGGAAGTGGAGCAGCCGGGACTTGAACCGGCACCCATATGGGTTGCCAGAAATGCAGGCGGCGGCTTTACCTGCTATGCCACAGCACTGGCCTCTATCCTCTTTTAAAAGAAAATAAATTCTTCTGTATATGTAGAAAAGCCATCTGTGGACCCTGGTGTGAAAAGCTTTATTTTCTTCTACTTTCTTGTATTTATTTTAGCACTCGAATATTAATATACTGCATACATACATATATATATCTTCTGCCCACTGAATTGCAGATTATTTGAGAACAGGAATTCCCAGCTGCACCGTGGAGCCAGTCAGTGTCCCAGCTCTGCACGGCCCCCCTGTTGTAGTGGGACGTGTCTCTGTGCTTGGTCGTGGCAGGCCGAGGTGACTGGCCTCGCTGTGGCTGGGGTGAGGCCTATAGGCCCCGTCTAGAAGGGCAGATGGTGGAAGAGCTGATACTGCTTTAGTGTCTTCCAAGCTCCTGTCACCATGTCATGGTTTTTCCTCACTGTCTTTTTTCTTTCTCTCCTGTAGGTTGTGCTTCTTGGTGAGACCCCGCATCAGGAACATGCGATACATTGCCAGTGAGTGCGCTGTGCAGCACGCGTCGCTGTGTGGCAGACCTGGGGAGACGGAGGGCAGGATCTGAGGGCTTGGTGGAAGCTCCCTTGAATGAGAAGAGAGTCTCGGGTCGGCCATAGCACCTTCAGAGGGAGATGGCGTCCCTGCTTCCTGTGCAACAGGTGGCCCTGGCTCTAAGGCTCTGTTCCTTCTCTCTGTAGATCTCGTCAATGCTGACAAAGTGGCTGGCCGAACTCGGAAATACAAGGTGATCTTCAGCCCTCAGAAGGTGAGCTTAGATCCCGTGGCAGTGGAGTGTCAGGGACAGGCCTGGGGCCTGGGCAGGGTCAGGGGCCAGAAGCGCTGTCTCCCTCAAAGCAAATTATGGTGACCAAACCACGAGCCTGCTGTTGACTTCTCATTCTTTTCTCAAAGATTTATTGATTTATTTGAAAGAGTGAGAGAGAGACAGGGACACAGAGTGAAAGAGAGAGAGAGAGAGAGAGAGAGAGAGAGAGAGAGGTCTTCCATCTGCTGGTTCATTTACCAGATGGCTGCAACAGCTGGGGCTGGGCCTGTTTGAAGCCAGGAGCTTCTTCTAGGTCTCCCACATGGGTGCAGGGGCCCAAGGACTTGGGCCATCCATCCTCTGCTGCTTTACCCTGGTGCATTAACAGGGAGCTGGATTGGAAGTGGAGCAGCCAAGACTCAAAGCAGTGCCCATATAGGATGCCGGCAAAATAGGTAGTGGCTTTACCCTCCACACCACGGTGCTGGCCGTAGCTTTCTGTAAATGAAAAGCTTCATACTTTGGAAGTAGAACCTGCTATGCATCCGTGCAACACAAATCCCTGTCTGGGGTTGGTGTCCGATGGTATGGCTGGTCTGTGACTCTCCCTGTATTCCCTCAACAGCAGATGGAACAAACCGTACTCGTGCCCACCCCTGTATGACCCTCCAGTCGTGTGGCTGGATGGGCCCTGGGTTCCTGAAGCCACACCGCCACACACTGGACAAGCCTTTTTTATTTTTGAAAACTTTTAATTGGTACATAATGAGTATACATATGTATGGGGGAGGCCTTTTCTTATGCAGGGAAGCAGCTTTGAGACCAGATCACTGCACCCACCCTGGAGCACCTGAGAGAACTGAAGCTCACGCTCACACAGGGGCTTAGCATAGACTCCTCCCCCGCCCGGGTGCAGACCGTCCCAGTGTCGCCATTTCTTTTTATTTCTTCTACTTGTTTGAAGGTTAACATTCTTTACCATAACACTGCATCATAAAATAAAGCCCTGATTTTATGACTTTAAAAAAAATGATTTATTTATTTGAAAGGCAGAGTTACAGAGAGAAAGAGACAGAAAGATTCCCCATCCATTTGTTCACTCCCCAAATGGCTGCAAATGCTGGGCCAGGCCAAAGCCAGGAGCCTGGAACTCCATCTTTGTCTCCCACGTGGATGCAGGGGCCCAAGCACTTGGGCCATCTTCCACTGCCTTCCCAGGTCACAGCAGAGAGCTGGATGGGAAGAGGAGCAGCAGCACATGAACTGGTACTCATAAGGGATGCTGGTGCCGCAGGCGGAGGCTTTGCCTACTGTTGGGGTACGGGACCATTTTTCTGCCAAGGGCCATTTGGATATTTATAACGGAGGGAAATAAGCCCCTCTGAGACTACCTGCTCGCCAGAGGATGGACTCAGAAACATGAAAGAAGCAGAAAGTGAGGCGTTTATTGTGGTCTGATCTCCAGAGAGGGGAGCAGCCTGTGGGAGCAGGTGCCACCCTCAGACACTGAGCTCCTCCTATCCCCACCTCGAAGAGGTCCCTGCCCTCCCCCCACTCCGTTGCTCACTGGTTGGGAAACCTGTAAAGTACAAGTCTCTCCTAGGCGTGGGGGTTGGGCAGATCTAGGACAGGGGAAGCGGAGTTAACATTGGTATCTTCAGAGCTCCGGGAGCCAGAGGCAAGAGCACTGTGTAACAGGCATCCCGTGGTTACAGATTACAGAATTGCTGAAGGTCGCAAAGATAACAAGTAGAACACTGCTAGCAAAGCAAGCTCAGCAGTTGACCTCCTGCAGGGTGTGTGCAGCCCTGTCCTACATGCTACTGAGGCCTAGTATCATGGCTGCGCTAAGGCTAAGCCAAGTCCGTTACGAAAATACACCGTGGTCCTTTCTTACAAACCATCACTCACGGGCCATACAAAATTATTAACTTAAAAATGAGATTGCTATAGATTTGTTGAATTTCAAGTCCCACCCGTGGTTGCCTTGGGAGGACCAGGCCTCATGATTTTGTGAGCCTTATCCTTCCGACAAGCTATACGTTCACCATCCCTGACGCACCGCCTCCCTGGGTGCACGTTACAGGAAGCTGCTATGGAGGGTAGAGCTGGCTATCAATCCAGGCCCCCTGATGTGAATCGTGGGTATCTCGGGCAGCATCTTAACCGTCCCGACTCCTTTTCTTGATTCCACAAAGCTCCCCGTCACCTCCACAGCAGCTGGGTGCATCATAGGTGTCTCGGTCTGAGATTGGAAGGAAGGATGGTCCAGGCCTTTGTATTGCCAGCTGTAGGCCTATAATGTGTGTCACACCTAGAGCGCACAGAAAGTAGAGCTGAGGGGCTGGTGCTGTTGCGTAGCGGGTAAAGCTGCCGCCTGTGGTGCCAGCATCCTGTATGGGCGGCAGTTTGAGTCCTGGCTGCTCCTCTTCTGATCCAGCTCTCTGCTGTGGCCTGGGAAAGCAGTGGAAGATGGCCCAGGTCCTTGGGCCCCTGCATCCACATGGCAGACCTGGAGGAGGCTCCAGGCTCCTGGCTTTGGATCAACACAGCTCCAGCCATTGCAGCCATTTGAGGAGTGAACCAGCAGATGGAAATCCTGCCTCTCTCTCTCTCTCTCTCTCTCTCTCTCTCGGCATTTCAAATAAATAAATAAATCTTAAAAAAAAAAAAAAAGGAAGAAAGTAAAGCTGAGAGGGATTTATTCCTCTTCAACTTCTTTTTTTTTTTTTTAAGATTATTTATTTATTTATTTGAGAGGTAGAGTTACAGACAGTGAGAGGGAGAGACAGAGAGAAAGGTCTTCCTTCCATTGGTTCACCCCCCAAATGGATGCTACAGTCGGAGCTACGCCAATCCAAAGCCAGGAGCCAGGTGGTTCTTCCTGGTCTCCCACACGGGTGCAGGTGCCCAAGCACTTGGGCCATGCTCCACTGCCTTCCTGGGCCACAGCAGAGAGCTGGACTGGAAGAGGAGCAACCGGGACTAGAACCCGGCGCCCATATGGGATGCCGGCACTGCAGGCAGAAGATTAGCCAAGTGAGCCACAGCGCTGGCCCCCTCTTCAACTTTTCTAAAAAAATTCTAGAGGAAATAGAAACAATAGCTAAAAGTAGACCCTGGGCTGGAACTATGGCAGAGTAGTAGGCTAAGCCTCTGCCTGCCACTTCGGCATCCCATATGGGTGCTGGTTTGTGTCCTGGTTGTTCCTCTTCTGATCCAGCTCTCTGCTAATGTCCTAGGAAAGCAGCAGTGGATGGCCCAAGTGCTTGAGCCCCTGCCTCCACATAGGAAACTGGAAGATATCTTCCATCCACTGGTTCACTCCCCAGAAGGCTGCAGCAGCCAGAGCTGGGCCAGTCTGAAGCAAGGAGCCAGAAGCTTCTTGCAGGTCTCCCACATGGATTCAGGGGCACAAGTACTTGGGCCATGTTCTGCTTTCTCAGGCATATTAGCAGGGAGCTGGATTGAGACTGAGCAGCCGGGACTTGAACCGGCATCCACATGGGATGCCAGTGCTGCAGAAGGTGGCTTTACAGGCTACGCCACAGCTCTGGCCCTGCCACTGTCTTGCTTTGTCTGCGTCTGTCTTCACTCTTGTTTACTTCCTTTCAAACACACTCTGCCTTCCTCTCTCTCCGCTCAGGTTCACCCTTCCTTCATGGCCAGACTCCTGTGTACAATGACTGCTTCCTCTCCCGTGTCTCTTCCTCTAGTCTCCCTGAGATCCCTGCTTGAATCCAGTGGTGTCTCCTTAGTGCTCGCCTGACATGACTTCTCCGGCTGGCGTTTGACACTGCTCTCGTTCTTCCTTGGCCTTCCTCTCTTCCCTGCCTGGTTCTGTCCTCTGCTGTGGCCTGAGTGCTCCTTCTCAGTCTTCTCTGCCAGGCTTGCCCTCTGTGTGTCCCCTAGGGTCACATCCTTAGCTTCCCTCTCCCCCACCCACTTTTCTCTTGGACAAACCATCTATTTCGCACACAACAGGTAGGTCATTGACTCCCAAGGCTATACACAGGATCTTCAAAAAGCTCACAGAAGGGCTGGCCTTATGGGTTAAGCCCCTGCCCGCAGTGCCAGCATCCCATATAGAGGCTGCTTCCAGGCCTGGCTGCTCTACTTCCAATCCAGATCCCTACTCATGTGCTTGGGAAATGCAGCAGAAGATGGCCTGTGTGCTTGGGCCCCTGCCACTCACTTGAGAGACCTGGATGGAATTCCAGGCTCTTGGCCTTGGCCTGGCCCAGCCCTGGCTGTTGTGGCCATTTGGAGAGTAAACCAGTGAATGGAAGATCTTGTTTTTCATTTTCTCTCTGTCTCTTCTTCTCTTTCTCTGTAACTGCCTTTCGAATAAAATTTAAAAAATATTTTTTTAAAAAGATTTATTTATTGGCCGGCGCCGTGGCTTAACAGGCTAATCCTCCGCCTTGCGGCGCCGGCACACCGGGTTCTAGTCCCGGTTGGGGCGCCGGATTCTATCCCGGTTGCCCCTCTTCCAGGCCAGCTCTCTGCTATGGCCCGGGAGTGCAGTGGAGGATGGCCCAAGTGCTTGGGCCCTGCACCCGCATGGGAGACCAGGAAAAGCACCTGGCTCCTGGCTTCGGATCAGCGAGATGCGCTGGCCGCAGCGGCCATTGGAGGGTGAACCAACGGCAAAAAGGAAGACCTTTCTCTCTGTCTCTCTCTCTCCCTCACTATCCACTCTGCCTGTCAAAAAAAAAAAAATTTATTTATTTATTTGAAAGTCAGAGTTACACAGAGAAAAAAGGAGAGACAAAGAGAGAAAAGTCTTCCATCCAGCAGATGGCCATCCCCAATTGGCCGCAACAGCTGGAGCTGCACCGATCAGGAGCCAGGAGCTTCTTCCAGGTCTCCCACATGGGTGCAGGGGCCCAAGGACTTGGCCATCTTCCACTGCTTTCCCAGGCCATAGCAGAGAGCTGGATCAGAAAAGGAGCAGCTGGGACTAGAACTGGCGCCCATATGGGATGCCAACACTGCAGGCGGTGGCTTCACCCGCTACGCCACAGCTCCAACCCCAAGAAATAAATCTTGAAGGCAGTTCACAGAGGGAGGGTGTTATCCTCCCATACTGGAGTGGCTGCGTTCAGTTCTTAAGTGTGGCTGTGGCTCCAGCTTCCTCCTAATGTGACCGGGGAGGCAGTGATGATTGCTTGAGTGGTTGGACCCCTGCCACTCACGGGAGAGCCCCGGGTTGTGTTCCTGGTTCCTGGTTTTAGCCCCAACCTAGCCCTGGTCATTGGAGCTATATGGGGAATGAACTAGTGAGTGGGGTCAGCTCAGTCTCTGCCCCCACTGCTCGTTCCCTTTTGCCTCTCCTCTGTGATTTCAGGACAACGTCAGGCTGTTCCTCCCTCCTCTGCCTGCAACACTTCACCCTCCTCGTGCAAGGCTCTTCCTGTCCCTCCGAGAGATCAAAAAGCAATTGCCTTAGTGTGTGCATAAAACGCATGCAAATGAGTCGGGTGTGGGGACTGCGGTGGTCCCTTCTGGATTGCAGTCTCATTGGCCGTGTTCAGTAACGGCTGTGCTGTCTGTGTCAGTGGCTGTGGGGCGGCTCCAGAGGCACGGGAAGAGTGAAGAAGCCGATGACTGCTCACCAGCGTCCTTTTCTCTTTCAGTTTTACGCGTGTGAGATGGTGCTGGAGGAAGAGGGGATCTATGGAGGTAAGAGGAGACGAACATGAGTGGAAGGGAGAGGGGAGAACGGCTGAGCCTGAACCCAGGGCTCTCCTGGTCTCATTCCTGTCCGTTAGGACAGGAGTCGTGGGAGGGGCTGAAAGGGATGCTCCATTCTCGCCCTCCGAGGCTCCCACTGGGGCGGTTGGGCCTCCCCTCCCTTCAGAAAGTTCATGGGAAATTGGGAAGAGAAGTTTGTTTTGGTGCAGACAATCTTTGCATCTGTGCATAGTCTTTTCCCTAACTTGCATTTTATTTTATTCATTTACTTATTGAAAGGCAAAGAGACTGAGAATTGTCTGTCTGCCAGTTCACTCTTCAAATGCTTGCAAAGGCCAGGGCTGAGCCAAGCTGAAGCCAGGAGTCTGGAACTCAACCCAAGTCTCCCTTATAGGTGGCAGGGACCCACCTGCTGCCTCCTGGAGTTGGGAGCAGAGTTGGGTCTCAAACCCAGGGGCACTCTGATGTGAGATGCGAGCATCCCAAGTAGGGTCACATCTGCTGTGCCAAATGCCTGCCTCCATCTCAGCATTTGCCATGAACTTTCTGTACAGTTCCCCACCCTATTCTCCAGGCCACCCCAGCCAGACCATGGCACCCTGGCGTGGCTCAGCAGAAAGCCCAGTACCGTTACCAGGGCCCCCCGTGCCTCCCATACCCCTAGATGTGGTTCGCTTCCTCTAACACTTGTGCCTCCTGTGTGCTGTTTTACCTCTTTGGAGCACAGCTGTAATCAAGGAGTTTGTGTTATAGTTTGTCTCCCAAACTAGATGATAAGCTGCCGACGACTGGAAGCATGTGCACTTTGCTCACCCCGGCCCCCTGGCATGCGTGGTCCTACCTGTAGGTGGCCTGTTAGATTGTCAGCAGTTGGCCAGCACTGCAGCACCACACATAGCATGCGCTACACTGGGTCACAGGCTGCTGTGTGCGTGCCTGCTTACGTTACCAGGCTGTGCACAGGGACTGTGTTCTGCCCTTCCTGGAGTCTCCCGTGGTAGATGCAGTGCCGGCGGTGGCAGGCTCTCGTGTGTCTGTTGCCTGACCCTGGCACTCTTGATGGGGAGCTCGCTACCTCCCGCAGGGCGGCTGATACTCTTTGTCCCTGCAGATGTGAGCTGTGATGAATGGGCCTTCTCTTTGCTGCCTCTTGATGTGGATCTGCTGAGCATGGAGCTGCCAGAATTCTTCAGGGACTACTTCCTGGTAAATGAGGGTCTGTGTATCTTGGTATCAAGGGTTAGGGACAAACGTGGGGTCCAATGGGCTAGAAATAAGAATTAACCTCTGTGCAACACATGATCACAAATGATAGTGATTTGGGGGTTAAAGACTACAGGTTCATCTCCATGAGACCCCTTCAGGACCACGTGGGCCGGGTCGGGTGTCCCCACATTCTGCAGTTCTCTTCCAGGGTGTCTAGGGCTGGTGCCTCTCCAGCTAGGGCACCTCAGGTTGATCCCCATCCCTGCAGGAAGGAGACCAGCGCTGGATCAACACCGTGGCTCAGGCTTTGCATCTTCTCAGCACCCTCTATGGGCCCTTTCCCAACTGCTATGGCATTGGCAGGTGTGCCAAGGTAAGAGCGCCAGCCGCACTGTTGCCCGATAGCCTGTGCCCCTGCTCTGAATTGGCCTGGGATCACCCAGGGGCAGCTGGGATAGGGTGCTCATTCTTCACTTCCCTTCAGTTGTTCCAGAAGAGTTGCTCAGGGAGGAGCGCTCTGTAGCTAACAGAAAGGGCCAGCGCCTCCTATGCAATATTCCCAAGTCTCCTTTTCTTGGGGACAGGGCCTTTGAATCTTGGTGTCGAGGGATGGGGACACACGTGGGGCCCAGTGGGCTGGAAGTATGTCAGTACCTGATGTTGGCTTCTTCCTCCCTCACTGGTTTGGGGCGGGTAGAACAGGTTCATATTGTTCACAGTTGCCTCCCCTCCCAGGAGTGAGAAGTATCAATGTGGGAGCGGTTGGCTTCTGTAGGTGTGGGGCTGCAGCAGGGACCAGCACACCAGATTGAGAATGTCTTGGGCCCTGGCAGATGTCCTATGAATTGTGGAGGCAACTGGAAGAGGAAGAGGATGGTGAAACCAAGGGCCGAAGGCCAGAAATCGGGCATATATTTCTGCTGGACAGAGGTAAATTGGGCCAGCACTCCTCTCATCTGTTCCCTGGAAGGCTCGGGAACATGGGCCTCATGGTGCAAAGTTAGGATCCTGAAGTCAGGGCTGTGAATCCCAGTGTTGATGAGGAATACGGCTCGGGTCCTTTGGAAAGTATCTGAGCTGATCTTCAGCAAACCGGGTGGAAGGCCAGCCAGCCTGTGCCTTCACGGTCAGGATGTTGGTTTCAGACGTGGACTTCGTCACGGCGCTTTGCTCCCAGGTGGTTTACGAGGGCCTGGTGGATGACACCTTCCGCATCAAGTGTGGTAAGTGCCATGGCAAGGTGCACATGGGGTAGGGCTTGTTGGGGGGCTAAGGGCACGGCCGCTTCCCAGTCCTTAGGGAGATCTTTGCCAGCATTCGGCCAGGGTAGGAGAAGGCCCTGTTGGTGACCCTGATGCCCTTCCCCCCCATCCTCAAAGGGAGTGTCGACTTTGGCCCCGAAGTGACATCCTCGGACAAGAGCCTGAAGGTGTTGCTCAATGCTGAGGACAAGGTGCGGACTGGGCCCCGGCTCTGGGAGGGCAGCGTCCCCTGGGCACTGAGTAGGCCCTGGACATGGACCTGTTGATCCTGTACGTCTGGAGCACGGCCTGTGCCATCGTCGCCATGCTGATGAGGTGGGAAGGAGCAGGTTATGGTTCTGACCTCCACGCCTGTCTTGTTCCCCACACAGGTGTTCAGCGAGATCCGTAACGAGCACTTCTCCAATGTCTTTGGCTTCCTGAGCCAGAAGGCCCGGAACCTGCAGGCCCAGTATGATGTGAGGCTCCAAGCCTCAGTGGCTCCCCTTCTGACCCTGGGCCAGTGTGTCTCAGAGTGGGTGGCAGCAGAGGGCGGGTGGTTTCTCGTGCCTGGGGTCCCAGGAGTTGACCTTAGGGGCGTCTCCCACAGCGCCGGCGTGGGATGGACATTAAGCAGATGAAGAATTTCGTGTCCCGCGAGCTCAAGGGGCTGAAGCAGGAGCACCGCCTGCTGAGTCTCCGTAGGTTCCTGCTGGGGCTGGGGGCCTCTGGGGAAGCGACCCTGCAGCTTCTTGCCGCCCCTTCGGCTGTGGGGCCCCTTCTCGCTCATCTGGCAAGTGGCGGTGGCATCGGGTCTGACGTGGGAGGTCTTATTCTTCTGGGCATCCGTCTAGAACCAGGGACAGTCAGCTCCCTTTCGGTCTTACCCGCAGATATTGGGGCCTGTGAATCGATCATGAAGAAGAAGACCAAGCAGGACTTCCAGGAACTGATCAAGACGGAGCATGGTACCTGCAGCAGCCTGCTGGCCGCTTCTCGCGGGCTCAGGCCCCAGCCCCTCGGCTCCCACCCCAACAGGACCCTATCTGGCCCTTTCCTGCCAACACTGGCTCTGTGCAATGCTGGCTGATGCCAGAAGTCGTGGGGCCCCTTGGTCCACCCCAGGGTTGGGGAAAGGTGGGGAGATAGGTGCATGTTAGCGCGATGACGTCAGGCTCTCCTCTGACGATTCCCAGCGCTGCTGGAGGGGTTCAACATCCGGGAGGGCACCAGCTACATCGAAGAACACATAGACCGGCAGGTGAGCGGCCGGGGCGCGGGGCGCGGGGCTGGGAGCGGCGGCCTGCAGCAGAAGGGACAGAGGAGTGTGTGTTTTGAAACCTCAGCTCGGGACTGTTCTTCCTCCGCAGGTGTCACCTATAGAGAGCCTGCGCCTCATGTGCCTCTTGTCCATCACCGAGAACGGTGAGCCCCAAAGACCGGAGCTGACGGGGCCAGGTTGAGACCCTGTGCCTTGGGGACGGAGGACATAATTTCCAAAGACAAGCATCTCAGCAAACAGAATGTTGCCCCATCATTTCGGGACTCTCCTTCCTGTAAAGTTAAGCAGCTTTTGTTTTGGGTGAACCCTCACGGGGCCACAGGGTGATTTCTTGCCCCACCCTAAGCAGGAGCTTGTAGAGGCCACCCCAGCATGTGGAGGTGTCAGCTGAGTGCCATGGCCCTCCTCACCCAGCCATGGCCCGCCCGCCTTCAATAAGGTTTCATGATCAAGACGCTTTCTAGAGAGCCACGGCAGCTCGTTTCCTAACGGCAGACTTGGCAGCCTGCCATGGCGGCTGGTTTACTGCTAGAGCTTCCAGCGGTTGAATATCCTTAGAGCCTGCGTTCCACCCAGGGAGTACGTCGTTCGCTTAAGTTTCCTTTGTTGTAGTCGGAAGCCCAGTTCCCACCTCTGCGGAGGGAAACGCACGCGTGGGAACTCATTTAACACTTCCTGTGTGGCCGCGGCTGCAAAGCAGTTTCCAGTAGAACTGCTCCTTGGCCAGCAGGAAACCGTGAGAGGTCCCTTCTTCCGCCATGGTTTGCATGAGCTCCAGCGTGCCTTCCTCGGCCGCCTCCTGACTGAGGGGTCAGGTGTGGGATTCTCTCCGCTGCGCATTTCAGGGCCCCCGCCCAGGTGGCCTCCTCTTTATACACCTGTCTCTCTGTCCTCGCCCTTAGGTTTGATCCCCAAGGATTACCGGTCTCTGAAAACACAGTATCTGCAGGTAAGGCCTGGAGGTGTATTGCGGAAGGAACGTGGTGGAGGGCGGTCACTGGGCAGTCTCGGAAGAGTTGGAAGAAGTCAGGGCCCCATCACTGTCCTGCCTGCACTGCGGCCTCCCTCTTAGAGCCCCGCTCTGCCCAGCCCGTGTTCCCCCAGCTCCTCTCGTGGTGGGCAGCCAGTGCCGGGAGAATGTCCACAGTTGTCTGTTGAACCCAGGGATGGGTTCCTTCCCCTGGCCCTCGTCATTTCAGCGCGTTCATTCGGCTTTCCTTCTGGGTCCCTGTGAAATGTGCCTTCCTCCAGGAAGCCCTCTACCCTCCGGGCAGCCACAGCGCTGGGCTGCATTTTAGCCTCCTGTGCTTGGTGTCGGGTTGTTTCTGACATGAAAATCCTTCCCACCGCAAGCTGGGAGCCCCTTCAGGCAGACCCCGCGTGGCACTTCCGCCCTTGCCTCGCGCAGTGGCTGTGCTCGACCCTTGGAGGCCACTCACTAAACAGCTGGACTCTGTTCCCTCTAGAGCTACGGCCCTGAGCACCTGCTGACCTTCTCCAACCTGCGGCGAGCTGGGCTCCTAACGGAGCAGGCCCCAGGGGACACGCTCACAGCTGTGGAGAGTAAAGTGAGCAAGCTGGTGACCGACAAGGCTGCCGGTGAGCGCGCGGCACAGGTGACCCCATCCCGCACTGCCGACAGGCACATGCTCTGGGAGGAGAGAGGACTGAGCCCTCCGATGCTGCCATCACGTCCCCGCCTCTGCTAGCCAGGCCGGTGCCCGTACACCGAACACCTAGATGCCCCAGGTCCTTTCTTTACTTAACCGTTTCGCATTTAATCTTTAAAGAGGCAAATTCCCTTATCCCTGTTTTACAGATGAGGAAACTCAGGCTTGGAGAATTTTTAGCAAAGGCTGATTGATTTATTTGAAAGGCAGGAAGCTGGGTTGGAAGCAGCACTCCAGTATGGGTGCTGGCATCACCGCACCACAACGCTGGCTCCCAGGCGTAGAGAAATCAAGCGGCTTGTTCCTGGTCCCTCACGTAGGTCTGTTCGACTCCAGAGCTCGAACGGGGCCAGTAAACGAGGGCCAGCTTGCAGCCTGCCTTAGCGGGTAGCTGGGGTGGGGGAAGGCTGCTTTGTCTTGATCAGTTCCAGGCAATGGTAGGTAGGTGAGTGGTGTCAAGGGGGCTCTTTGGATGTGGTTGGTCCTGTCATGTCCAGAATGGGGTCGCCTCTGGCAGTGTCCTAAATTCATAGACGTTAGACAGAACCTAAGCCACTGTTTCTTTCCTAGGAAAGATTACCGATGCCTTCAGTTCTCTGGCGAAGAGGAGCAATTTCCGAGCCATCAGCAAAAAACTGAATTTGGTATGTGGACTGGGGCTGGATAGGGGAGGCTATGGTTCGTGCCTTGTTACCGTAAAACCTTTTAGAGAGATGTTCTGTCGGCTGGTTCACTCCCTAAATGGCTGCAATAGCCAGTGCTGGGCCAGGCCAAAGCCAAGACCCAGGTCCTGGGTCTCCCATGTAGGTGACGGGGGCCCAAGCCCTTGGGTGGGTGATCATCTGCTGTCTTCCCAGGCGCATCAGCGGGGAGCTGGATCAGAAGCGCAGAGTAGCTGGGACTCAAACCAAGCATGTGGGATGTGGGCTTCCCAAGCAGCGGCTTAACCTGCCGTGCCACAGTGCCCCCAGCTTGTTTCATTTTGCAATGAATTTCCTTTTTTTTTTTTTTTTTGTAGCCTTAAAGTATGAGATTTAATAATTCAATAATGAGATAAGACATAAAATTCCGTTTAACAAACGCGTAACAAGCACCTGCCGATGCCAGAGGTTCCTCTTGGGTGCTGCTTGGATGGTGGCCATGTCCCATGTCACGGCAGGGCCCCTCAGGGACCACAGGGGCTGGACAGTAGCTGCCATTATTGGTTATGGACTCCTATACAGGGCTGTTGCTGGTTCTCCCTCTAGTAGGGATAAGACCTGTTCTTTGGGATGTGCCATTTTTGTCCGACCCTTTAAAGGATCAGAGCTGAGCTGTGCCTTCCTAACGTGCCTTGGCCACCAGATCCCACGTGTGGATGGCGAGTACGACCTGAAGGTGCCCCGGGACATGGCGTACGTCTTCAGTGGAGCTTATGTGCCCCTGAGCTGCCGGATCGTGGAGCTGGTGAGGACACACCACCCTCGCCTGTGCACGTTCACCCTCTGCTTTTTCTTGGTCTCTGACCCATCCCAGGGAAAGGCAGGGGACGTGGCAGGCTGGCTGCTGCCCGCGCTTGCCTCCCCGAGCCCGCTGCTGGCTGCACACTTGAGCCCAGGGCTCCACCTTCCCAGGTGCTGGAGCGGCGAAGCTGGCAGGGCCTCGATGAGGTGGTGCGGCTGCTGAACTGCAGCGAGTGTGCCTTCACAGGTAGGGGGCGCTGCTGAGCAGGGCCGGGCGGCGGCAAGGGGCGGCCTGGCTGGCAGGTCTGCAGGAGCTGAGTGGGCTGCTCCTTGCAGACATGGCCAAGGAGGACAAGGCTTCCAGCGAGTCCCTGCGCCTCATCTTGGTGGTGTTCTTAGGAGGCTGCACGTTCTCTGAGATCTCGGCCCTCCGCTTCCTGGGCAGAGAGAAAGGTAAGAGGGGGCAGGGATGGGGAGACCAGGCCTGCCTGGAGTCTGGGGGCTGGAGCGCGCTGGCCAGGGAGCTTTGCTGCTGGCCGCTGGGTGCCTTGCAGCAGGCTGCCACGACAGGGAGCTTGGCAAGTCGTGGCACCAGGAGCGGGGTGCGACGTCTCTGTCTGCACTGGGGCTCTCCTCCGGCTCCCGCTGGGGGCCTGAGGTCTGCTTCTAGTCTCTTCTGCCGCTGCCTTGCCTCCTTAGGGTACAGGTTCATTTTCCTGACGACAGCAGTCACCAACAGTGCCCGCCTTATGGAGGCCATGAGCGAGGTGAAGGCCTGAAGTCTCCGGGGACACACTCCCCAGCTCGCTGCCGCCGCCTGCTCAGAGCAGGCCAACCCGGGCCGCGCCGGGGATTTAGAGCGTGGAGCTGCCGGCCTGTCTCCGGGACCTTCCTCCTGTGTTAAGGGTGTACAGCCCGTGCTGCTAAGATCTGAGGGGCAGAGGTAGCCTTTGCTAAATCCTGTGTGAATATCATTGTAAATAAAGCCTCTGCTCTCAAACGTGGTATCCCTGTGGTTCCGGGCATGCACGCCTGCCTTGGCTAGCCGAGGTATGGTAGGCTGTCCACAGGGACCCCACGTGCCTCGCGGCCTGGACGCTGCGGTCCCCCTGGGCCTGAATGGGCCCTTCCTTGGAAGAGTCACCAAAATGCCCTGTGCCAGTTCCTCCACCATCCAGTGCAGGAGGTGGATTCGCTGGCCTGCGGACACCCTTCCAGTGCCAAACGCTGTGATCTGTTATGCCTTATGGAAAGTGCAAAGCACATCCCACATAGGATGCCGGCGCCGCAGGTGGAGGATTAACCCACTGCGCCACCGCACCGGCCCTGATTCCTGTTTTCTTCAAGTCCTAGTCAGCTTTTTTTTTTTTTTTTTTAATATTTATTTTTATTTATTTGAAAGGCACAGTTACAGCGAGAGAGGGAGACAGAGAGAGAGATCTTCCATTTGCTGGTTCACTCTCCAAATACTTGCAATGTCTAGGGCCAGGGCAAGACTGAAGCCAGGAGCCAGGAGCTGCTTCTGGGTCTTCCACAGGGATGGCAGGAGCCCATGCACCTGAGCCATCTTCTGCCGCTTTCCCAGGCGCATTAGCCAGGAACTGTGCCAGAAGTGGAGTAGCCAGGACTTGAACCGGCACCTATATGGGATGCCAGTGTCGCGGGCAGTGGCTTTACCCGCGGTACTGCAGTGTCGGGCCCCCATAGTCAGCTTTCATGAAATTCCTTGTCCTACAGTGCTTTGTCCCCTTGTCTCCGCCTGCCCGGGTGTTGCCGTGTCCCCTCTCTGTCCTCTCTTGTCCACTTCTAGGCCTCAGGCTTTCCTCTCACTCCGGGAGTTCACTAGCGTTGCGCGCCTGGGCCTGCCACCCACTCAGCCTGTCTGAGGAAGCCCAGAGTCGGAGTCCGCCGTCCCTTTCACACTCCTACGCCTGCTCCTCCCAGTTCCTCTCTCTGACACTTTCACCTGCCCAGACTCTGTTCCTGCAAGAAATTATATCCGTGACCCCGGATTTTTTCCATTTGTTGCCCACATTTGGCCAGCCCCCGTGCCTCCTAAGTGCCCCTGGCTCATCCTGTCTCACCATCTTGCTGGGTTTTGACAAGACTCCCCCTCCCTGCTCCAGCCTGCTCCCTTCCCCACCCCGCAGTGCCGCTACGTGCCAGGAAAGAGAAAACCAAAGCCTGGGTTACTGGGGCACCGCCCACGGAAGATGATGCGTGGCGGAGCCTTGTCCAGGGAAAAGGTGTGTCTCGGGTTTGCAGCCAGCTTGTTGATGGCGTTAGATCAAGCCAGTGCGCAAGGGCAGTGACACTGCCGACAGGGACTTGGTGGCGTCCAGAATGCCTTCCAGGGCCATGGAGGTAAACCGTGGCCACGCACTGTGCTTACGCTCTAGAACAGCCCCGTCCAGCACGCGCACGGCAGCCTTTCACTTGCTGAGTGCAGGCTCGGCCTGGATGCCTTTGCCATGGTTCCGACCTGATTAGCTGCAGACTGGTGTTAAGGACATGATAGCAAAGTTGCTAATCTCTGAAGACTTAACTATACTGGCCCTGGGACCATGTCTGAAGATGGAAGCTCTCTGAACAACCTGCTTTCCAAGGTAAGCATCAGAGGGTGCTACTGAATAGAAAACACGGTGGCGGTCCACCTGCCGTGTCAGCGGACGGGCGTCTGGCTTGCTGTGGGCAAGGCTAGGACAGTGCAAGCACGGGTGAAATGTTTTATGGACACAGAGTTTAAGAACACAGAACCAAACAAGCATCTTTTGCCTTCAGGGAAAACACAGATGAAGAGAATTCATAGAAGTTCTAGTTGGCCAGTAAACACGTGAAAAATGCGCAAGTTCAGTTATAGTCAAATAAGCGCAAATCAAACACGGCAATGCCTTTTAAAAAAAAATTTTTTTTTTTTTTCAGATTTATTTATTTGAAAGAGTAACAGAGAGAGAGAGAATTTTCCATCCTGTGGTTCACTTCCCAAATGGCCACAACATCCAAGGCTGGGCCGGGCTGAAGCCAGGAGACTGGAACTTCATCTGGGTCTCCCACGTGGATGGCAGGGCCCCAAGGACTTGGGCCATCTTCTACTGCTTTCCCAGGCCACAGCAGAGAGCTGGATTGGAAGAGGAGCAGCCGGGACTCGAACCAGCGCCCGTATGGGATGCTGGTGCTTCAGGCCAGGGCGTTAACCCGCTGAGTCACAGCGCCAGCCCCCAGAGTGCACATTTGAGTCCAGGCTCTGCTTCTGATCCAGGTTCCTGCTAGCGCACCTGGGAAGGCAGTGATCAGTCCCAGCTACCGTGGGTGTCTGAGTGAACCAGCGGCTCTAAGATCTCTGTCTCTCCCTCTCCCTGTAACTCTGCCTTCCAAATAAATAAATCTCAAAACTAAATTGCATAAAATAATTACGATGTAAGTATCAATAGCAAAGTAGTTGGATTATGAAACAGCCACATGCCAAGATGCTTTGCAGCCATAAATCACTAGGGAGAATATGTGTAGGCCCTTAGGGATGTAGTCTGTGTTCTTCAGAAATGGAGGCTACAAAAGTACGGTGATACTGATTTTGTTGTGAATTTTTCGCATATAACAATTATATGAGACTTCAAAAAGTTTGTAGAATGTGGACTTAAAAAGATTATTCTGGTGCAAAAAATTGTTAGAAACTATGTATTTTTTTCATAATACACTTCTGTGAGCTCCCCAAAACTTTTTGAATCCTTTTTGTTTATTTTTACTCATTCGAAAGGCAGAGAGAGGTAGAGGGAGACAGATCTTCCACTCACGGGTTCACTCCACAGAGGCCCAACAGCTAAGGCCCGGCCTGGAAGCCCACCCCGGTCTCCCACATGGGGGGCAGGGACCAGACTGAGCCAACCTGCTGTTTCCAGGGTGTGCACTACAGGACGCTCGTGTGGGGTCCAGTCACTCAAGATGGGGTGTTGGCTTAACGCCCGCACCTGCGTTCGCCTTTTCAGTCCATTTCCCACGAACCGTGTTACCTATGCGTACATTGCCTGCAGCCACCAAAAGGCAAAAATAAATGAGGGAGCCCCGAGGGAGCTCAAACCTGACTCCCCGCCAGCCCGCTTAACGCCGCCACGTTTTCGGCGGCTCTCCTAAGGCAGGGACTGTGGTGGACGGCGGGGCGGGGAGGCAGAAGGGACTGCTGACCGGTTCTCTGTCCAGCACCGAGCTACGGGCGATAACCCGTGTGGAGGGACCCGGCCCTCCCGCCCTTTCCGGATGCGGTTCCTACATCTGGGCAAGATTCCATCAAGGATCAGTTCCCAGGTCTTCCGGAGAGACCAGGGAAACAGGACTTTCCAACAGGTCACCTCCGCGCGCCGCCGGCGGCAGGTAGCCGCGGGGCACAGCGCTCCGGCGGCTGCATCCCGGGCGGGGCTCGGAGGACGCCGGGACGGCGCTGGGCGCACGCGCAGTGACCTCAGGCCCCGCCCCGAGCCCTGGCGCGGGTTCACGATTGCGCATTGGCGGCTCCACGCCGCGGGGCGGGGCGGGGGCGGGGCTTCGCGAGGAGCCGCGGGCCGCGGCGCCAATCGCCGGGCCGCCCCGCCTCACGTCTGGGTTTGAAATTCCGCGGGGCTCAACGGCTCTCGGAGTGGCGACTCGGAGCGAGGTTGCCGGTGTTGCCTACGCTCGGGCTGTGGTGGAGTCGGCCGGGGCCTCGACGCCCGGCTGCGTGGCGCGTCCGCCATGAGTGGAAGGTGCGAGTTGCGGGACGGTCGCGGGTCCGTGGGCCGCTGCCACGTCCGACGGACGCTCTCGGCCCTGGAGTGGGGTCCCCTCGGCCCGCGTCGACTGCGGTCGGGGGCTGCGCGGCGGGGCAGGGCGAGCCGGCTGCCAGTGCGGGGCGCGGCGGGGTTCGCGTGTGCGTGGAGGGAGACGGCGAGTCCGAGGCTGGAATTCTTTCCTGGTCGTTCCAGCAGCTCCGCCGGCGGGGCTGGCCGGGAGCGGGGGTCCCCGGGAACCGGGCCGCAGGCGGGGCTGGCCGGGAGCGGGGGTCCTCGGGAACTGACCGGGAGGGAGGGTCCCCGGGAACCGGGCCGCAGGCGGAGCTGGCCGGGAGCGGGGGTCCCCGGGAACCGGGCCGCAGGCGGGGCTGGCCGGGAGCGGGGGTCCCCGGGAACTGACCGAGAGGGAGGGTCCCCGGGAACCGGGCCGCAGGCGGGGCTGGCCGGGAGCGGGGGTCCCCGGGAACCGGGCCGCAGGCGGGGCTGGCCGGGAGCGGGGGTCCCCGGGAACCGGGCCGCAGGCGGGGCTGGCCGGGAGCGGGGGTCCGCGGAAACTGACCGGGAGCGGGGGTCCGCGGAAACTGACCGGGAGCTGGGGTCCCCGGGAACTGACCGGGAGGGAGGGTCCCCGGGAACCGGTCTGCAGGCGGGGCTGGCCGGGAGCGGGGGTCCCCGGGAACCGGGCCGCAGGCGGGGCTGGCCGGGAGCGGGGGTCCCCGGGAACCGGGCCGCAGGCGGGGCTGGCCGGGAGCGGGGGTCCCCGGGAACGGGGCCGACGGCTGAGCCTTGTGCCAGGGCGGAACGCAGGTCTTCTCGCTACCGAAGTGATAATACCCGAGCATGGACTAAGTGCTGACTGCGCTTTCTGAAGACGTGGCAGAAGCCTTAAATTCAGCATTAATAATCAAACTGATAGCTCGAAGGCCTTTTCTGATTGCTAAGCGGATCCGTGTTTTTCCAAACGCTTGCCCTGTTGGAGAATAGAATTGGCTTACTGGGAAAGCAAGTGGCATTACGCGAAGGACAGCAGGGTTAGGGTGCTGTGGGTTTCAGCTAGTGATGGATTCCGAAGACTGGCGGAGTCTTGATGGACATCCAGAGGAAAGGCTTACTCGCAGTCCAGGTACAGTTACTGTTCAGGGGCAGGTGAAGGGGGTGGGGAGAGTTATCCATTAACTTTGGTTCCAGGCTGACGGGTGTAACTAGACTTTAAAACTGGAATCACTCTACTAAACAAGCCAGATTTGGGGGCACATCTGGATTTCAGGTCATCATATATACTTTTTTAATTTGCAAGGCAGAGAGAGAGCAGTCCTACCTGTTGGTTCACTCTCCAGTGCCCACAGCACCAGGGCTAGGTTGAAACCAGGAGCTGGGAGTTCACCCAGGTCCCACCTGGTGGCAGGAGGCCATTACCGCTGCCCCCAGGGTCTTCAGCAGCAGAAAGCTGGACTCAGGGAGCAGACTTGGGTTCTGAACCCAGGCACTCTTATACGGGAAGCAGGCATTTTTCCTCCTCACTTTACTTGAAAGACAGTGAGAAAGAGAAGGGGACAGAGACTGGTTCACCCCCAAAATGCCTGCCACAGCTGGGGCTGGGCCGGGCTGAAGCCAGGAGACCGGAGCCCCGTGTGGGTCTCCTAAGCAGGTGGCAGGGACCTAAGTGTGTGAGCTGCTGTCTCCCAGGATCTGACGTGAGCTCAAGCCTCCCCAGATGCCTGGCCCAGGGGTTCCTGTTTGGAAAGGAATATGAGAAACAGGACTCAGAACCATAATGGCCGTCAGGCTGCTCACGGAGTTAACGGGAGTTTTCCATTCCCGGCTGGCTGTACAGGGTGGAGAGCTGTCCAGGAGGGACTAGGGCCACGGTAGTGCCGGCTGCCTCGAAGCAGGGCGGCCCTGAGGGCCCGGCTCTTCCAGCGGGTGACTCATGGCCGAGACTGAGACTGGAAAAACGGACTCTTACAGCACGGGTCCTTGGGCGGCACTCTTGTTGGCACCGTCAGGGTTGCAGAGATGTGTTCTAAAAAAAATCTGATTCACTCCTTTCAGGGAATCACTGAAACCATCAGCAAGGCAGCGTAGCTGAGCTGCACTGTGCACAGGGGTCACTCGGCATCCGAAGAGCACCGAACTTCTTTAAGTTGTCAAGTTAGCCATTCAATAATACTTATTTCTAAAAAAATATTTATTTGAAGGGCAGAGTTAACAGCTGTAATGGCCAGGGCTGGGCCAGGCAGAAGCCAGGAATCAGGAGCTACCTCCAGGTCTTCCACGTGGGTGCGGGGGCCCAAGCACTTGGGCCATCCTTTGCTGCTTTCCCAGGCACCTTAGCAGGGAGCTGGATCTGAAGAGGAGCAGCCAGGACTTGAACCAGCGCCCATATGGAATGCCGGCATGGCAGGCAGTGGCTTAACCCATTATGCCACAGTGCCAGCCCTTCAGATAATATTTCTTGAATGTTATGCACAAAGTATGATTCTAAGTGTTAGGATATAGCCTTGAACAGAACTGGCATCCTTGCCTTTATCGTTTACATTCTTTTTGTTTGGTTTTTTGAGATTTATTTATTTATTTGAAAGGCAGAGTTACAGAGAGAAGTGAGAGAGCTTCCATCCGCTGATTCACTCCCCAAGTGGCCACAGCGGCTGGGGCTGGGCTAAGCTGAAACCGGAACCTGGAACTCCACGCAGGCCTCAAGACCTACATGGGTGCAGGGGCCCAAGCGCTTGGGCCATCCTCCACTGCTTTCCCAGCCACATTAGTAGAGAGCTGGATCGGAAGTGGAGCAGCTGGAACTCAACCCGGTACCCACGTGGGATACTGGTGTTGACAGACAGCAGCTTAGCCTGCTAAGCTGGGTAGATGATGCTGGCCCCGTCATTTACATTCTTACAGCAAAGGAAAGGTAACACAAAACAGGGAATCCTGTGGTGAGTGCCATGGAGAGAACGGCAGGGGGAGGGGCACGGAGTTCTGAAGGCCTGGGAGGGGTGCAGTGGAGAAGAGAAGGATCTGGTGGTGGTCTCTGAGCACAGACCTGGCAAGGCAGGGGTCAAGCCCTGCAGCTGGTGGGGGAGGCGGCAGACAGAGGCCTGAGGCGGGAGAGGGCCTGGTGTGTCCCAGAGAGCAGGAAGGCCGCCGGGGCTGGACTGAGTGCCAGGCGCCAGCCTCTGGGAGGGCTGAGGCGTTTGCTCCGAGTGACCCCTGGAGGGCTGGGCAGCAGGCAGGACGTGGAGCCCCGGCTCCTGTGCTGACAGTGCGCTTGAGGACGCCAAGGCAGAGCAGGGAGCCCAGTTTCAGTGCCGTTGCTATACAGGCAAGAGGTGGGTGGTGGGAGCTGGACCTGGGCAGAAGCAGGAACGGTGGGGAAGAAGCTGTTGGAAGATAATGCTGGTGGTGGGAGAAGAAGGCTGTTGAGGGTGATTTAAATTCAGTGCAATCCGAATGCTGGGAGGCGTGGACAGTGTTGTTTTTTAATGCTTTGAAAGTTGGACCGTCATGGGCCCTGTCCCCAGCTGTAGGGTCTGGTGGTTTTAAATGCCCAGCAGGGCAGACACAATCATGTATCGCAAGCTCCAGGACACAGGTGTGCACACTGCGTTTAGTTAGTGATCCACTGCTGGCCGTGAGCAGTCCATTTGCTGTCAAGGTATTTGTCTTGGTTTTAATTGGATTTAAGAGCTACAAATTTATGTCCCAACCTTATGTTATTTTGTAAAAGTAATTTGTTTGACTGAATTAGTAAATATTTTAAAGTGTTTCAATTAACACAATAATCAAAATTTTTCAGATTATGTGCTAGAGGTTTTTGTTTTAATTCAAAAGACACAGTGATCTTCCATCTGCTGGCTGACTCCCTGAATGCCCGTAACAGCTGGGACTGGGCCAGGCTGAAGGTAGGAGCCTGGAACTCAGTCCTGGTTTCCCACGGGGATGGCAAGGATCCAGGCACTTGAGCTGTCACCTGCTGCCTCCCAGGGTGTGCATGGCAGGCAGCTGGACTCGGCCAGAGCAGGCACACGAGCCCAGGGACTCCAGTGTGGGCGCCTGCACGGCGTCTTACCCGCGGCACCGAATGCCTGCCCGCGGCAGCAGTTTTAATGGTTGTTATCAGTTTCCACAACAGCCAGCGATGTGTGAAACTTCCAGTTGTTCTGCAGTTTCATCCACAATTGCTTACGAGATTGTAGGGTCTGTGTAATACAGGTCGGGAGGCCGGAAACTCAGGAAGAGGTTGATGATTCAGTCTTTTTAGTTCAAAGATGTATTGGTGTTTATTTGTTCTTTTTTTAGCTTTATTTACTTGAAAGAGTCAGCGAGGGTTGGGGGGGGGGGGGGATGTTACATCCTCTGGTTTGCTTCCCAGGTGGCTGCAGTGGCCAGGGCCAGGCCAGGTGAAGCCAGGAGCCAGGAGCTCCCATAGGGTCTCCCACAGGGGTGCAGGGGCCCAGCACTTGGGCCATCTTCTGCTGCTCTCCCGGGCCGTTTGCAGGAAGCAGCTGGGACTGGAACCGGCACCATAGGGGCTGCCGGTATTGCAGGTGGTGGCTTTACCTGCTACACCACAGCGCCAGACCTGACATTTAGGTATTTGAAAGGCAGAGTTACAAAGAGGGAGGGAGATACAGAGAGAGAGGTGTCTTCCCTCCACTGGTTCACTCCCACAGGGCTGCAACACGGGCTGGGCCAGACTGACCAGGCCCCAGCACTCCCTCCGGTCCAGGTCTCCCCGGTGGGAAGCAGCCTGGGGCCAACCTCTGCTTCCCCAGGTGCTAACGCAGGGAACCGGGCGCGGCTTACCTGCTGCCCCGTGCTGTTTACCTTTCCATGGCAGCCATTCTTTGGATTATTTGCTGTAATTTAAGAATAAAAACAAAACCAGCTATAAGACATAGCCAGCGTGGAGCGTCTCACACAGGGTCCTGTGGCTCTACCGGTGTCTTGGTCGGGTGTTCTCCAAGCCCAGTGTTCAGTGTAGTCCTGTGTTGACTGCTGACGGGAGCCGGGAGGACCGCCCACGTCCTCGATGGTGGGTTTTCTCTGCTGGTGCTGCGGCGGGGGGGAGGGGGGGGGCGTTCCAAGGTGACTTGAGCTGGGTGCTTTTTTGAGGTTGTTCTAGCCTGGGCCCGCCAGGAAACTAGCGCTTAGTTCCAGCAAACACTGCGTTCAGCTGAAGGCAGTGACTGACGGGCAGACCTCATTTGTTGCTTCTCAGTGAGGTGTTGGTGGAGGAGTCCATAAAATGTTTCCAGAAGGCCTTAAATTACCTCTGGGAAATTTGGGAATCGATTGGCATTCCGGAGGATCAGAAGCAGCAGCGAACTGAGGTTGTGAAAAAGCACGTCAAGGTGAGCTGGGCGGGGCTGCGCTGGGCTGGGGCGGGCTGGGGCGGGCTGGGCGGCGTGGGCCAGGGTGAGAAGCTGCTGTCCGTCTGGCAGAAGGAAGGAGACAGGAGTGACGGCTCTTCCTGTTGGTTTCCGTGCTTGCTTGACATTGGGAATGGTGAGGGCTTGGGTGCTGGTGTTGGCTGGGGTTTTCCCTGTGGCCCCAGACGTGGACTCTGCCTTGTAGGAGCTCCTGGATATGATGATTGCGGAGGAGGAGAGCCTGAAGGAGCGGCTCGTCAAGAGCATTTCCAACTGTCAGAAGGAGCTGAACACCCTGTGCAGCGAGTTACGCGTGGAGCCCTTTCAGGTGTGCGCCCAGGGTGTCGGGCTCTGGCGGTGGGCGGGAGCAGTAGACGCAATGCTGCCTCCTTGATGGTGCCAGGGGAGGAATGCTCACCTCTGCAGAGAGCTGCTGTGAGGAGGTGAAGCCGCTCCAGGTGATCCATGCCAAGCCGCTTGGCCAAGTCGTTTTTACTCATTCTGAGGAAGAGGTAGACACAGGTGGTACTGTTCTGGTTTGGGGTTTCTCCGTTTGGGTTTTTTTAGAATTATTTATTTATTAGAAAGGCAGAGTTACAGAGAGAGACAGACAGATCTTCCATCTGCTGGTCACTCCCCAAATGGCTGCAACAGCCAGGGCTGGACCAGGCCAAAGCCAAGAGCCTGAAGCTTCTTCCGGGTCTCCCATGTGGGTGCAGGGGGCCAAGCACTTGGGTCATCTGCCGCTGCTTTCCTGGGTGCATTAGCACAGAGCAAGATCAGAAGTGGGGTAGCCGGGTCTTGAACTGGAGCCCATATGGGATGCTGGCGTCGCAGGCAGAGGCTTAACCTACCAGGCCACAGTGCTGGCTCTTTGTTCTTCTGAAAGAACGTGAAAAGGAAGGGGTTCCTAGGAAGCAAAAGTAACCCGGGGAACGTTCTCCAGACCCGGGATTTCATGGCCAGAAGCTGCAGGCTCTGAGCTAAAGACATGGCTGCTTCAGAAGGAACGTCTCAGTAGCTGGAGCTTGAAGCGCTCTTGGTCCTGCCCAGTGCAGCCCACGATTCTTCACGTCGCTGAGAGGTGCTGCTGCGTGAGGACCCCAGCCAGGGAGACGTGCCTGAGACGCATCTGGGAGAGCCGCAGTCAGCCACAAGATACAGGGGCGGCACTTCTCGGGTCCGCGCCTGTTCCAGGAAGAACTGCCTGGTGTCAGCAGCCAGATGGGGCCAGCCGGGGTGGGGGTGGGGGGAAGGGGGGGCTGGAAGGCAGGAGGATGACTCCCACCGGCAGCCGGGGCAGGCCGGAGGGCTTTCCTGGAATCAGTATCAATGGCAATGTGACTGATTTTGGACAAGTTTCATTTTCGTTCTCTCATCTTCCTTTTTTCGGCTTTCAGTGTGAAATTGGGTGCGAAGTTAGGTGTACAGTGGCAGTCTTCCATACATTATATGACAGTTCCTATTTTTTTAAAAAGATTTATTTATTTATTTGCAAGGCAGAGTTACAGACAAGCAGAGGCAAAGAAAGAGAGGGTTCTTCCAGCCGATGGTTCACTCCCCAGATGGCTGTAATGGTTGGAGCTGCGCCGATCTGAAGCCAGGAGCCAGGAGTTTCTTCTAGGTCTCCCAAGTGGATGCAGGGGCCCAAGGACTTGGGCCATCTTCTACTGCTTTCCCAGGCCACAGCAGAGAGCTGGATCGGAAGTGGAGCAGTGGTACTAGAACCAGCGCCCACATGGGATGCTGGCACTGCAGGCGGCAGCTTTACCTGCTGTGCCACAGCGCTGGCCCTGACAGTTTCTATTTCACCAACGTTAATTGAAATTGAAATTTATAAGACCTGTAACTGCCACTTTTCCTCTTTTATCAGTTAGGAGTAGAGCACTGGACTCCTAAATTGATTTTTAGTGGTAAAGTGATGCTCATAGTATTATTAGGATGGCTATTTAATTCTTAACAATGTATTCATTTGAGAGATAGACAGCAAGTGAGCTGGACGCAGAAGTTGAGAGCCAGAGGCCGGCACTGAACACAGGCCCCCCCCATATGGGACTCCTAGGCTCTAATCTGTCCCAGGGTGAACATTTAGATTGGAACTGCATAAACCGCCCTCCAGCTGACCCCAGCAGGCTTCCCATCCAGTCTACACCGCACAGAGCGCCCTGCCATCCAGAAAAGTCAGACTGATGGAGACAGTAGAACGGTGGCTGCCAGGGGCTGGGGGCAGGGAAACCAGTAGTGTTCAAATGCGATTTGCAGGTGGACGGTGGTGATGTTTGCAAAGCAGTCTGCCGTCCTGAATACCACTAGACTATACTTAATAATGGCTAGGGGTGGGCATTCAGTCTGATGGCTCTGGCTTCTAACCAGCTCCAGCTACTGCAGATCTGGGCAAGTAACTAGGTTCAGAGCTCGGCCAGGCAGAAGCCAGGGGCTTCATCCAGGCCTCCTGTGAGGGTGCAGGAGCCCCAGCACGCGGGCCATCTTCTGCTGCTGTCCCAGGCCATACGGGATGCTGGTGCTGCAGGCAGCCGTTTAACCTACTATGCCACGGCACTGCCCCTCTCAGATAAACTTGTTAAAAAGTTTTTTAATGGTTAAGGTGTTAAGTTTTATGTTATGTGTTTTTTACCACAGTTGGAAAAATTAGAAAAAGAAGAAAAAGTCTCCTTGTATCTGTTCACCTTTCCTTCTCGGTGGCTTTTATAGCAAACTCTGAGCCCCATTCCGTTAGCCGTGAGTCTCTTGTTTGCCAGTCTTCACTGAAATCCTCTCCCCATCAGCCGCCTCTTGTCCCTGTCTTCCTTGACGGGTCCCTGTCCTCACAGGAAGAAGGAGAAACAACCATCCTGCAACTGGAGAAGGATTTGCGCACTCAGGTGGAGTTGATGCGAAAACAGAAAAAGGACAGAAAGCAAGAGCTGAAGCTGCTCCGAGAGCAAGATCAGGAACTGTGTGAGATCCTTTGCATGCCTCTCCACGAGGTGGACAGCGCCTCGGTGCCCAGCCTGGAGGAGCTGACCCAGTTCCGACAGCGCGTGGCCACTTTGAGGGAGACGAAGGTAGGCCGTCTGCACGCGCACTTGCTGCGGGGCCCGTGTGCTTTCTCCCTAAGCAGCCTGTCGTCGTCTTGTCTAGGCGTCCAGGCGTGAGGAGTTTGTCAGCCTAAAGAGGCAGATCATCCTGTGTATGGAAGAACTGGACCACACCCCGGACACCAGCTTTGAGAGGGACGTGGTGTGTGAAGATGAAGATGCCTTCTGTTTGTCCCTGGAGAATATTGCGACACTACAGAAGCTGCTGTGGCAGGTGCTGGCTTCCTCAGATCGTGGTCTCGCCGCGGCAAATGTGGGAACACAGCGAGCTCTGTTTTTAGTCTTTTTTTTTTTTTAAAGATTTATTTATTTATTTGAAAGTCAGAGTTACACAGAAAGGAGAGGCAGAGAGAAAGGGAGAGGTCCTCCATCCCATCTGATGGTTCACTCCCCAACTGGCCACAATGGCCGGCGCTGCACCAATCCGAAGCCAGGAGCCAGGAGCTTCTTCCGGGTCTCCCAGGCGGGTGTATGGGCCCAAGTCGTCCTACTGCTTTCCTAGGCCATCAAAGGGAGCTGGATCGGAAGTAGAGCAGCCAGGTCTCGAACAGTGCCCATATGGGATGCCAGAACTTCAGGCCAGGGCATTAACCTGCTGCGCCACAGCGCCAACCCTGTTTTCAGTATTCAATAAGGAGGGAAGGCAGAAGTGTAAATATGATACACAGCCTTGGTTGCCTTTAACAAACTTGTGTGTTGCTCTCAGGACGTGGAATTGAAATCTTTGCATTTGAAGCAGGCTAGGATTTAGTTGAAAGAACCTGACATTAGCATCCTCATTTCTGTGGTCTGAGATCCAGCAGGGCTGGAGACGGCCTTGCAGCGTGGATCCGGACTGCAGGAACAGGCCTCTTGGGACTCTGAGTGCCTCTCTCCGTGTGTGTCTAGGCATTTTTTTAATTTATTTAATTTATTTGAAACGGAGTTATAGAAGGGAGAAACAGAGAGAATGTACCACTGATTTATTCCCCAAATGGCCACAATGGCTGGAGCTGAGCTGATTCGAAGCCAGGAGCTTCCTCTGGGTCTCCCATGTGGGTGCAGGGGCCCAACCACCTGGGCCATCCTCATCTGCCTTCCCAGGCACACTAGCAGGGAACTGGACTGGAACTGGGGCAGCCAGGACTAGAACCGGCGCCCATATGGGATGCCGGTGCTGCAGGCCAGCACTTTAACTCAGTGCGCCACAGTGCTGGCCCCTGGCCATTTCTTGGTGGGAGGCTTCTCTGTACCTGGTTGGGAGTAACCATGTCTTTCCTTGCCACAGTTGGAAATGCGAAAATCACAAAACGAAGCAATGTGTGAGGGGCTTCGGGCTCAAATCCGAGAGCTGTGGGACAGGTTGGAAATACCCACTGAAGAGCGAGAAGCTGTGGCCACGGTTATGACTGGGTCGAAGGCCAAGGTCAGGAAAGCGGTAAGAAAGCCAGCGAGTGCTGGGCCAGCAGTCTTCTGAGAGTGCCTCTGCGCCCAGCCCCGTGTGCGTCAGACCACTGTTGAGGCAGTGCTGGGAAAGGGGCAGTGCCTGCTCACCTCCGGGCTTTTGCACCGGGTCCTTGGCTTTCTGTCTCCTGTATCGTCGTTAGAGTATTGATTGAGCTCTGTGGATTCGTGCTGTAATTTTACTAAAAGGGGGAAACTTTTGCAAACCCAAGAATGACAGCCACCTTCTGGGTTCCTTTCTCTCAGCTGCAGCTAGAAGTGGATCGGTTGGAGGAGCTGAAGATGCAGAATATGAAGAAAATGATTGAGGCCACGCGCGTGGAGCTGGCGCAGTACTGGGAGCAGTGCTTCTACAGCCAGGAGCAGAGACGAGCTTTCGCCCCCTACTATGCCGGTTAGTAGAGAACAGTGATGGCCCTGTGGCTGCTCGCCGGTCCTCTGCAGGCCCAGGCGGGCGCCAGGAAGGTCTGGGCTTCCTCTCTGAACAGATAACGGCCACCTTTTCAAGCCACGGAGCATGGCGCCGTCAGCGTTTGTGGTGCTGCTGGGAAACACAGGCTCTCTTGTGGTGTTGCCTCCGGCTGTGCTCTTATCAGGGCAGTGTCAAGCCCTCAGCAGAGCTATTTCACGTAATCCTCCTGTCCTGAGCTAGGACGTGGGGGCAGAAATGTTGAGCAACGTAGCCCGGGGGCGGGGGCAGGTGAATGCGGAAGGCCTGTGTCAGCCTGACCCAGCCCACTGGAATTGTAGCCCGACCCACACTGAAGGTGAGGATGAAGCCGTCCTCGCTAAACCCAACACACGTCCCGGGACATTCTCTGTGACCCAGTCCTTGACTGGCTGGCCAAGGTGAAAGGAAGATGACGGAAGGAATCCAAGGCGAGGCCAGAAAGTCATTGTCCTACAGGCCGCTTGTGGCAGCCACGGCATACGCAGTTAGTCCTGTGTCGCTCTACGTTAAGGAAGGGAAGCGGGGGCCAGGGCCACACCGCGCCACACCGCCGGGCCTCCCCGAAACTGCCGGGCCTGTGTGTTGCAGAGGACTACACGGAGAACCTGCTGCAGCTCCACGACGCTGAGATCGTGCGGTTACGGAACTACTACGAAGTCCACAAGGAGCTCTTTGAAGGGGTCCAGAAGTGGAAGGAGAGCTGGGAGCTGTTCCTGGAGTTCGAGGTCTGTGCCGGTTTCTGTCCTTTTTCCCTGAGTGGAATGCGTGCTGAGAGGGCACCCTGGAGGGGATCGGGCTCCTTTCACTGGGCCTCGCCGGCTCCCGCCACCCTGCCTAAGTCACGACACGGCTCAGTTAGCACGACTCCTCTGTATCTGTTGTTGTTGTTGTTTTCTTTCTTTTCTTTTTTTTTTTTAAGATTTATTTATTTATTTGAAAGTCAGAGTTACACAGAGAGAGCAGAGACAGAGAGAAAGTTCTTCCATCTGATGCTTCACTCCCCAGATGGCCACAACGGTCGGAGCTGCGCCAATCCGAAGCCAGGAGCCAGGAGCTTCTTCCGGGTCTCCCATGTGGGTGCAGGGGCCCAAGGACTTGGGTCACCTTCCACTGCTTCCCCATAGCAGAGAGCTGGACAGGAAGTGGAGCAGCCAGGTCTCAAACCGGCACCCATATGGGATCCGGCACTTCAGGCCAGGGTGTTAACCCGCTGTGCCACAGCGCCGGCCCCTGTTGTTGTTTTAATTTAAAATTTTTAAGAATTTTATTTATTTTCCCCCCAGAAACCTTTTATTTAAGGAATACAGATTTCATAAATACAATTATAGGAACATAGTGATTCTTCACAGCGTTCCCACCCTTCCCACCTACACTCCCACCCCTCATTCTCCTCCCTCTGCTATTCCCATTCTTGTTTTTCACTAAGATCTATTTTCAGTTAACATTATACACATACTTTTTTGTTTGTTTGTTTTTTAAAGATTTATTTATTTGAAAGTCAGAATTACACAGAGAAAGGAGAGACAGAAAGAGAGAAGTCTTCCATCCGTTGGTTCTCTCCCCAGTTGGCCGCAATGGTTGGAGCTGGGCCAATCTGAAGCCAGGAGCCAGGAGCCTCTTCCAGGTCTCCCATGTCGGTACAGGGGCCCAAGCACTTGGGCCATCTTCTTCTGCTTTCCCAGGCCATAGCAGAGAGCTGGATCGGAAGTAGAGCGGCCAGGACTTGAACTGGTGCCCATGTGGGATGCTGACACTGTAGGCAGTGGCTTTATCTGCTACATCATGGTGCCGGCCCCCATATGTTTAACTCTGTACTAAAGTAAGGAGTTCAACAACTTGTAGGAAAAAAAAAAAAAAACCTGTTCCTCAACAGTTGAGACAAGCACTATTCAATGTTTACTTTTAAGTGCTTTATTAGTTATTACAGATCAGGGAGAACATATGATATTTGTCCTTTTGGGACTGGCTTACTTCACTAAATACGATGTTTTCCAGTTTCATCCATTTTGCTACAAATGACAGGATTTTTTTTTTTTTTTACTGCTGTGTAGTATTCCATGGTGTACAGATCCCATAATTTATCCAGTCTTCAGTTGATGGACATTTGAGTTGATTCCATCTCTTTGCTATTGTGAATTAAGCTGCATTCATTTATTTTTAAAGATTTATTTATTTATTTGAAAGAGTTACAGAGAAAGAGGAAGAATCAGAGAGAGATCTTCTACTTGTGAGTTCACTCCCCATATGGCCACAGCCACGTCTGGAGCTGGGTCAGGAAGAAGCCAGGAGCCCAAAAGCCAATCCGGGTCTCCCTCCTGGGCAGTGACAGGGACCCGGGTACTGGAGCCATCGCTGCGGCCTTCCAGTATTGCGTTACAGGAAGCTGGAAGAGCGGAAGGAGAAGCAGGACTCAACCCGATGCCCGAGGGGGCGGCAGGTGTCGCGTCTCAGGCGGCCCTGCCCTGTATCTGTGTCTGTTAAACTGTGCAGGGCAGGATCAGAGAACCTGAAACGAGCAGCTGCTTGCATGAGCAAGTCCAGAGCGCGCCGGGCAGGTGGGCACCCCTGCGCAGTGCGCGGGGCTCCGTGGCAGAGGAGGCGAGAAGGCCTGGCTGCTCCGCCCCGCGGGCGCCTCTGCCCCCACGTCCACAGCACTTCGCCGTCTGCGGCCTGCCAGCTGCCCAGATAATTCCGCGATGCTGGCGCCGTCACCGAACATCCTCCACCATTCCAGCTTCGGCTGCTTTCTTAGGAAAGTGCCTGACGGGGTGGGCAGGATGCTGGCATCTCACAGGAGCGCTGGTTCAAGTCCTGGTTACTCTGCTTCTGCTCCGGCTTCCTGCTGATGTGCACCCCGGGCTGCAGTCGATGTAGCCTCAAGGATGTGGGCTCTGCCATCCGTGTGAGACCCAGGGGAGTTCCTGGCTGCTGGCCTCCGCCTGGCCAAGGCCTGTTACTGTGCTGTTTGGGGAGAGAACCAGCGGGGGGACGATCTCACTCTCTCTGCCTCCCTCTTTGTCATTCTGCCTTTCAAATAAACACATCTTTTAACAAAATAACGCAGAATGCTACATTTAAAAAGAAAGAATATGGCATGAGCAGTGGCGCAGCGGCTTCTCCTGGATAGACTTGGTTCACAGGGAGCGCCTCGTTCTCGGGCAGGGCCGGCCCAGCCAGAGCGCGGAGGCCTGGGCAGCCTCTTCGGTCAGTGCTTTCAGGTTCCAGGCAGGAAGGGGGGCTCAGCAGTGAGAGGACCGTGCAGGAGCCGAGCGCTGGGGAAGGCAGGGGTCCTGGTCTCCGCTGTGGCTCGCTGCCCGCGGATGACGTGCTAGTACTGAGGAACGTCTCAAAGCCGTCGCCGCCACCAGCAGGCGGCCTGGAAGGAACTGGGCTCTGCGTCTGACCTCCAGACCGTCGGGGATGCTCTGTCAACTTCCCGGCACCTGCTCTCTGAGCATAGACACCTGGTCTATCAGGACAAGTTACATCCTCGCGCTGCTGTCCCCATGGGCGGTACACATCACACAGTAACAGCAAAGTTGGGACTGGCGCTGTGGCACAGCGGGTTAACGCCTTGGCCTGAAGCATTGGCATCCATATGGGCGCCGGTTCAAGACCCAGCTGCTCCTCTTCCAATCCAGCTTTCTGCTGTAGCCTGGGAAAGCAGTAGAAGATGGCCCAAGTCCTTGGGCCCCTGCACTCATGTGGGAGACCTGGAAGAAGCTCCTGGCTCCTGGCTTTGGATCGGCACAGCTCCGGCCGTTGCGGCCAACTAGGGAATGAACCAGCGGATGGAAGACCTCTCTTTCTCTCTGCCTCTCCTCTCTCTGTGTAACTCTGACTTTCAAATAAAATAAATCTTAAAAAAAAAAAAAAAAAAAAAAGGTAACAGAAAAATTAAGAGGCAGGGGCTTCAACGTGAGGATTAACCTAATCAAAGCCAGGCTGTCTGCAGATCCCCTCGCCATGCACTGCCTCCGCCAACCAGATGTGAGTGGGCAGGAGGTGCTCTGGCTGTCGGGCTCGCCTTGGTCCTCCACAGAGCTTGTGTCACGGTGACGTCCACGCCGAGGACAGGAGCTGGCGATGCTGTTGTGCCCACAGGGGAGCCCGTCTTCAGTTAGGAAGGAGACACGGGTGACCTCACATGAGCCGCCTTCCTCAGAGCCTTCCCGAGTGGCTTCCATGATGATGTGTATGATTTTAGAGACAGGAGGGGAGCCTAGCAGAAGCAGCTGGTCCGAGCAGCCCCATGTGGCTCTAACTCGGTGTCTGTGTTCACAGCGGAAAGCTTCCGATCCGGCTCGGTTTACGAACCGCGGAGGGAATCTGCTGAAGGAGGAGAAGCAGCGCGTCAAGCTCCAGAAGACACTCCCAAAGGTGACGCTGCTGCGAGGGGCTCCGGAGGCTGCACAGCACCCGCCTGTGCGCAGCCTTGGCTTTGTGTTAGTTGCCGCAGAACTGTCTCCCTCCAAAGCTTGGCCAGTCCTGTGTTGGACTGCAGTGGGACCAGCTGAGTGCGGTGCCGTGTTAAGTTGCATGGCCGTGGTGGGGCTGGGGGCTCACACAATCGCAGTGTAGTTCCTGGGCCTGTAGAGGGCGCTGTCTCCTCCTGGGCCTCCCTGTGGTCTTGCCCTCTGTGCCTGGGGCCTGACCACCACCAGTCCCCACCTCATGGCCTCGCTTTATCGTAACCACCCCTTTAGACCCCGTCTCCAAATGCGGTCCCATTCTGGGGTGGGGGAGGTCAGGACGTGAGTGTGTGGATTATTTGGGGAGGACAGAATTTGCCTCTAACACAAAGCGAGCTTTGGGCACGAGCCGGGCTTCCCGTCCTCGAGGTTTTAGTGGTCTTGGCCGAGCTGGCTCAGCTGCTCTCACAGTGCTTTGCTTCACTCCCGCGTCTCCCCTTCCGAGATGGGTGGTGTGGCCGGTTCCCATTTCACAGATGAGGGGACTGAGGCCCTGAGACGGGGCCTGCCCGCCTTTACACAGCCAGATGGAAGTCCAGCCTGCACGCCCCTGCCCTCGGCGCACACGGCCTCTTTCGGTGTTGCTGGGCCTCCCAGGGCTGCCTTCTCTCAGCCTTGGTGGCCCGACTCCGGAGTCTTCCTCGCGTGCTCCCACCCCGTGGCCTGGCTGTCTGGTGTCTGCCCTGTGCCCGCGTGGGCCTGGCTGCTCTGGGGAGGGGAGGCGTCGTTTCCGCTGGCTTCAGCCCGAAGCTTCACGGGCACGTCCTTGTTTCTGGCCTCAGCTGGAGGAGGACCTGAAGGCGCGGATCGAGATGTGGGAGCAGGAGCACTCGATGGCGTTTGTGGTGAACGGGCAGAAATTCGTGGAGTATATGGCAGAGCAGCAGGAACTGCACCGACTGGCCAAGGAGAAAGCCAAACAGGAGCGAGTAAGTGAGCAGAATGAAGGAGAGGGGCCGGCGGCCCTGCGGGGTCGGGAGGCTGGGAGCAGCTCACTGGGTGCTGGCCCTGCTCTGTCCCCCTGCCGGACCCAGACTGACCCTCGTCACTTCTGGCTTTGACACAGCAGCTGAAGAACAAGCAGACGGAGCGGGTGCTCGGCGGCACTCCTCGAACCCCGGGCAAGCGGCAAGGACTGGCCCCCAGCACGCCGAGCAAGCTGCGCAAGGTAACGCGGGGCTTCTGCTGCTTTGAGTTTTATTTATTGATGTAAAAGACAGCGAGGCAGAGACAGCTTCCGTCCGCTGGTTTACTGCCCAAATTCCTGCCACAGCCAGAGCTGGGGACTCAGTCCAGGTCTCTGATACGCGTGCAGGAACTCGGCGTTCCCTGCCTCCCAGAGTGTGCTAGTGGGAAGCGGGCAGCGAGGCCAGGCACTCTGAGCAGGCCGTGGTGTCCCAAGCGGCTGTTTAGCCAGGGCACTCGATGCCTGCCCTTAGCTTATCTGTTAATTCCATTTTTCAGAGAGGCTCTGAAACACTCGTACCACGAAGCCGTCCGCACCCGCAAGCTAATGAACAGAGCCAGGGCCCCAGCGCTAACTAAGCTGCAGCGTGCTGCCCTCCCCCCTCCCCCCTCCGCCCGCCAGCCCACGGCAACCAGGGGCTCGCCCTGCAACTGCGTTAGTGTGCCTGGCTCATATCGTACATACATAGGTTCATGCAGCGTGAGGGGACCTCGGAATCCTCATGGAGCGCCGGGCATCCGGCCTAGTGCGGACCCCGGGGCCCTGCCAGCACGGGGGAGACCTGGCTGGGGGGCCCGGCCCGGCCCAGCCCAGCCCAGCCCAGCCCAGCCCAGCCCAGCTTAGCCTCAGCTGTTGTGGCATTTGCATAGCCCACTTGCTGTCTCTCAAATGAAGGCTCATGGAAATGGAATTCAAAGATAAGTTTATTTTGGTGCAAAAAATTTTTAAACCAGTTTTTTCATAGTTGCATTTTCCATGAATTTTTGGAAACACTATCTTTTTTGTGTGTCTGATTCCATTAGTATAAAGACTTATTTATTTACTTGAAAGGCAGAGTGACCGATCTTCCATCTGCTGGTTCACTCCCCAAATGGCCACAACAGCTGAGGTTGGGCCAGGCTGAAGCCAGGAGCCAGGAACTCCACCCAGGTCTCCCATGTGAGTGGCAGGAGCCCAAGCGCCTGGGCCATCTTCTGCTGCCTTCCCAGGTGATCCAGGAGTAGACAGGACTCAATCCAGCCACTCTTATAAGGGACGCCAGCGTCACAGGTGGTAGCTTACCCACTGCGCCACACCACCAGCCCCTGGCATCAATTTTTATTCTGCAAGTCGCCCATGTGGCACGTATCAAGAGTCGCTCCTTCTATTGCGGGGCAGCCTCCCGCTGTCGGTGTGCACTGTGGTCTGGTCTGTCTGTGTGGACAGCTGCTCGTTTCTAGCTTTGGCTGGTGCAGCAAAAGTCGTCTGCACCTGTCTGAGTCTCTGTATGGATAGACACTCTTCTCTGAGGTAGACGCCCAGGAGTGGAGCGCTTGGCTCGTAGGAAGGTGTCTTGGGCCATCAATAATTGTGTGATTTTACTGTTCTGTTCCACTCGCTGGATTTGAATAGGCTGCGAGAGCTCTTCATGGGTTTCCTCACAGCTGTGCAGCGCTGGCCCCAGCTCTGTATCACGGCAGCCAGTCCGTCCTGGGTGGCTCCGGGGCGGGGATGGCTGCAAGTGCTGTGCTGTCGCCTCACGTCAGTGGTCTGTCCCTCCTCTCCCCAGCTGAACCCCAGCAACGCCAGCACCATAGGCAGCAGTAGCAGTCGGCCTCTGTTTGGGGGCACCATCTGCCGCTCCCCCGTGCCCCGACTGCCTCCTTCTGGCAGCAAGGTGAGTGTGGCCTGTGTGTGCGGGCACCGTCCCTGGCGCTGCCCTAGCCCATTTACCCAGGGTCCCCACGTCCTCGCTGTGGTTTCCAAGATGCGGGGTCAGTTAGCATTGAGAGAGGTACACAAGCTAACCCTTGGGTTCGGCCACAAGGAACGGGAGGGAGAAGGACAGTTACCGAGTCCCCCAGCACCCGAGAAAGCACCAGGTGTCTGGGATCTGAGCTGAGGATCGGCCGTCTCTGGGCTCCGTCCAGAGCCTGGCAAGGCCCCCTGCGTGTGGATTCCAGCTCAGTGACGCCGGGTCACTAGGGCAGTCACGCGCTCGGGAGAGGGGAGGGGAGGAGTGTGCTCAGATACGCGTCTTTCACGGAGCCTCGTCCAAGTGTAAGAATTCCTATTTCTTTAAAAAACCAGAAGTCTAGGAATACAGATATATGAATAATAAAAAAATGTTATCAGCCCTTGGCCATGCAGTATTTGTGTTTAAAGATTGATTGATTGATTTGAAAGGGAGTGACAGAGAGGGGGAGAGAGACCCTCCATCTGCTGGTTCACTTCTCAAATGGCCACAATGCAGAGCTGGACTAGTCCAAAGCCAGGGGCTTCCTCTGGGTCTCCCAAGTGGCTGGCAGGAGCCCAAACACGTGGGCCATCTCCCGCTGCTCTCCCAGGTGCTTGGTAGAGAGCTGGATCGGAAATGGAGCCACCCGGACTCTAACCGGTGCCCAGACGGGGATGCCGGCGTCGCAGTGGCGGCTTTCCCACTATGCCACAGGGCAGCCCTGTGGGTGCGTTGTCAGTGACACGCGGCCCTGTCTCCCCCCTCTGCAGCCAGCCCTCACGTCCTCCTGCTCGGGGAAGAAGACGCCCCGTGCCAGCCGGTACGCAGCCGCCAAGGAGAACCTAGAGGTCAATGACAGCATCCTGAGTGGTGGGTACCCCAGCTCGGCCCCCCTCCAGTGCAACTTCAGCCTTAATTCTGTTGCCAGCACCTATTCTCAGTTTGCGGTAATTGACGTTTTCTGATATCTACAGTCTCTGGGGAGCACACAGTTGGGGCAGGGCAGGCATCTTCCCCAGGGTGCCCTAGCTAGGAGGACACTACCTGGGAGGCTGAGAGCCCCTTTCCTCGAGGCTGCGGTGGGGGCGGGGACGGACAAGAAGGAGGTCGCGGCAGCCACGACAGGTCGCCTGGATTCTCCTACTAAGAGGCACCACTCCCTGGCTGCAGGTGGGGCCCTAACCGCTGCCCTGCTCTCTCAATTCTTTGTTCTTAGAAGAACCCGTCCCTGTCTGACAGCTCCACTGTTGGGCTTCAGGTCTGTATGGCAACCCTTGCATGACCCGTGTCCCTTTTCCAACCTGATCTGTCTGCTGGCTTCCTCCCCCGGGGCACAGGGCTGCGCTAACCCATCTCAGCTGCACTGGCACGGACCCTCTCTTACTAAGGAAGCAGGAATTCCTACCATGGACTTAAAAATCAAAATCTCACTAAACCTGCTGGCTAAGACGTGCTCAGACTTGAATTGGATTCTCAGCCCCATCTAAAGTCAGGCAGAGGTTTGAATCCTGTGGTCCCGGCAGGAAAGCCCCCGCGTCCTGAGGCCTGCGGCGCCGGGAAAGGCAGAGCCCCCGACCCTGGGGAGGGGCCCCAGCTGTGTGCTGCTCAGTGAGGCTCCTGGCCTGTGTTCCGAGGACTTCCGGAGTGCGCGCCTTGCTAACTCGCCGGCCGGGCCCAGCCGAGCTGCTGGAGCCTGTGTGGAGCTGGGGAGAAGCATTTTCCCAGAATGCTCTTCACCTCATAGCCGACTCTGTTCGCTGTCCCCTAACTGCAGTGCCTTTTTCTTAACCGCGCTCTCCCGTGCTGAGGGGGGTGGTGAGAGGCAGGGCCACCCCTTCCCCTTGGGCGCCGCAGGACGAGGAGGGGGCACTGCCCCAGGCCCAGGCCCAGGCGGCTCTGGGCCTTGAAACAGCTCCTATGCTGCACTCTCCACTTCCCCTGAGGGGGCGGGGCGCGTCCTCTGGCGCTGCTGCCTGGACAGAGGTCTGGTCTCGTGCGCCAGTGCCCGGTTCCCGGCTGGGGCTTCCGTCTGCCTGCCTGTGCTGACCATGCGTCCTCCAGCGCCGCGCCAAAGGCAGGACACGCGCCTCCACTAACACTCCTGTCCCAGCCTTCCGACTCCACCACGGGCTCCGGCGTGAGCTCGATCACCGGCAGGCGACAAGGCCTCAGCCCAGGGATTGGTAGATACGTGGTCCGGCCCACTGTTTTATAAAGGCCTCGGAGGCCCACAGCTGCCGGCCGCAGGGCTCGCCGGCTGCAGGAACAGCTCCGGGACGCACCAGGGCTTTCTCTTCAGTGAGGCGTAACCGTGGGCCGGCCGCGGGCACGGGCTTGCGTGCGCGTTCCCGCGCTGGGCCTGTGACAGGCAGAGGGGAGCCTGGCCTCCCCGGCACTGTCCTTGGGGTCCTCTGCTTAGAGGGAGGGGCAGCAGGACAGGGCGGTGCTGCCACTAACGATGTTTGTCCTCCAACAGCGAGAACTTTCAAAGGCTTCCATGTCTGATGCCACGTCTCGAATCCTTAACTCCACCAACATCCAGTCGTGAGGCCTCCGGCAGTCGCCAGGCTGTGGCTTCCTGTGCCGACACAGAACCGAATTAGACGGGGGCTTTGATTTTCCTTCAGCATAGGCGTGCTTGAACCCTGGACGTCCCTGGGCCCACCTCACAGACGTGGGCAGCGTGCCCAGCCAAAGTCCAGCGTAGGCTTAGTGCGGGTCCTTAGAGGCTGGGCTTGGTTTTTATTCGAGATACATTAAAACGTTGTTTCTAGCAGTAAGCGCAGATATTGTCACGGGGACCTGATCGCTCCACCCCATAATTCCACTCGCTTAAGCATGGCCACGGCTTGTTTTATTTCACGTTGTGCTAACTCTATCCAACCGTGGAGGGTGGACAGGAAGTGACTTCCTCATAGGAGCACCCTCGGCTCGGGGTGCTGGGGTCATGCTGCGGCTGTGCCAGCTCTGCTGTTCCCACAGTGGCCCGTCTGCAGCCGCCAGCGACCCGCGGGGACAGGAGGCGGCGGCTCCCTTGTCGAGCTGCGTGTGGCTGTGGTTCATAGTGCAATGCCCTTTGTGGGTGTGTGTGTGTGTCCATGTGTGACAACACAGGTCTGTGTGAACTCTGTCTCCTCAGAGGTTTTCTCTGGTCTAGTCGCCCATCCCTGTGCCCACTGTGGCTCAGTCCTCTGTCCCCTGTGCTGCCAGCCCGGTGGGAGGCTCTGGGATTTTGCACACGTCACTACTGGGAGTCATTCCTGCTCTGGGCCATCCGTGCCGAGGCTCCGCCTCCCGTGTCCATCACTACTGTTCTTCCCAAAGCACTATTATTTATTCCTGTCTGCCTGCACCGTACTGCTGTCAGCACATTAAATGGCTCTCAAAAGCTCACCTGTGTCGGCCATGCTGTTTAGTCACGTGTACGTATGTCCTGTTTTTATTATCCTGGAAGTGTGCACTCTAAAGCTACATCAGGGCAGGTGTCTGGTTAAGAAGCCGGTCTTAAAGACGCCGGTGTCCCACACGGGAGTAGCCAGGGCCCGGCCCCGCCAGCACCCTGCTAACGCAGACCCCGGGAGGCGCTGGTGATGGCTCCAGTGATTCGGGTTCCTGCCACCCACGGGGGAGACGTGGAATTTGTTCCTGACTTCAGCCCAGCCCAGCTATTGTGGGCATTTGGGGAAAAAACACAGATTGGAAGTTCTCTTGTCAAATAAATCTTTTTCTTTAAAAAGTTACTGTAGTGCTTGTTTTCACTTTTCCCACGTCAATTGGTGGGTTTGGCCTGAGGAAAACAGAGTAGACTAACAGGACATAATGATTTCTATACTTCTTGTGTGGTTCTAAATCTTAAGTGCATCTCATTTCTCTAAAGACATTGTTTGCTAAAAGTCCATCGGGGTAGAGGACCCCCCCGCAGGGGAGCCAGCAGCACAGGGCAGGGACCGAGCAGAGCCGTCACCCCTCCGGGTCTCCTCCCTCCTCTCGCCCCCGTTTGCAGCCACTGAGCTCCGTCGCTGTAGAGGGGTTTGTATGTTCAGGTCGATGTCAGCAGACTTAACAGGGATGAGCTGTTGTACCCACGGCTGATGGTTGTGTTGCTGCGTGGCTGTGCACGGGGCGGAGTTCCTGCTGGAGGCTGGGTCACAGTGGGCGTTTCCAGGTTTCAGCGGGAAGAACAGGGAAGCTGCAGGAATCGGTCACATCCCAGTCTTTGCGTGGATGTGGACTGAGTAAACGCCTAAGTGGGATGGCTGGGTTACATCTATGGCAGGTGTGTATTTAGCTTAAGAACTGCCTAACTTTTCCAGGGCTGTTTTAGCATTTTACCATTCCCACCAGGAAGGAGGGCTGTCCCCAGTCCCACCATCCCCAGGTCTGTGTGGCCAGTCTAACTAGCCGCTTGGCGGGAGGAAGTGGCGTCCCGCGGCCGAGTGTGCCTGTCTGCGGTGAATGGTGATGCCCTTCCACGTCCCGTCGGCCAGCTCAGCTCTGGTGCCCTGCCTCATCACCATCTTCGCCCATTTTAAAAACAGTCATCTGCTCTTACTGTTGGGTGTTTCTGTTGTCCTTTTTAAGATCTGAGGCAGGGCAAGCTCCTCCCTAAATGCCCACAGCAGCCCTGAGCCAGGAGCTGGGGACCCCCGCTCACCTGAGCCATCACTGCTGCCTCCCAGGGCCTGCATCACCGGGAAGCTGCAGTCGGGAACAGAGCCGGCCCCAAACGCAGACTCTGGTGTGGGACATAGGCGTCTCAAACACCATCTCAGCCTCTGTGCCAAAGCCTCCTCCGCCTTTAACGTTACTGTTGCATCTTGAGAGCTCTCTGGGTGGTCTGGAATCAGCCCTGTATCAGATACACGGCTCGCAGAGCTGTCCGCCCAGTGCTTCTCGCTTCCTCTTTTGGAGAGTGGGGTTTAATTTTGATGAAGTTCACTTCTTTGGATTGTGCTTTTGTTTTAGCTACAAAACCTTTGCCTAACCCAAGAGCATGACGGTTTTTTCCTGGGAGTTTAAAGTTCTATGTTCACATTTACATGTATGATCCAGGTCTGCATGTACCAGGTAGAGCATCAAGTCCATCCTTTTAGCATAGGCGTCCAGTTCTCATGAGAAGGGCGGAGCTGTGCAGCCGTGCAGGGAGGGGGTGGGGGAGCCGAGCACCGGCCTGGCCTCTGTGAGGAAAGTGGCCAGCGAGAGGGACTGCGTGCCCCTCGCACACAGTGAATCCCGGACAGAAGGAAGCAGCAGTCGGGCATCCGATCGTTCACAGTGGGCGCTCTCGTCCCAGTTGTCTGTCCTGGCACCACATGCTGTCCTGATCCCAGACTGCAGCCGGCTGGTGGTGGCCTCCCGCTTTGTGGTCACTACAAGAATGTCACCGTGGAGGGCCCCCCCACCCCATCACGGCTCCCTGCATCCTGCCGGCTCACAGAAGGCCAGTCTCTCCAGGTTTTGGCTCGGAAGTTACCTCGGCTGCTCAGGTCCTTTGTGTGGCTGGATTTTTGGACCAGCTGTCGGTGACTACGGCGTCCTGCTCGGATTCTGAATAAGCGTGCACTGGCCCTCGTCAGCTTGGGGGCTGCTCCCGGGTTAGCTTTTCTCGACTTCAGCAGTGCTCTGCAGGTCCCTGGGACACATCTTGCTACGTGGATCTTGAGTCTGGAATTGTTAGTTACGGTGTCCAGTGACTGGCTGCCCGCCTGCAGAGAAACATCTGTACTGTGTACTGATTCTGTATGCTGCACTCTCGCTAGGCTGACATTAAAAGGAAATGAAAGCAACAATTCTCCCAGCCTATAGCCGGCCCGTGCCAGGACGCGCGCTCCCTCAGCCCTCACCGCGCAGCCAAGGGGAGGTTGTGCTCCCCCGGGCCTTCCTGAGCGCGGCTGCAGCCTGGGTGCCCCGGCCCGAGCACTTTGGGACGCCTCCTGCCCGGCTCTCCGCTGCCTCCGCTCCAGGCTCTCAGGCAGAGTCTCGCTCACTGCAGACACTGCAGAGTCCGCAGTGACCCGGCCTAGATGCCTGGCGACGCCTTCCTCGGGAGGGCAGGACGCACGCCTGCCACTGCTCTCCAAAAGGCCTGTGCCGTGCCCTCTGGTGCCTGCTGGTGCACCCCGCGTGCAAGCTGTGGTTCTCCGGCCCAGCCGCCTGGGTGTGGGACTGCAAAGGCCACGGCGCTGGGGCCACAGAGAAGCAACTGCTTTATGCCAGCCTCCCTGGTGCTCGTCAGTCTTTTCTTCTTTGATTTATTTGACAGGCAGAGTTACAGAGAGGGAGAAGCAGAGAGAGGTCTTCCATCCACTGGCGCACTCCCTACATGGACACATGGCCAGAGCTGGGCTGATCAGGAGCCAGGAGCTTCTTCTGGGTCTCCCACGTGGATGCCGGGGCCCAAGCACTTGGGCCATCTTCAGCTGCTTTCCCAGGTGTATTAGCAGGGAGCGGGATCGGAAGAGGAGCAGCCGGGTCTCGAGCCCGCTCCCATGTGGGATGCTGGTATTGTAGGAAGCAGTTCTACCTGCCATGCCACAGCACCGGCCCCGGCTGTCAGTCTGGAACTCGCTTTAGACCTCTGTAAAGGCTGCTTCCGGTGGGACTGCCAGCTAGTGAGTTGCTTCTGTGGAGAGATGGCTTCCCGGCTCCACCATTTCAGCAACACCCCCCCTTCCGTCCGCTTATGCACCTAAGGACAGCCGCCAGACACGCAGAGCAGCACTGGTACGAGGGAGCAGAAACGGAGATCCACAGGTCAGCCGGACACTTAGCATTCCTCTCCTAACAACCGACACAAGCAGGCGGAACAGTCCGAACGCGAGAAGACCCGGCGAGCGTCTAGCCGAGTGGTTACCACGCTGCTGGCGGAGACGCTCACATTCCACGTCAGAGCGCCGGGGTTCCGTGCCCGCCGCTGGACACCGACTCTGGCCTCCTGCAGGTGCCGATGTGGGAGCAGTGGCGAGGCTGCCAGCCACCCTGTGGGGGGCTTGGATGGTGTCCCCAGCCTGAGGTTTGAACATCTGGGAGTGAAACAGCAGAGGGGAGCTCTCTGTCTCTACGATAAATTTTAAAAACTGTACAACTGGGGCCAGCGCTGTGGCACAGCGGGTTAAAGCTGCTGCCTGCGGTGCTGGCATCGGTTTGAGTCCCGGCTGCTCCAGCTCTCTGCTATGGCCTGGGAAAGCGGTAGAAGGTGGCCCAAGTATTTGAGTCCCTGAACCCACGTGCTCCACACCCACACCCCTTATTGGAGCACCTGGCTTTGAGTCCTGGCTCCGTTCTCGATTCCAAGTTTCCTGCTACTGTGTATTCTGGGACGCAGTGGGTGAGGGCTCCACTGATCATGTTCCTGGCTCCTGGCTTTGGCCTGGCTCACCTGAGCTGTCGTGCGGTTGTTGCGGGTGAACCGGTGGGTGAACAATCTCTTTCACGTCCATAAAATAAATCGAGATTTAAGGAAGTAAATAAACTCAGTGCTCATCCACGTGGTGTGTGGGTCACAGCAAAGCCCACACTACTTGTGGGCGTATACAACTGTCCTGCAGTGAAAGGTGCCTTGGGACCTCCGAGTTCCACCCTCGGTGTTCTGCATCAGAACCCGTGCACACGTGCCAGGCACAGGTGCCCGTGTGGCACCGCCACAGCCAGAAACCAGAGACCACACACGTGACCGTCAACAAAGGAACTCGCAGCCTGGGCTCCACTCACACAGAGGAATCCCGTAGGGCCCCAAAACGAACACTGGCCTCGGGCAGCACTTGACAGGTGTCTGTCAGGCGCAGACAAGTGAAGGCCCCGCCTCTAAGGGGAGGGCTCTCATGGGAAGGGGCCAAGGCAGGACCTCTGGGTGCTACCAACGAACTGCCTTCATCCAAATGGGAATTCCACAGGTTTTTAATCTCTAAATATACATTTGTCTTATGTATTTTTCTATATAACTGTGTATACACAGACACAGACACACACACACACACGCACAGGCTCACACAGGTGTATCAGCTCGTCCCTCTCGCCACAGCATACACGTAGGTGTTCCAGGGCCCACAGGTGACAGCCTTTACTTGGAGTTGTTCATTTACAAAATACTCCACACGGCAGGGCCGATCCACGCTGGCGGCGTCCGTGTGGCCCAGCTGTCCGTATTTCCCTGAAGAGAAACGAGGCGCTGGGCCCTACTGCTTCCCTCCTGGCTATGCCCCCGCCGCGACTCCAGGGCACCCCCGGGCCCCAGAGCCTCAGGGAGGAGGCTCCGTGGGGCTCCCTTGCCACTGAGCCAGGGTGCTTCTCTTCACTCCTCGGCCTGGGGCCAGGACAGCAGCACACTTGCTGAATGCTGGCCTTGCAGAACCACAGGCGGGTAGGCGCCATGGCACTGCCTCTTTTCTCTCCTGCCCGATCTCCGACCTCCCGAGTGTGCCTGGATCTGTCCCAAGCCCAGGGAGGGGGCTCCTGGCTCTTCAGGCCCCATCCTCCCAAGCAGCTGACTCCCGCCGCCCCGTCTGCCTGGCTGTGTCACCTGTGCGGCCCTCCCAGCTCTTCCCTCTCCCAGAAACCAACCCGTCACTTACCCCAGCCCCAGGTGTAGAGCTCGCCCGTTCCTGCAACGAAGGGACAGAAGCGGCTGTCACCTGTCACTACTGCTCGGTGACAGGGCGCCGTCTCGCCTGGCCTGGCACACGCCAGCGCCCGCACAGGCGGTCAGCACGTCTCTGCGGGGTGGAGCAGCACAGTTTGCCTTTGTGACCACAGCGGGTGTGGCCAACAGACCCAGACGACAAGCTCATGCCTTCCCGTGCGCCGACGGCTTGGCCTGTCTCACGCTGGCTGAGTCTGGGGGCTCTCAGGGGCTGGACGGGGCGGGCCACGGTGTGGAGAGGCTGGTGGGACCGTGCCTCTGCCTGCGTGCAAAGGATGGAGAACATAAGTCTCCTTCCAGAAGGACCTTCTGGGCCTGGGATTCCGGGAGCGCCTGGGGGAACCGGGGGCTCGGCTGCTGAGGGAGGCACGGCTCGCTGGGGATGGTTCTCAATGTCTCGTGAGGCTTCCTGTGTGCAAATGTGATTCCCCTTGTGAGGTGAGAAGGGGTGAGACTTAACCCAAGTACGGGGCTCCGGGTGGAGCAGAGGGAGAGACAGACAGACACGTGTGCTATCTCCGTGCCACACAGAGCTCTGCCACAGGAGGCCATGACCTTGCATTTCAGAACCAGGAGCTGAAACAAACCTCTTCCATAGGAAGTTTAGCCCGCTGCAGGGACTTCCCTGTGCCAACAGAACAGGCCACGGGGCCGCCGCTCCCGAAGGGGTCCCGCCCCGCCCCGCCCCGCCCACTCACGTGTCACCACGGCCGTGTGCCGGGACCCACAGCTGGCCTTGACCGCCTCTGCCCCCAGCGGGAGATCCAACAAGGCTGGGAAGGGCTGCACGGCTATGAAGGCCACGGGGGCTCCGTCCTCACCCGCGGCTGCTCTCCCCGTTTCGCGGCCATCTTCCTGCGGGCCGGTGGCTGTGCGAGGATTGTAACCACGACCGTTAGCTCTCTATCCACAGATTCATCCCCCCAAAATGGTCCTAAAAGCTGAGGCTGAGATAGGGGGAAGCTGAGAGTCAGAAACTCCAGCTGAGTCTTCCATGTGGGTGCAGGGGCACAAGGACGTGGGCCGTCTTCCACTGCCTTCCCAGGCACATTAGCAGGGAGCTGGATCAGAAGCGGAGCAGCCGGGACTGGCATTCACACGGGAGGTGGAAGCCACAGGCAGTGGCTTAGCCCGTGGCGCCACAGCGCTGGCCCTTACCGCTCCTGCTCAGCGCTCTCAGGCCCCGAAGCGAGGTGGCCTCACCTTTCCCCACGACGGCCTTTCTGTCCTCTGCCAGGCTCCGGGCGGGCAGGGCCAGCTGCCCTGATTCATTCCAGCCCCACACATAAATATCCCCAGCCTCTGAAAGACACCAAGGGGACCCGCGGAGCTGTGGACCCCGCTCCATCCACCCGAGCTCCCCTGCCCCTCCCAAGGCAAGGCCCAAGGTCATGGGGACAGGGTGAGGATCTGGAGCCAGGAGTCTAATTTGATGCGTTTATGTTTCAGTCTCTGCACCACACTTAAGGCCTCAAACTCCTTCTGTTTGCAGCTCTCTGCTCCCCCTCCTCCCGCCCAGGGGTCCCAGAGTCTGGCTGCCAACCTAGGCCCACACTTAGAGTAAGGGGGCGGGGAAGGCACTGGCCTCATTAAAGCTCCAGGTGACCTAAGTCCGAAGTCCTGGGCCTGGACAAAGACCATGTGCTCCCAGCCCCATCCTCTCCGTGTGGGCTCCAAGAACCTGGGACACAGCTGCGCAGGAACCACTGGGGGGGGGGGGCTCCTAGCCAAAGTGGACCTCCTCATTCTGGCCCCACCTCTCCCTGCTCTGCGGAGGGAGTACCTGTGCTTGACTGAGCCGGCTCTGGCTGGTGGCAGACTGAGGGGGGTGCAGGCAGAGCAGGTGGGAGCGGGTGCCGGGGGAGCCAGAGGCAGAGGGGTTGGACTGGGGAGGCATTTATAGGGGTCATAAATGAGCAGATGCTCGTTTGGAAGAAGGCTTGGCCAGACCAGCCCCCAAGCTGGAAGAGGAGGAGGAAGGTTTAGACAAGACCCCGGCTTGTTGGAGAGGCTCTAGGTCACTCACCACTCACACACACGGAGTGCCAGCCCCCCGCGGCCACCTCGGCCATCCGCAGGCCCTGCAACGCCTCCAGCGGCCGTGGCTCCAGCTCGGCCTCCAGAGCCCCGTGGCCCAGCTGTCCGTGCCTGAGCCAGGGAGACGGACCCCTGTCAGCTGCAGAAACACAGGGGACTCCCTCCACCACGTCTCCCCATCCCACTCCGGCCTCCACCTGGCCACGCCCCACTCACCTGCCAGCGCCCCAGGAGAACACCTGGCCCCCGGCGGCCAGCAGTAAGGCGTGCTCCGCGCCCAGCTCCAGCCTGCGCGCCCGCAGCTCCGGGGCCAGAAGTCTATAAAGCGGAGGCCGCGGGCTCACGTAGGCGCGGGCGCAGGGCAGCAGGGGCAGCGGTCCGGCCCGGGCCTCGCCGCCGCGCGTCCCATCTTCTCCCTCGGGCTCCGGCGGCACCTTCTGGGCCCAGAGGGGCTCCCCGCGCAGCGCCGACTCAGGTGCCCAGGCCTGCAGCTCGGCTTCGGGTCCCGGCCCGCCGCACAGCACCGCGACGAGCCCCTCTGCAGCCCACGCGGCCCTGCAGCCGCCCGCCGCACCGCTCACGGAGCCCGACAGCTCCACGCGGCCTCCACCTGCGGGGCGGAGAGCGGCCGGGATGAGGGACCGAGCACCCGGGGCCGGGACGAGGGTGAGGGGCGTTCTGGGGAGCCGCGGGGCGCTCACGGGTCACGACGGCCGTGTAGCTCCAGGCGGCGCTCACGCAGCAGACGTCGGCGCCCGCCCGCAGCGGCTCCGGGCTGTGCACCTGCCGCCCGCGCCCGCAGCCCAGCGCCTGTCCGAAGCCGCAGAAACCGAAGCCGAACCAGGCCCCTGGCCGCTCCTCGGCCATGTCCGGCAGCGCCCTGGCGGGACACGCAGTCTCCGGCCTTCCGGGGGATCTGTGAAATGGGGGAGACCTGACCTGCTCACCCCGCCGAGGCTTGGGGCGCATGGCCCGGGCGGCTTCCCCACGACGGCCGCCTGCCGCCCCGGGGCACCTGCCTTGTCCCCGCCCGCGATCCGGGGGCTGGAGTCGCCCCCGCTCCGTGCTCCCCGCCGGGCAGGGCCGTGACTGTCGCCGACCCACGCGGCCGCACGGCGAGCACGCACACGGGCTGGCGCTGACTGCGGCGGCGCCGCTGCTCGGGCCTGGCGGGCTCGCTACGACCTTCGCGGCCACTCCTAGCGCCCACAGCTCCCGGCGGCCCCTGACCCCTCCCGTGTCCACTCCCACGCACGCGGGCCGCTGACCTGCACCGTGGCCCCGCGCCCTGCGCCGCCTCAGGCAAGGCTTCCTGGAGGAGACAGCCAGGCGCAGGGGCCGGCGCCAGGTGCAACCAGATTCAAGAGCCGCGCGCCGGGAGAGCCGGCCATTGGCGGCGGCAGCCTGCCCGGGCCAATCGCTGGCGGGCGCGGTGACGCGCTGGAGGGAACCGGCCCTCGGCCGCGGGCGGACCGCTGCAGGCTGCCCCGTGAAGGGCGGCGATCCCCCAGCAGACGTGGCCCTGCCCCCGGAGGCGTCCGCCGAGCTCGCAGTGGAGCGCCGAGGTATTTAAGCAAAACCCAGGACGGCTCCATGACCCCTCCTCTCAGCCCAGCCCGCGACAGCGCCCAATGCGCAGGCGCCTCGGGGCTCTCCTCGCCCACTGATTGGCTCAGAGCCTCTCAATTACCTCTGCTGAACCAATGAGCTCCAAACCTGGCTTAGCCCTCAGAGCGGAAACAGACTCCCGGATGGCCCGCCCAGGCCGTTCCTCCAACCAGGGCGCGCTGTGGGCGGGGCCGGACCTTCCTGGGCACACGCCCGTGCCGGACCCACCTTGTAGGTTTCCAAAAATTCACAGTGTTTGGAAGTCTGGACCCGGCCTTAGCCCTTGACCCTCAATAGGACTAAGGGGCCAAGCCTAGGTCGGAGCCCCGGCTCCAGGTTGCTGCGGGTGCAGGGTCTGGGTTCTGTCACCCCCACGGGAGACCCGGATCGCTTCTGGCTCCTGACACCTGCCAGGCTGTGCGGGGCACTGGGGGAATGAACCGGTGGATGGGAGTTGTGTCTGCCTCACTCCAAAAAAAATTAATTTTTTAAAGATTTATCTATTTGAAAAGGCAGAGTTAGAGAGCGAGCTTCCAGCCACTGGTTCACACCCCCACATGGCCACAACGCCTAGGGCCTGGCCAGGCCGAAGCCAGGAGCCACCAAGTCTCCCACGTGGATGACAGGGGCGAGCGAACACTCTATCTTATGTTGCTTTCCCAGGCACAGGGAGCTGGATCCGAAGTGGAGCAGCTGGGACTTGAACCGGCGCCCATATGGGATGCCCCAGGCAGTGGCTTTACCAGCTATGCCACAATGCTGGCCCCAATATTTTTTAAAAAAACACCACTCAGTGGGCCCTGGGGTGGAGAATCCCTTGTATCTCTTCCATAGAGGTGGCCCTGCTGCTACACTCACCCAGGGTTCAGCCTGGGACCCCCACCCACAGCGCCCTCCCTGCTCAGGAACGGGGCACACATCTGAGCTCCACACACGTTTATTAGAGGGCTGGGCAGGCTTGCTGGCTGGCCAAGGTGTCGCTCACAGCTGGTGAGGCTGCCTTCGCCCCAGCAGTCAGGGCTGAGCCGGGAGTGCTGTGCCCACCCCAGCTGTCTGCAGTGGTACAGAGGGCCCTGAGTGAGGCGGGGGCAGTGCGGGCAGAGCAGGGCTGGGTGACAAACGTGGCTCTGATGCAGAGCAGAGGACGTGAGTGGGGAGGGGCAGGAGCGCCTGCAGCCCAGGGCCCTGCCGGCCAAAGCCGCTTCAGTCCTTGCTCCCTGTGCTGCAACAGGTAGCGTGCGCGAGAGCGCCGGGCGCGGGCAGGCCTCACTCCCCACCCTGGCTGGGCTGGATAAGCCCGTACTCCACTGCTTTCCCCAGGCAGGCTGCCGCGGCCCTCGTCACCGGGCCCTCCTCGCCCTTGGCCAGCACCAACAGGATCTCCAGCACCTCGCTCTCGATCAGAGTGCTGGCCACCTCCCTGGAGGCCTCCACCATGTTCAGCACCACCACGGCGCCCCGGTGCTGCAGCTCCTGACTGCTGCTCAGCAGCAGGGCCTGCAGGATCTCCAGCCAGTGTGTGGTCTGCGGGAAAGAGGGCAGGTGTGACCACCAAGCGGGCAACGGGCTCTAGGCGCAACCACGGCAGGGACCGCCCCCCCACAGCCTAGGACCTGCCCCCGCCCCCACAACTGCCACGGTGCAGGAAGTCCCGCCCCCACCTCCCCAGAGCGGCACTGACCACTTGGGGGATGCGGCTGCAGAGCGAGGGCCGCAGGGAGGTGAGCATGGCCAGGCCGCCGGCCGCCGCCCTCCGAAGCAGCTCGTCTTCCTCTCCGCTGTACAGCACCAGCAGCTTTAGCCGGTCATTGCCCGGGGCTTCAAAGAGGTCCTGCACCTGCGGCCGGATGAGGGGAGCAGACCAGGTCAGCAGGGTGCAGAGCCCAGACCCGGCACAGGTGCCTCCACCCCGCCCCCCGCCAGCCTGCGGTGGCCCCTGGGCCCCACCACACCTCCTTGCTCATGGCCAGGTTACACATGCACTCCGTGGCTGCCCGGCGGATCATCTCATGCTCCTCAAACATGTAGCCCTCGATCATGGGCACAGCCTTCTCCTTCAGGATCTTCTGCCTGTGGGGTGGAGGCGGAGGGGCTGGCGCCATCAGAGCTCCCGCGTCCACCCCGACCCCCTCGCCACATCCCCGTACGACTGAGCCCTGGTGATGGTTTCCCTAGCTGACGTCCCAGGACCCCTCCTTCAGCACCAAGTAGGAACTGCAGTGGTTTTCAGCCTTCCAACCAGGCTCAGGAAAACGCTCAGAACTAGGAGGCAGGCGACCAGGGTAGTGGCGACGGTGAGGCTAATGGCCAACATCTGAGCCCTTATCCTGACCAGCACTACGGTGAGGTGCCAGTGAATCATGACTACAGAGGCACTTCAAAAAGTTCACGGGAAATGGAATTAAAGGATAAGTTTATTGTGGTGCAAAAAAAATTGTGCAACCAATGCCTAGTTTCTCCATAAACACTAGCTTGCAGGGCCAGCGCTGTGGTACAGCAGGTTAAGTCACTGCCTGTGACCCCAGCGTCCCACATAAGCACCGGTTCAAGTCCCAGCTGCTCCACTTCCAATCCAGCTCCCTGCTGGTGGCTTGGGAAGGCAGCAGAAAATGACCCAAGTGCTTGGGTCCCCACCACCCATGGGGGAGAGCTGGATGGGAGTTCCTGGCTCCTGGCTTCAGCTGGCGCAGCCCCAGCTATTATAGCCATTTGGGGAGTGAACCAGCCTCTGGAGAGAAGCTGTCTCTGTAACAGACACTTCCAAATAAATGAATAGATCCTTTTATTACAAAGGGGATACTTCTTCAATAAATAAGTTAAAGCATAATAACTACCATGAACATCTTGAAGATCTCTCATGCATGAATTTCAAATTCTTCTGCACCAAAACAAACTTTCAATTCCATTTTCCGTGAACTTTTTGAAGTGCCCTTGTATTTCGCAAAAGAGAAAACAGGCCAAGTAGTGAGAAATGTGCCACAGGTGCCAATTGGCAACAACAGCTACGATGTTTGTATTGGCCGGGCTCACAGCTGCAGGCCCAGCACCTCCGTACTAGATACGCTGACGTGTGTGTTCACTGAGCTCTCCTCACCACTACTGCGAGCTCGGTACCAGGTCATCCATTCAGGCGGACACGGAGGTAACTCGCTGGAGGCTACACGCCAGGAACTGGCGAAGCCAGGATGTGAACCCGTGGAGTCAGACTCCAGACCCCACGACGCTACCGCCCGAGGCCCTGCTGCCTCCCTTGCCTGTCTCCTGCAGAAGAGGAGGCTCAAGCAGCCAACACGTGTTTTCCAAACTGTAAAGTGCTCTGTGGGGTTTCATCCAAACCCTGAAGCCCAGCCCAGGCCCCACATCCCACGGGGCCTTACCGGAGCCTCTCGCTGATCCCCGCCAGGTTTGTCAGGGCCATGAGTGCCTCGAAGTTCTGCAGACCTGAGCAGTTGAGGTGCAGCAGGGAGACAAGGGGTCGAACCACCTCGTAGATCTGTGATAACACAACCCCGTCTGTCAGGCCCACTGGCCACAGACCCCCCATCCCATCCGGGGGAGTCCACTGTAAGAGTGCAGCTCTCTGAGGCTTCCCTCCCCACTCCAGGGCACAGCAAAGCTGCCACTTCCTGTTGGTCCCCAGGAGGAGCCACAGGTTAGGCCACAGGCCATCAGGGTCCGGTGAGGGGGCACACGAGAGGCCAGGGCCAGGGCAGTTAGACACATACCCGCTCTCCAGGAAAGGTCATCTCCGGGTTGGAGGTGATGGTGAGCTTGGCGAGAGCCTGGGCCGCCTTCGTCTGCCCCACATCAGTGCCTTCCAGGGCCAGCGGGAGCAGCGCCTGTGGGAACGAGACCACGGGTGCCCATCCGCAGGCCAGAGGCAGCCCCGCTGCTCCTCTCTCCCCGCTCAGCCTCTTCGTCCCTGTCTGCAGTCCCCCACGAAGCTCCCGCAGCACCTGCTCAAACACCTACGCAGGCAGACGCGGACAGTGCGGGGTGCTGGGGCCACAGAGGAAGCGAGGCAAGGGGGAAGGAGGGGAGCTCAGGGCCTCAGCAAGAGTGAGGGATGCCGAGGAGCCCGCCTAGCCCTCGGCAAGGCTCAGTCCACAGGAGGTCGCTCCTGCTGGGGTAAATGCTTTTCCATCCCACGTTTAACCGCCCTCTCCGGCACAGCAGCCACTGAGTCACGCTTTAGCCGACGGTGGCCCAGGACCAGGAAGGAGCCCCCAGGCCGGCTTACCTTGCCCCCTCCCTGAGCGACCACAGTGCCTCGGTCCTCCACGTCTTCCACCAGAGCCAGGAAGACCCTGCAGGGGGTGGGCGGGGAGGGTCACCCCCAGGCTCAGCCAAGGCAGGCAGCCTAGGACCTGCTCCCTGGGCGGTCACCAGGCAGCCCAAGGCGTGGGAGCAGGAGAGGTCGGGCTCCCCCGGCGCAGCCTCACCTGGACAGCAGCTCTCTGCAGGAACCGGTCAGCACTGGGCTCTCGGTCTTCACCATGCACGTCATGGCTGACACCACGCCCGCCGCCAGCAGCTTCTTCACGCGGGCCCGCACAAAACTCGGCTTGTCCTGGGGAAGGGGGCAGCTTAGAGAGAGGCCTGGGCTCGCTGGACAGGGAGAGGGAAGCACAGAGCGGAAACAAGGCGCTCTCTGGCTGTGGGAGCCCCAGGAGGAGCAGTCCTGATGGTGGGGAAGCCCCCAGCCCCTCTGGCAGCCGGCTCACCTTCGGGTGCTGCTCAGGCACGTGCTGCTTGGCATACTTGGCCAGCTCCACCATCTTGGGGTCGGGCTCCTCGTAGTCGTAGCTGTTGGTGCAGTTGACCAGGGCTGAGGCTACGGCAAACAGCACGGCCCTCTCCTCAGACTGGCGGGGCAGAGGGGAGTCAGTCGGCTAGGGCGGTGCAGAGCCCACTCTACCCTAGGTTGGACACCAGGAGGGCTCCGGGAACTGCCCCGGCCCCAGGCACTGGGAGCCCACACACTTGACCTCCTGACTCCATCTTTCCACAGAGCAGCCGCCCGGGCCACTGGCGCTTCCTCCCTGGAGTCACAGGAGCCCTTGGCCAAGTCCTGCCAGCTCTGCTCCCGGACAGAGTCCCCAGGGTGACAGCAGGGACCCGTGGAGTTACCTTGCTGAGCTGGAACAGGGCCTTCAGGGCGGCCTCATCCTCCACGCACTCCTCCTTCACGTCAGCGTCGAAGGTGAGGTAGGCCAGGCCCTCCACGGCCCAGCGCCGCGTGCCCGCATCGATCTGGTCATTGCACAGCCACCTGCGGGCAGGCAGGACAGTGCTGGGCCTTCAGAACTGGGGCGGGGAGAGGCGCACACAGGACAATGGGGGAAAGCCAGGGCCAGGGCACCTCATGGATACGGACACAGTCCATGCACCAGGACCCCGGAGGGTCTGCCGGGGGCAGTGAGGCGGCCCCACCCCCAATCCAGCCTCCATCTCTGGGGCCTAGCCGAGCTGTGGGGGAGCCACAGCCACACGGGCCTACTCACTTCCGACACTGCTTGGCCAGCTTGAGGGTGGAGCCTTCGGCAAACTGCTTCATGCTGAAGTCGGTCCCTCCAGCCGAGCCGAGCTTACAGAGTCCCTGGAGGAAGAGGGCAAGACCGGTTGCCAGGCCCAGGGAAGAGGCTGGGCTCTCTCCCTGGCACTCTGCCACTGCTCCTGGGGAGGGGGCCACACACACCAAGCTACCTTCTAGAGCCTCTGGTAGTAAGACCAGCTGCTGGGGTGGCCACAGGGCTGAGCTGGGTCCCAGCCCCTCCCAGTCTACAGGAAGAATTGCAGTTCCTCTCCACACCATCCACAGAAAGTCTTTGCAAAGGAACTAAGCCAAGGCCAAAGCCTCACAGGAGGAAGACACGCGGGGCTCAGTGCCCGTGCAAGGCACACGGCAGCTACAGGCGCACGGCAGCTACAGGCGCACGGCAGCTACAGGCGCACGGAGCCTGCACAGTTCCTGAGCCTCCCGCTCCTGGGGACGGCACATGCCCCTGCAGGCCCAGTCTTGGGCTGAGGCCGCGCCCCGAGACAGAGCGGGCCGGCACCTGGCTGCACCACCCGCCTGCCCGCCCGCCCGCCCCGGCTCACCACCAGGGCCCGGATGCGGATGCTGTCCTTCTCGCCACGCTTGTACAGGTCCTTCAGCAGCGAGACGCCGTTGGCGGTGATGAAGGAGGCCCGCTTGGCCTTGCCAGCTGCGTGGATCAGAGCCTCCACAGCCACCAGCTGCTCCTCCTCCCGCTCAGAGGCACACAGGGCGATCACGCTCTCCATGACGCCGCTCAGCTCCAAGGCCCGGTTGCCGGCGTCACAAGGGCCCTGCAGGAGGCAGGACACCGTCTGGATGGCCCGTAGCTTTCCGGCCAGCCCTTGGCCCTCAAACCAGCTCCTGAGGGACAGGACGACAGCTGTCACACGAAAGCAGGAAAGGGATGCCCCTCCCCTCCCATCCCTCCACGGGGCAGACACACACAGGACTTGGGCAGAGCGGCAAGAAAAGCTGCAAGGGGAGACGGGTGTTTCCACCCTGGCGACCGTCGCCAATCTACCTCTGCTTTCATCTGAGCTGTGCCCGGCGACAGACTCCTGTTCGAGTCCCTTCCTACGCCTATGAAACTGGGGCTGGTGTTGTGGCCCCAGGTAAAGCCGCTGCCTGTGACGTCAACATCCCCCCATACAGGCACTGGTTTGAGCCCTGGCTGCCGCATTTCCAATCCAGCTCTCTGCTATGGCCTGGGAAAGCAGCGGAAGATGGCCCAGGTGCTTGGGCCCCTGCATCCATGTGGGAGACCTGGAGGAAGCTCCCGCCTCCTGGCTTCAGCCTGGCCCAGTCCCGGCCCATCGCCGGCCGTTGCAGCCATTGGAGCAGCAACCCAGTGGATGGAAGCTCTGTCTCTCCCTGTCTTTGCCTTTCAAATCAATCAATCAATCTCAGAAAAGAAGCTGAAGGCGCTCTGGTCACTGTGTAACTGCTCAGTGTCCTGCACAGCTCTGAGCTCCCTAGGGTAAGGACGCCTGAGTGGGAGCAGACACCTCAGTGCCCGGCTCCCGTGTGTGCAGTAAGCGCTCAGGGAGCAGCTCAGCGCCTGATGGCCTGCCGTGTCCTCGCAAAATCCACTAAGAACAAGCCTGGTGGGGCCGCTGTGACGCAGGATGCAGGCTTGGGACGCGTTGTGTGGCCCCTGTGGCCTCCCGAAGGCTGGTCTCTCCCTGCCGTCCCTCCCCTCGGAGCCGGGGCTCTCCCGCGGGAGCCGTACTTGATGTAGTTCTCACAGAGCCGGTGGAAATTCTCCCTCTCGGCGTCACACTTCAGGTCGTCGAAGAGCTTGCTGAGAAGGATGGAGGCGCTCATGCGGCTGTTGGCGGTCACCGTGAGCTCCCCAGGGGGGTCCTGCAGCGAGCCCCCCACCGCCAGAATCTTCTTCAGACCTGCAAAGACAGCCTGTCCAGGCACAGAACACCAGCGCCCACCAGCACAGGAAAAGGGAGGTGGCTTCTGAGGAGACGCGCGGAGAAGCAGCCCCGGCTCCCCCGGATGAGTCACAGTTGGGACGACAGCATCAAGAGCAGCTCAGCAGGACCCACGTGTGGCTTAGCAAGTTAACCCAGTGCCTGCCACACCGGCATCCCACACGAGTCCCAGCCTGAGTCCTGCCTGCTCCACTTCCGATCCAGCTCCCTGCCAACATGCCCGGGAGAGCAGCATGAGACCTGGGTGGAGCTCCAGGCTCCTGGCTTTGGCCCTGCTCAGCCCTGGCCACCGTGGCCATCTGCAGAGTAAATCAGCAGGTGGAAGCTCTCCGTCACTCTGCTGTTCAAATAAATAAAATTAAAATCTTAAATTTTTTTTAAAAAAGAGCAGCTCGAGAATCTATACAGCTGGTCCACTACCTGGGTGGCAGCTGGAGGGTCAGGCAAAGAGCTGGTAAGTGAAGCTGAATGCTGGCCCAGCCCAGGGTGCCCGGTGCCCAGTGCCCTGGGGCTTCCCGGTTGCTCATCTGTGCGACCTCGGATAAGAGGTATCAGGGGCTGGTGTTGTGCCACAGCCAGCAACCCTTCTGAGTGCTGGTTTGAGTCCCGATTGCTCCACTTCTGATCCAGCTCTTGCTAATGCGCCTGGGAAAGCAGCGGAAGATGGCCTATGTCCTTGTGCCCCTGGCTTCAGCCTAGCCCAGCCCCAGCTGTTGCAGCCATTTGGAGGGCAAACCAGATGATGAAAGATTGGTCTCTCTCTCCCTTCCTCTCAAATAAAATTTTTTTAAAAAGATTTATTTATTTGAAAGGCAGAGTTCCAGAGAGAGAGGGAAAAAGAGAGATCTTCCAACCTTTGGTTTACTCCCCAGATGGCCACAATGGCCAGGGCTGGGCAAGGCCAGCAGCCTGGAACTCAACCTGCTTTCCCAGGCACATTAGCAGGGAGCTGGACAGGAAGTGGAGCAGCTCAGACATGAACTGGTGCCTTTATGGGATGCTGGGATCGTAGGTGGTGGCTTAACCTGCTAAGCCACAATACCGTGCCCCAGTAAATCTTCAAAAAAGAAAAATAAAAGGAGAAGAAAAGAATGAACAGAGGGGGACCTAGTACCACTGCTGCAGGGTCACTGGGAAAGAGACGCTGAAGCGCCCTGGGAAGGACCCACAGGTGTGTCCCACAGGTGTGCCCACGCAGGGCCTGTGCCGAGCTCACTTTGTCCGTCTCTGGGGGGAAGAGCAGTGCGAGATGACGTACTAGACCTCAACTAGTGCTTCTCTGACCCCAGAGGTGCAGGGTGAGCGCCCCCGGGATGCACTCGGCTGCAGGCACGTGGCTGGGTTCGGCTGCCACATCCCTCATGTCAGCCACCCAGGCCAGTGTCTGTAAACTGTTTCACCCACCTTGGTCGATGACCCAGAGGGTGAGGCTGTTGTTGGGGTCCTTAGGAGACTTGCGGGGCACCACTTTAATCAGGAGGGTCAGGGCATTGTCCCGGCCTTGGCCAGAGACCCCCTCCTCCGTCAGCAGCTCCAGGAGGTTCCCGATGAGGACTTTGAGCTCCCGGGCGGGATCTGCCAACAAGACGACACCAGTGGGCTCCACAGTGGCCTGGCCCTCTGATCCTCCACCTTCCCCACCACCCCAGGGAGCCACAGGGAAGGGGCATCTGCGTCCAGGCCACGGGCTGAGCTTCTGCCTTCCCCTAAGACACCCTGGCCACTTGGAATCACCGCCCCATATTCCCGAATGACCTGTGGCTACCAGGTCCCAAAGGAACCAGGCCGCCTGGCAGGCAGGCCCCTCCCTCCCAGAACAGCATCACCCAAGGGCCCCAGAGCTGCTCCCACTCACCCACAATGATGGCGCCCTCTTTGCCTCGGAAGCCCTTTTTGATGCCTTCCTTGAGGGCATCAAACATGACCTGCAGCAGGTGGCAGGCGGCCAGGGACACGGCCTGATTGTCCACACCCAGGATGGAGACCACTCGTCGAGTTCCCAGCACGCTCAGGGTTGCCACCGTCTGGGGTGGGAGAGAGGAGGACAGAGGCCTCCGGATGAGGAAGGGCAAGCTCGGAGATCCCTAACCATGAGTCAGAGCTGTGGCCAGACAGTCAGGAGACATCCAGGTGGGAAGACCGGCTCCAAGTGTCTTACGGCATGAGCCAGGGAGCTGCCATGATAATTTTGATGGAGGGGCTGGTGCTGTGGCCTAAGGGTAAAGCCACCGCCTACAGTGCCAGCATCCCACGTGGGCACTGGTTCATATCTCAGCTGCTCCACTTCGAATCCAGCTCTCTGCTATGGCCTAGGAAAGCAGTAGAAGATGGCCCAAGTCCTTGGGCCCCTGCACCGGCGTGGGAGACCTGGAAGAAGCTCCTGGCTCCTGGCTTCAGATCAGCTCAGCTCCAGCTGCTACAGCCAAATGGGGAGTGAACCAGCAGATGGAAGACGACTCTCTCTCTCTCTGCCTTGTCTTCTCTGTGTGTAACTCTTTCAAATAAATAAATAAATCTTTAAAAAAATTTTTGATGGAAAGACTTCCTAAAGGAAACAGTCCTCAGGAGTCCCCCACTCCCTCTGCTCTGCTTGGTGCTGTGGCTCTGAGCAACTGGGAGACACGTCAACCTGACAAAGCCACCGGACAGCAGGCCCACGGACACCCGATCCCTCCCCAGTCCCGCACTGAGGTCTGTCCATGTGGGGATGCAGAATGCTTGAGATGGGCCGGCAAGGCCTCTCCACCCCATTTCTGAGCTGGGCAAACCCAGCATGTCTGCCTGGGCCTGTTCCTTCACACGGTTTTCCCATTCTTAGCAACGGGAGACCCAGAAACACAGCCCAAGCCTGACCTGACAAGCTTTTACTCAACACTTCACGATTAGACTCTGCCCCAGCACCCAGGGGTCAAGTTCCTGCTCTGAGGACGAGGCAGCTTGGGGCACAGACTTCACCACCCTGGCCCAGGAGCGGGACTGGGGACACCACGGGCCACGCTGAGAAGCAGGTCACTGCCCCTGCGGTCAGCATGCTCTGGTGCCGTCACTGACCACATCACCCCTGGGAGGAAGAAATGCAAGCTGGATCTTTGGACTCTGCTGGGCACCACGCTGAAGGAGCCAGTGGCCAGCTACATTCGTGTGAGCAGCTGCAGGAAAGCCTGGGCCACACCTGCACGTGCACGCTGGGCGAGTGTTCGGGGTGCTGTGGGCTGTTTGTTCTTCCTGGCCCTGCTCCATCCCAGTGCATGTTGGTGTATGTGCGCCATTTTAATTTCACCTTTCCAGTCGTAGGCCTCTACTTTCTGATTCTTTTGGAATCAAATGAGGGACAGACTGACAGACGGCTGAAAGGACTGAAGCTGCCCACCTACCCGTGACTGGTGCTCAGAGCAAATGCCAACCAGGGTGCGCAGAGCAGCCAGCATGAGGTCCGTCTCTCCCGTGTCCAGCAGGCGTTGCAAGAGCTGAACCCCATTGCTGCGGAAGATCTTCTCAGCCCCAGCATCCTCCCGGGCCAGCACCACCAGGTTCTGAGACGCCTGTGTCAGAGGATGTGGGTCACAACCACGAAACTGCACGGCCTGGGACAGGGCAGAGCCCCGAGCGCTGGACCTCACTCCTCCCTTAGCAGCTGGGTGGCCTTGGCCATGAATGTAACCTCTCTGGACTTGAGCTTCCTCCACAGGAAGTGGGCAGAGCCTGCCTTCGGGGTTGATGGTTGGAGTAAATGGGGTCCTGAGCCCCCCGCAGAGCCTCACGGGACGTGGCTCAACCACCCCCACCCCCCCAGCTCCTGACACAGGGCCTGGCCGGCAAGGAGCTCCATAAATACCGCACCCTCTCCCTGGCTCTCGCCAAGGGCCCAGGCCCTCAGAGCTCCTGGCCAGGCCCCATGAGCCCAGGTGCAGCAGACCAGGCCGGCAGGAAACAGGAAGCGGACTGTGACGGGCAGCCCCAGCGGGAGTCCGGGGCCCGTACCTTCTGCTTTTTCTCGGTGCCTTTCTCTTCTGGATCCAAGAGTATCTGAAACATCTGCTCCACTTTGGCGTCCGTTGAGGACATGTACCGCACCTGTGATGAAACCATACGCGTGGAAGAAATCACCTCTGGGCCACGGACACTGCGTGTCCCCACTTGTCCGCCATCTCTGGGAGGCCAGTGAGGATGCATGGACTCCCAATAAGCACCTTGGGCCGGAAGAGACTCGCCCAGCAGCTCCTGCTGAGCTCCCCGCGGCTGCTTTCCTTCCCGAGTTACTTCCTGCTTGGGAAGCAACAGCTATGAGGAAACTCGCCCCCAGTGGGGCCATCTTTGTCCTGGCGGCGTGAGCACTGGCATTTACACCTGGTGCAAGGGACTCAGCAGGCTGTGAGGACGTGCTCATGCTCTTTAGCTCCAAAATTACTCAGGAGTTTTCTTTAGAAAATCATCTGAATGGGACTGGTGCTGTGGCGCAGCAGGTAAAGCTGCTGCCTACAGTGCCGGCATCCTGTATGGGCACCGGTTCTAGCCCCAGCTGCTCCACTTCCAATCTAGCTCTCTGCTGTGGCCTAGGAAAGCAGTAGAAGATGGCCCAGGTTCTTGGGCCCCTGCACCCACGTGGGAGACCCGGAGGAAGCTCCTGGCTCCTGGCTTCAGGTCAGTACACTTCTGGCCGTCTGGGACATGAACCAGTGGATGGAAACCCCCCTCCCCCACCTCGGCCTCTCTGTAACTCTGTACTTCAAATAAATTAATTAAAAAAAAAAAATCTGGGCTGGCGCCGTGGCTCAACAGGCTAATCCTCCGCCTTGCGGCGCCGGCACACCGGGTTCTAGTCCCGGTCGGGGCACCGATCCTGTCCCGGTTGCCCCTCTTCCAGGCCAGCTCTCTGCTGTGGCCAGGGAGTGCAGTGGAGGATGGCCCAAGTGCTTGGGCTCTGCACCCCATGGGAGACCAGGATAAGCACCTGGCTCCTGCCATCGGAACAGCGTGGTGCGCCGGCCGCAGCGCGCTACCTCGGCGGCCATTGGAGGGTGAACCAACGGCAAAAGGAAGACCTTTCTCTCTGTCTCTCTCTCACTGTCCACTCTGCCTGTCAAAAATTTAAAAAAAAAAAAAATCTGAAAGGGTGACAGAGTCCTAGGCCTACTGTCCCACTCCTGCCAGGATCCTGGCCGTAGGCAGTGGCACAAGGCCAGCACACCTACCACCTTCCCCTCCGCCTCTCTCATCCATGGCAGACATGACTAATCACTGGTGGTGGATTCCCCTGCTAAACCCGGGCAGTCTGCTTCCTGGTCCTTCTCAACACAGGACTCTAGGCAGCCGCTGCCAATCACACAGCGCTGATATCGAGAGAAAAGCTGTTTGCTTTCCTAGCTCTCGACCTTCAGTACAGTGTTTCCATTATGTTACTTATAACGTGTCAGCACACTTTTTAAGACAGCTTAAACATATATATATACATACATATATACTCCCCCACCCTATCCCTTAATTGAGATGCAAAGAGACACAGGCAGGGAACTCCTAACTCCTGGTGCACTCCCCAAATGCCCACTAGAGGGCGGGGCCAGGCTGACTGGCAGGTCCATGAAGGTACAGGGACCCAATCACTGAGCCATTACTGCTGTCTTCCAGGATGTGCATTAGCAGGAAGCCACAAACAGGAGCGGAGCTGGGTGTGCACCCAAGCACGCCAACAGGGCACGCAGGCATCCCAAGCTGCCTCTTAACGGCTAGGACCAACGCCTGCTTTAAGACCAAAGTAGCTGCTTAACACGGGCTTGGCGGTAGCTCATGGCGATCGTTAGATTCCGTTTCCACCAGCTTTGAAACACGTGTACCACACACGGTTCTTTAATACTGACGGGCAGGCATTTGTCCTCAGCACACCTGGGCCCCTCTCAAGTCCTGGCTCCACTCCCAATTCCAGCTTCCTGCCAGACACTGGTAACCACTCGAATAACTGGCTCACCGCCACCCACGTGGGGGACCTAGACTGGGTCCCCAGCTCCCACTTCAGCCTGGTCTACTCTGGCCGTGGTGGGCACTTGGGGAGAACCAGCAGACAGGAACTCTATCTCTGCCTCTCAAATTTAAAACAGTTAAGGGATGACGCAGGGACTCCACTCAATCCCCTTGCTTCCCCAGAGGTCACAGTGTTACCATCTGATATACCCATCCTTTCCTTTGGATGCCCACGCCCCAGGGTAAAGCAGTTTTCGGTGTGGGGGATCGTTTTAACACCCTGTGTGCTACTGGGCAGTCTTTCCTCATTGGACGGCTTCTCCATTGCCACCGATCCGCCTGTTCTGAGTAACCACAACACGGGAGTCTGTAGTGACGACATCACCCTGGTATTTAGCCATTCCCCTCCTGCCAGGCATTTAGGCGAGTTCCAAGTTTTCCTTACTAGAAACGAGGCTACAATAAACACACGGGTACAAACTCGTGCACACAGGCAAGGCCTCTCTAGGGCAGGGGTGGGGAACGTCCAGTGTCTGGGCCATATAAGGCTGCAAAATCATTTGTTCTGGCCAAGGCAACCACAGAAGGGACTCAAAATTCTGCAAACCTACAGCAGGCTGCTATGTAAGTCCATCATTCTGTATGGCCCACAAATGATGGTAGACGGATCCAAATGGCCCTTGGCAAACAAAAGGTTCCCTCGCCCCTGCTCCAGGGGAAACAGCAAGAAGTAAAGACATTGGGGTAGGGGTTTGTGGTGGGCAGGTGAAGCTGCAGCTTAGACACCCACATCCATATCAGAGTGCCTGGTCTGTCTTGTCTAGTCGCTTCCAATCCAGCTTCCTGCTAACGCTCACGCCTGGGAAAGCAGTGGCAGACAGCCCAAGTGCTTGGGTCCCTGAACTCCCGTGGGAGACCTGGCTGGAGTTCAGGGCTCCTGGCTTCAGCCTGGCCCAACCCCAGCTGTTGCGGGCATTTAGGGAGTGAACCAGCAGATGGAAGCGTTCTCTCTCCACCTCTCCCCTTCTCTGTCACTCTGCCTTTCAAATAAATAAGTAAATAAAACTTACCAAAAGAGGGGGGGGGGGGTAAATATACTAGATCACAGGATACGATCATTTAAAACTTCCAGACAATGTACCAATTTCCACCCCCGCCAGCAGTCACACGAGCCCCTGACCCCCCAGTCTCACCACTTAAGCGGTGACAATTACCAGCACCAGGCTGCACCTGTAATTTGCTCTTCGCCGGGCACCATCCTGTACGCCCACGGCCAGGGAGCTGTGCCTACCCTGCACCACCACCCGGCACCACCACTCAGTGCCCAGCTCGCCCATACCTTCTCCTGAACCTGGCCCGCGATGTTCCGCAGGGCCTCCTGGAAGATTCTGTTCTTGGGCTCCAGGCTCACGCATCTCTGCAGGTCCAGCACGGCCTGGTCCAGGCGGCCCAGCTTCTCCAGGGCTTGGCTCCGCCGGTAGAGCGCTTTGATGTCCCCGCCGTCCTTTTCGATGGCTGAGCACAAACAGGAGCTTGTCAGCACCCGAGAGGCCACCATGTCCGGGCGAGACCAGAAGAGAAAGCTCTGGAGGGCCAGAGGAAGGGGTGGGGAGGTGGGAGACAGAGGTGGGGCTCGGTACTTCAGCCTCAGACAAGGTAAAGGTAGCTGTGGAAAAGGACACGCCCCAGCAAGTGCGAAGGGAGGAGGCAGGCGTGCTAGGGGAGGTCACAGCAGCAGACGGGTGGTGATGCAGTGGCCCCAGGATTGTCGCCCATGTCACAGCTGGTGCTCGCCTACCTTTCGATGCCTCGGCCTCGGCTTTGTCATAGTCCTCCTGGGAGAGAGCAGGTGCCTGAGCGGAGGGTCCTCCCCTCCCCCGGGACCGGCCACGCGGCAGTCACCCGCGCCCCCACCATCCATCCCGCGGCCCCCCCAGACATGTGACAAAGCGGGGTGGCCAGGCTGGGGCTCCTCACCAGCCTGAGGTGGCAGGCGGCCAGGTTCCGGTGCAGGACGGCCTGGTCCTGCGGCGTCGCGCCCAGACCCAGGGCCTGGGTGTAGGCCGCCAGGGCGCCCTGGTAGTCTCCGCATTTGAACAGCTCGTTGCCCTCCTTCCGCAGCTGCTCCGCCGAGCTGGCCTGTGGGGAGGGGGCGGCGGGCCGAGTCGCGGTGGGCTCGGGGCAGAGGAGGGAGCGCGGCCCGCGGGCGAGCGCCGTGCAGAGCCAGGAACGCGGGAGGCGGTGGCCAGGGTATGGTCAGGGAAGGGGCAAGGGGTGATGGCGCGGAGGTGCGGGAGGCGGCTACGCACCCCGGGACGGCGGGCCGGGGCTCGGGGTGGGGGTGCCTGGACCACTCACAGTCATCGCAGAGCCTGTGTCCCTTCCCCGCGCAGGCGCAGTCTCTGGGGCGGGGGTGGGCCTAGGCTCCGGAAGCCGTGGCGAGAGGCCCCGCCCAGCGCTGTGTCAGAGAAGGGGCGGAGCCACGGAGAGGACGTGCCGGGAGGGGCGGGGCGCTCCGTGCGCAGGCGCAGGCGCAGGCTTCGGTGCGCAGGCGCAGAGAGAGCCCCAGGCGCGCCTCGCGTGTTCACGCGGAGACCCGCAGGGGGCGGGCTGCGGAGGACCGAGAGGGAGGTGCGCGGCGGCCCCGGCGCGGGCTCCGGCCGCGGCAGAAGTGCACCAGGTCTGTGGTCATCAGGGCCACCAGCAGCAGGCTGTAGAGGCCCAGCGCTAGGAGCGGGCCCGGGCCCCTATGGGAGAGGAGAGAGCGTTAGCAGCAGAGAGAAGTAGACCGTCAGGTACTCATTGGCGCCCACATCTCGGGGGCTTCCAGGTACCTGAAGCCACCCGCACAGACTCAGGATCGAACTGGCATCCTGAGTGTGACCCACGCGCGACGGGCCCTTCTGAGCCACCCGACCCCCTCTGCCCCACGGCACACCCCTTGACTCGGGGTGGGTGCCCGCCTCCCGCAGCCCCCCGCCTTCACTTCTCCATTGCAGAAGTGTGTGTCATTAAAAAATAAATAAATAAAAATAAAGAAAGAAAGAAGTGTGTGTCATCATGATTGACGGGACTTCGCTCAGTGTCCCTGCGCTAATCCGCAAACTGCAAACTCGCCACGCACCCCACCCCGGAACCTGGGAACAGAGCCCCGGATCCTAGAACCCCTGGTCGCTGGCTCCGCGTTGGGGTCCGCACCTGAGGATGGGCGGGGGCGGAAGGGCGGACAGGTTGACTCGGTGCAGGGCCTCGAATTCCGCCCGCGTGCAGCAGGAGCCCCCGGCAGCCCGCAGGTGGCAGCAGTAGGCCTCCTCCGGGGGGTCGGAGAGCCGAGGGCAGAAGAAACCCCGGTGGAGGCGGCCGTCGGCGTCCGGGCTGGTCCGGCACAAGTGGGGGTGGTGGGCCAAAGCTGAGGAGAGAGGCACGGGGGCTGGAGGCCAGCGGGAGGGGCCTGCCCACGCCAGAAGAGCAGGCTCCCTTCTCCTCCCCTCCGCCCCCAGCAGCCCGCAAAACGCCCGGGACCCGCAGTACCTGAGAGAGAGGTGGGCCGGGCACGGGACCCCGGACCCAGGAGCAGCAGTAGCCCCACCCACAGGCCTGTGGGCGAGGGGCCGGGCCCCCTCTTCTGGAAGCCCATGAGAGGTCACCTCGGCCTCCGCCCTGGTGCTAGGAACCCCAGCATCTCCTCGGCCCGGCCGCGGCTGCAGACAGAACACAAGATCAAAGCCACGAGGCCCTCCGGCCCACAACCCTGATGGAGCCGCTCTCTCCCGGGCTTCTGGAGAGAGGTGAAAGGGACCGGGTTTCTGTCTCTCGGTGGAATTCGCGCCTGAGGTTTTCTGAGCGCAAGGGGAACCGGCCCGGAACGGAGGGTGAGCGAGAAGTGGGGCCGTGAGCCCCCAGAACAGAGGGGCACCAGGAGCTGGGCGTGCTCCTTGCCACCTGTTCTGCAGCTCCCTGGCTGCCCGTGGAAGCCCTGGGAGTTCTCACCCCTCTCTCTCAGCCCCCAGGGACCCCAGCTCCACGTGTGTGGAGCTTCCCTCCCTAACCCTGCAGTGTAGCAACCAGCAAGACTACATGGAGACCAAGGGTGAGCCCTGCTTGGTAACTTTTCCCCTGAGCCTCACCCGGCCCAGCCGCCCGCCTAAACAGAAGTTCCCAATCCGACTGGATGGTGCATGGCCACCAGGCAACTCCATCTCACCGAGAAGCTCTCTGGGGGTCCCCAGGTGCCTCGAACCCCTCCTCCTTCGTACCTGCCATCCCTAAGGCAGGCAGTTTTTCCAGAAGCCCCGTGGCCACCAGCTGGCTGAGTTCGGTGTCTTTTCAGTGCCTACCTGGGGCCTCACAGCGTCATGCTCCCAGGACAACAGGGACAAACACCTGCCACCCTCTGCCCCCCCCCCCCAGGGGAGGTGCCGAGGCGGGTGCCTGGGGACTGGAGCAGGAGGAGCCCTAATGGCTCTCCACAGCCAACACAAATTCTGTTGCAACGCCAAGAACCAGGGCAGTTCCTGTAGAAACATGGCTGCGGCTGGGCCGGGCTCCCAGGGCAGGCTGAGCTTTCCCAGGTCAGGCCTTCGGGCTTCCTGGCTCATGCTTGCAGGGAGAACTGTTTTCCCAGCACCTGGAGATCGCTTAATCTTTGCTGGTGGAAGCCGGCTCGGACCTCCGAGGCTGGGTGGAGTGCCCCGGGCTCGGTACACTGTGAGGCTACTTTTTTTTTTTTTTTTCATATCTTTCCACTTATTGTGGGCTCCCAGGGAGCCACGCTTCGTTTTTTGTATACTCCCAGCAGGACACGCCGAGCCGGGCGCTGCTTCCCGCTCCGGTGGTCCTGCGTGCCCGGGATGTCAGCCCCAGGCCCACTCTTAGCTGGCTGCAATTAGGGCCTCCGCGGCGCCAGGGGGCGCTCTAGAGCCCGCGACCGCAGTGGCCAGCCCCACCCGCGCCATGGGCTCGGAGGCCGCACAGCTGCTGGAGGCCGCCGACTTCGCGGCTCGCAAGCACCGTCAGCAGCGCCGGAAGGACCCCGAAAGGACACCCTACATCAACCACCCGATCGGTGGGCGCGCCCGGCCGGGGAGCAACCGTCGCGGCGCCTGGGGGCGGGGGCTGGAGGGGGGACCCGGCAGGGGTCGCGGGGGCCGTGCGCTTCCGTGAGCGCCCACTTTGTGCCGAGCGCTGTGCAGGCAGCGTCCGTGTGGCGGCCAGGTGGGCCGCACAGCGACCCGGCGCAGTGAGCGTGACTGCCCCCTTCGCACGGCTGACACCCAAGCAGGGTAAAGGACTTGCCCAGGGTCGCCCATCCTGTGAGGGGGTCTCTGCCTGGCTGTCCACGACCCCACAGCCGCCATCTCGCGGCTCCCTCCGGCCTCACTTCCTGTTTTGTCCCCATCCCCACCCCAACCCCAATCCCCCCGCCAGGTGTGGCTCGGATCCTGACCCATGAGGCGGGAATCACTGACATTGTGGTGTTACAGGTAACTGCCCCACTTCTCAGGAGGGTTCAGGCCCCCCCCCCACACACACACCCTCAGCAGTGGGCACCCCTGGCCTGGCATCGCCTGGCTGAACGGGAGCCTGTCCCCAGGCGGCCCTGCTCCACGACACCGTGGAGGACACGGACACCACCCTGGACGAGGTGGAGCTGCACTTTGGGGCGCAGGTGCGGCGCCTGGTGGAGGAGGTGACCGACGACAAGACCCTGCCCAAGCCGGAGAGAAAGCGGCTGCAGGTGGAGCACGCGCCCCACAGCAGCCGGGGGGCCAAACTGGTGAAGCTGGCCGACAAGCTGTACAATCTGAGAGACCTGAAGCGCTGCACCCCGGAGGGTACGCTCCCCACCCGCACTCCCTTGCTGGCCCTGGGGGAAGGGAGGGCGGCCGGAGGTGGCTCCGCTGGGCCCACCGGCCACCCTCTGAGGTTTCCAGCACAGATCGGCCCATCGGGAGCTCGGGCCAGGGCCCTGCACCACACCTTCCCGGAAGTGGCCAGCAGCTTCCTGTCCACTCTCGCGCAGGGTGGTCAGAACCTCGAGTGCAGGAATACTTCGAGTGGGCGGCGCAGGTGGTGAAGGGGCTTCGGGGAACAAACCGGCAGCTGGAAGAGGCCCTGGAGCAGCTGTTCAGCGAGCGCGGGCTGACGCTCTGAGCACCGGGGGGGGGGGGCCAGGCCGCGTGCAGACCCCGGCTTCCGGGGCCTCCCCTCCGCCCTCCGCCCACGCACACTTGGTTCCCGTCCCTGCAGAGGCTCAGTTCTCCCCAGCGAAGCAGAGCCGGGACGCGGGAAGCAGCCAGTCCGTTCCTAAAGCACTCGCTGCCTTTGCCCACGTCGAAGCCCTGAGATCGCTGGTCCCCCGGGGACGTGGGCTTGTTTACACTCCAGGTGATCAGCCACCAAGGAAAATAAAGCGTGTTGGGTAAAAGGAGGCTGCGGCTGCTCCTTCGCCCTGACCGTCGCCTGCTCCCCGGAGTGAGGGCCTCGCCCCTCCCAGCCTCCCTTCCCCAGGCGGCAGGTGGGTTGTATCCTTAGCAGGAAGCCTCCACCTTGGGAAAGTCGCGAGGGATGGCGCATGGTTTGGAAAGGAGTGCCGCCCGCTCCCTGGCAAACCTCGCTGCCCACTGGGGAGACCCCAGCCGCCCCCACGACGGAGCCAGGAAACCGTCTCGCAGGCTCCTCCCCCGCGCTGCGGCGCTCCGGTTGCTAGGCGACGGTCACTTCCGGCCCCGCCCCTGGCAGGCCCGGGGCGGGACAGAGGTCGCCGTCGCCAGCTGGTGGCGGTTGGGTGGTGGCTGTGAAGCCGACCCAGGACAAGGAAACAGGTCAAAGGCCGCTGTGTGCTGGACCGCAGGACTGTTTGCCCAGTGTAGGGCGAAAAGACGCGGAGCGGGAAGCTCCCGTGTAAACGGATACCCGGAGTTGCGTGTAGTCGTCTTCAGGCAGACCAGGGCATGGCACGTTTTGGTTTACTTTTTTTTTTTAATCTATTTGAGAGACAGAGAGATCTTCCATCTGTTGGTTCACTCCCCAAATGGCTGTAAAGGCCAGGGCTGGGCCAAGCCAAGTCAGGAGCCAGGAGCTTCTTCCAGGTCTCCCATGCAGGTGCAGGGGCCCAACCTCCTGGGCCATCCTCTGCTGCTTTCCCAGGCCATTAGCAGGGAGCTGTAACTCTTTCAAATAAATCTTTTTTTTTTTTTAAGTGAGTTTTGCAGGAGTGAGATTACAGGAATTTTGACTTTTATCCTTAGACAAAAACATATTTAAAAGAAAATTTGCAGTTGTTTTTTGGCTTTTTTAAAAAAAAATTATTTATTTGAAAAGCAGAGGGAAAGACAGTGATCTTCTATCTGCTGGTTCACTCTCCAGATGGCTGCAATAGCCAGAACTGGGCCAGGCCAAAGGCAGGAGCTGGGCACTCCATCCTGGTCTCCCACGTGTGTGGCAGGAGCCGGGTGTGTAGGCCATCCTTTACTGCCTATCCTGGTGAGTTAGCAGGAGGCTGGATCAGAAAGGGAGCAACCAGGACTCCAACCAACTTACCCTGCTGCTCCACAGTGCTGGCCCCAAAGATTTTCTGTTGTCTTAATTATAAAGTTCTTCTTAATTATAAATTTTTATATTCTTTGAAAAAAAATTTATTTGAAAGAGCATCAGAGACAGGGAGAGAGAGAAAGATCTTTCATCTGCTGGTTCACTCCCCAATTGACTGCAACGGCCGGAGCTGGGCCAATCCAAAGCCAGGAGCTTCTCCCTGGTCTCCCACGCGGGTGCAGGGGCTCAAGGACTTGGGCCATCTTCTGCTGCTTTCCCGGGCCATAGCAGAGAGCTGGATCGGAAGTGGAGCAGCCAAGACTTTAACTGGCACTCATATGGGATACCGGCACTGCAGGTGGAGGCTTTACCCACTATGCCACAGTGCCACCACGCTGGCCCCTGAAAACACAATCTTGTCTCACAGTCTGGGAGGCTGGGAAGTTAAGAGTGGGGTGCTGGCTGGCAAGGGCTGCTCTCTGCTCCCAGGATGGCGCCTTGTGGCTGTGTCCCCACGCACTGAGTGGCCAGGAGGAGGAACACAGCCCGATAAGGGCCTTCACCCCGCTCACAGGGAAGAAGCCCTGGTGACCTAATTACCTCCTAAAGCTCCACCTCTTAATCCTCTTGTATGGGAGATTAAGTTGTGGGCGGACATAAATAGAGGGGCGCCCCAGCGTTCCTGCCTTCCCGAGGCATCTTCAAGGCCTCCAGTGGCGTCCGCCCACGCTGGCTCCCCGGCCTGCACTGCCCGGTTCAGTGGAGTCCACTTGAGTAGGGATTTTTTTCCTCGGCTATGGAGGCCCCAGGTCTGTAGCTCTTCTGCTCATCCATTGGCCTTGGCAACTGTACCCATCTGAGTTTATATCCGCCTGACTCCAAGAGAAGCTGGGGTTTGTTGCGAAGGACCTGGGCTCTCTCCTGCCATTTCTTACCCTGAGAATTGCTCATGGAAGCATTTGCCCTTTGCCAAGGTTTCTACTGCGGAGAACAAAGGTTGGGAAGCCTCACATCCACTACCCTAGGTTGACTGATGTCTCCGTGAGTGCCTAAAGGGTCTTTTTATTCACCACAGTGCAAAGGGCAAGAGAGCAGCAGGTCAAGTTCAGGGTAAAGGTGTTGCTCTACCTGCACAGGTGCTCAAGGTTGTACCCACACCCTAGGCCACCTACATCTGGACACAGCCTTCACCCGAGCCCTTAGGCGGTTCACTGAGTGCCTCTCTGTGCCACACAGGCCTTCCTGCTTCAAGGAAGCTGGATGGCTCGAAGGTGGAGGGTTGCAGGGATGAATTGAATTCTTTGCTTCTGGCGGCCGGCTTCCATTGTCTCTGAACTGTGAGGCCTCGGGGCCAGAGCTCCGAGGTAAAGGCTTGGTGTTTAAAATAGCAGGCTCATTTCAGATGCCCACAAGAATCAGCTGGGACCTTGTTAAAAATACACATTCTCTAGAGGCAGGTGTTTGGTCTCGTAGTTAAGATGCTTGCTTCCCACATCAAGTACCGAGGTCCGATTCCTGGCTCCGGCTTCCCGCCAGTGCAGACCGTGGGAGGCAGCAGTGGCGGCTCAAGTGATTGGACTTCCTCCGCCCATGCAGGAAACCTGATCTGGGTCCTTGCCACGCGTGTGGGAGGCATGGATGAAGTTCTGAGCTCTCAACTTCAGCCCGAGTATTTAACCAGCAGATGGGAGCTCATTTTCCTTCTGCCTTACAAATTAAAAAAATATATATTTTTTTCTTAATGCAAATTCTTTGGCTCCTACTGCCAGAGATGGATGGGAAGGTTGTACTCGGGAGTCTGCATCTTCCCCCAACGCTCAGCTCTTGCTCCTGTTACATGGTTGTCTCGGGGCGGCCATGACTCTGCCCAGGATCACTACAGAAGAGCCCTGTTCACCACAGGCCAGAAAACCCATTTGTTGTTGTTTAGATGTATTTGAAAGGCAGAGTTAGAGAGGAGAGGCAGAGAGAGTCTTCCATCTGCTGGTTCACTCCCCAATTGGCTGCAACCGCCAGAACTGCGCTGATCCGAAACCAGGAGCCAGGAGCCTCCTCCAGGTCCCCCACGCGGGTGCAGGAGCCCAAGGACTTGGGCCATCCTCCACTGCCTCTCCAAGCCACAGCACAGAGCTGAATCGGAAGCAGAGCAAACGGGACTCGAACTGGCGCCCATATGGGATGCAGGCACTGAAGGCGGCGGCTCCACCCACTTCGCCACAGCGCCAGCCCCCAAATCCTGCTTTCAACAAGGGATTCTGGTGACCGGGGACCACACGCCGTGTAGACCTAAGAGGCTAGAGTATAGAACTGAACATTGTAACTCTTGTCAGACAACAAGTTCATTCCTTGTCAGATCTCCAAAGATAATATCCTTTATTCTGCTGACTTCCTAGGGGTTCGCAGCTTCTCCCCTATCATTTGGTTATAAGTTCTACCAGCAGATAACACCTGCTATTAGGTAACTGCTCAGCTTCCTACTAACATGATTACAGCTCCTATCTGTGGAGCTCTTGAATGCACAAAAGCAATACACGAAGCGCTTCCCGTTGATAATCATCTTCCACCAACACAGAGACAGGATTCCCCGCGTGGGGGCAGCTCTGGGTGGACAGCAGGTGCTCAGTCCCGCCTCTGCAGGCCTTCAGGGAGCTGCGGGGCAGGCCCCGGGGACTAAGGGCCCCAACACACCTATCCCCTAGTTCTCAGCTCTTTGCAGGACGTGCTACGAATAATTCCCCCCCCCCCCATCTGTCATCTGTACTCTAACCTTGATGTTTGCCACTGTACAGAAACTTACAGTATTTTTTTGTGGTAAAGCTCGTTTCCCTTTCTCTTATTCTCTTAGTTTCGTTATGTGGTTCCCACACCAGAGGTCTAAAAATATGTTTTCTTGGGCCCAGTGCTGTGGTGTAGCCTGCTATGCTGGCATCCCATAAGGGCACCAGTTTGTCTCCTGGCTTCTCCACTTCCGTTCCAGCTCCCTGCTAATGTGGCTGGGAAAGCAGCGGAGGATGGCCCAAGTGCTTGGGCCCTTGCACCTGCGTGGGAGACCTGGAGGAAGATCCTGGCTTCGGCCTGGCCCAGCTCTGGTTGTTGTGGCCATCTACGGAGTGAACCAGCGGATGGAAGATCTCTATCACTCTTTCAAATAAAATAATTCTTTAAAAAATAGGGGCCAGCACCATGGCATAGTAGGCTAAGCCAACGCCTGCAGCACTGGGATCCCACATGGGCACCGGTTTGAGTCCCGGCTGCTCCACTTCTGATCCAGCTCTCTACTGTGACCTGGGAAAGCCACAGAAGGTGGCTCAAGTGCTTGAGCCCTGCATCTGCCTGGGAGACCCACAAGAGGTTCCTGGCTTCGGATTGGCACAGCTCTGGCTGTTGCAGCCATCTGGGGAGTGAACCAGCAGATGGAAAACATTGCTCTCTGTCTTTCCCTGTCTGTAACTCTACCTCTCAAATCAATCAATCTTTAAAAAATACACACATACACAGGTACATTCCCTTGGGGTGGGTTTTTAGCCTAGCAGGGAAAACATCTGTTTCACAACAGAGAACCCGGGGTGGATTCCCGGCTCTAGTTCCCAGTTGCAGCTTCCTGCTAATGCAGACCCTGGGAGGCCGTGGTGACGGCTCGAGTGCTCGGGCCCTGCACCCACATGGGAGACCAGGAGGAAGCACCCGGCTCCTGGCTTCGGACCAGTGCAGCGCTGGCTGTAGCGGCCACTGGGGGGGGGTGAACCAACGGAAGGAAGACCTTTCTCTATCTCTGCCTGTCAAAAAATCAATCAATCTATCTATCTATATCTATATCTATATCTATACTTTTGAGTAATTTTGTAGTTTTCTTTTCTTTTTTTTTTATTTTTGACAGGCAGAGTGGACAGTGAGAGAGAGACAAAGATCTTCCTTTTTGCCGTTGGTTCACCCTCCAATGGCCGCCGCGGTAGCGCGCTGCGGCCAGCGCACCGCGCTGATCCGATGGCAGGAGCCAGGGGCTTCTCCTGGTCTCCCATGGGGTGCAGGGCCCAAGCACTTGGGCCATCCTCCACTGCACTCCCGGGCCACAGCAGAGAGCTGGCCTGGAAGAGGGGCAACCGGGACAGGATCGGTGCCCCGACCGGGACTAGAACCCGGTGTGCCGGCGCCGCAAGGCAGAGGATTAGCCTAGTGAGCCGCGGCGCCGGCCTGTAGTTTTATTTTCTCCCTCTGAAGTTTTTGTGCCTCTTTAATAGCTAGCTAGCTGCCTCAAAGTACTACTTCTTAAATGATCCATCTTTGCTGCACTTAAAATACCTCTTTCACATACACTCAACTCACATGCCCTGGCCTGTGTGGTTCACCCAGGTCACACTGAACGCACACAGGGGGAGTCGGCTGGGAGACTGGGCAGGTCAGGCCTTCACCCACCCCAACACCCCCCACCCCAGCATCACCCTAGAGACCCCTCACGCTTCCTTTTCCAGATGAACTGTGGAACCTGTTCAGCTCCCAAAAGTACCCGGTCTCGCTGGCGTACGCCGAGTGCCTGGGCTGATTGGGCTGATGCGGGGGGAATCAGCCGGCAGGAACGTGCGTGTCTGAATCTCTGAACAGTGCTTCGGTTGACGCGCTCAGGTTGTCCAGGTAGGCAGTTTTATTGGCTATAAATAATGACAGCTGTAGTTTGTCCTTATCGCCCTCATCTGCCTTCCTGCAGGGCGCATGAGTGCCGGACACTGCTGCCTAATAGCATGCCCCTGGCTAGTCCCTGGGCTAATGGGGATGCCTGTGGAGGTGGCCGCTTCACCAGGCCATCAGCTGGTGGCTTCTGGGAGACCTCGCTGGACACAGGAGGTTTCTCTCTAGTTTCAACTTACTGTGAGTTGTAACAAGGGGTGGATCTTAGCTTTTATCACATTATCTTTTCAGGGTCTACAGAGACTAACAGCAGGTGGTCTCTATTAACCAAAGGCTCACGAGCAGCCATGCTGCCTCCTAATTTAGTCTCTAAGTGATAACCATAGGTCCCTGCACAGGGAGTTGAAGGATGACCAGAGGTGAGAGCTCAGGGCCTGACCGCCATGCACAGGGGGCCCCGCGGCCCCAAGCCAAGGCACACGTGCCAGGTGGCACGGAGTGGAGCCAACACGGAAAGCAGCAAGGCCCTCAGACTCAGGAGCAGCAGGGAATCCCCTTATTCCCCCAGCCCCCTGCTAGCTCCCTGGCCCTCTTCGCCCAGAGTCACCATGACCCTGCTCCCCACGCTGGAGCCAGTTCTCCCGTGCAGGGCCTCGGTCACTGGGTTGTTACCCACGCAGTCTCCCTGGCCCCTGCTTCTCCTACATCCCATTCTGGGGAAAGGATGGGTACGGGAGCCTGTGTCCGGCTGGGTGGCCACTCCACCGGAAGCAGCATGACTCTGCCTGCCCTGGCCAAGGGCCTTCCTCCCTGACCTCGCCAGCTTCTGCCCTCTCTGCCCGCCATGGCGTCGGGCTGCCCTTAACACAGAAGCAACAATAAACGGAAAATGAGGGCCGGGCCCAGTCTGACAGTTTGGAGACAGATCGGGAGGGGAGACCCAGCGTGGCTTGTCCAACTCCATCTTCACACAGACAGGCAGCCTCGGGGTGCACGCTTCAGGCCACGGGGAGCCCTAACCCAAGCGGACACGGAAGGTGGAGACCTCCATGGGCTCCAGATAGACGTCAGTGCCGTTGGAGGGCGCGGCCAGCGGGTACAGCAACGTCAGGGAGGTCGGCTGCAGGAATCCCACGTCCAGGCCCCGGAAGAGGCTCCCCAAGGCCACCTGTGCAGGAGAGATAAGGTGAGTGTGGTGCTCGGTGCAGAGACTTTGGACAAACCCAGCCGAGGGAGGGCGTGTGGTGCAGTGGTAAGTGGCCAGGACACCAGCATCCTGTATCATAGGTCCTGGGTTCAAGTCTTGCACCCACTTCCAATCCAGCCTTCTGCTCATGTGCACCCTGGGAGGCCACAGTGGTGGCTCAAGTACTCGGGTCCCTGCCGCCCACGTGGACGGAACTGCAAGCTCCTGGCTTCAGCTCAGCCCGACCCTGGCTGTTGGTAGGCATCTCTCAGTCTGTCTCCGCCTTTCAAATAGATTAGAAAAAACCAGGAGAATCGGACTGAAGCTGTGCCCTTCTCAGGAGGAGTGCACCCATCACACGCCCCTGAGAGCCACTCCGGGCCTGCCCACAGCTCCCTGGGGGGGGGGGGGGGCGTGGCTTCGTTCACAACAGCGTCTGAGGCCAGCACAGGACCAGGCTTTTGGGGCATTAGTGGTGCCTCTGAACAAAGAACAGAGCTTACAAAGTAACAGTGGGGTGCCTTTGTGTGTGGGGGGAGGGGCTCTTGTTTGTTTTGCTTTTCAATCCTCATTGTATTTGAAAGGCAAAGAGACAGAGAGCCAGATGGCCCGCCCACGGGTTCACTCTCCAGATGCCCAGAACAGGGCTGGGCCAGGCTGAAACCCGGAGCTTAGGACCCCACCCAGGTCTCCTACGTGGGTGGCAGGACCCAAGCACTTAAGCCGTCACTGCTGCCTCCAAAGGCGTGCACCACCCGGAAACTGGGTCAGAAGCAGAGCCCCAGGACGTGCACCAGGCACTGCCATGCAGGGGCCTAGGGCGTGTGTGTGGGGGGGCTTTCTTCTCCCTTGCTGCCAGCCACACCTGCTGAGTGCCTGCCCCTGGCTGTCCGGCTCCCCGACCACACCTGGGCAAAGCTCACCTTGCCCTGGCTCGTGGTGCAGTTGAAGCCCAAGTTCTTGGCCTCAAGGCCGCAGTCGAAACCCTTGCGGTGCAAGATGAGTGCCGTGTCAGGCGCGGGCAGGGTGTCATCCTGCAGGAGAGCGCAGAGGGCGGGGGGTGGCTTGGTGAGCTGTGGGCGCGGTCCTGCGAGGACCAGGGCCGGGGGAGCCGAGGGGTGCTCACCTCGGCTGGGAGCGTGCGCAGGTTGAGCAGGTGGAAGTCGCAGGGCAGTGAGGCCGCCAGAGGGTGGAAGGAGCGCAGCGCGGAGCCGGGGAGCTGCCTCTTGGCGACCGGCAGGGCCAGCACCGGGGCGTTCAGGTGCACGGAGGTCAGGTGGCTGAGCAGGGACGGGTAGCTGGTAGAGTCGGTGTCCTGGACCTGCAAGACGGGTGCGGCCGGGCTGAGGGGGCAAGGCGGGTGGGCAGGCAGGCCCCAAGCTGGCTCCTGCAGAGGGTAGCTCGCGGTACACCAGCTCAGCCGGGCTATTTCCCTGCGCCATTTCTTCTCTACTTCTCTAACACTGCTAAGGGCACCATGCGCCCATCATCGCGTGGAGGCAAAGGCTGGCTGCCTGGGAGGCAGGTCCCTGTGGCCCTGTGACTGCCGCTCGGGCGGCGTCCCTGGGGTCACAGCTCTCCTCCGTGGCGGCCGCCTCTCTGTGCCTGGCACCCCTCGCTGCCCTCTATCTGCCCGTGGCCGGCACCTTCCAGTCCTTCCCTACCTGCTGTGCCCTTTGCACAGAGCCCCCACGCCCCGCTGTCCGAGTGATGTGCCAGGGGAAGGGTCCTGCCGGCGTCCCCCCCTGCTCCAGGATGAAGTCCAGGCTTCACCAGGCACTCCGGCTCTCTTCGGTCGGCCCCAGCCTGTGCCCCGCCCCCCACCCTGACCCCACGCTCCAGCCGGCAGGCCAGCAGTTTCTGCAGCACGGAAGTGCGTCACACCCCTGCTGTCCACCGTGCGCGGTGCAGGCCTTATGGTGCATTGGGTTAAGGTGTTTGGGATGCCTGCATCCCGTATGGGATATCCTGTATGCCTCAGTGTCCAGTCCTGCCTCCCTCTTCCCATCCAGCTCCCTGCTAATGCGCCTGGGAGACCCCAGATGATGGCCCAAGTCCTTGGGCCCCTGCCACCCACATGGGAGACCCGGATGAAGCTCCTGGCTCCTGGCTTTTGCCTGGTCCAGCCCTGGTATTATGGGCATTTGGGGAGTGAACCAGCAGATGGAAGTCCTCTGTCAGTCTCCATCTATTCTTCTGCCTTCCAAACAAATAAATAAAAATGAACACACATTTTTTAAAATGTGGGCAGTAGGAATAAAAAGCGGGATTTTTCATTTTCTTTCAACTTAAAATCGCTGCACGCGGCTAGCGGCTGCCCATAGCCTCTCAACTCGCTGCCCTCCCCTCACTCTGTTGCTCCTGCCTGCCCCAGCTACCCTTGTCCTTGCATTCAAACCACATGCTGTTCATCAAAGCCACATGTGGCTGACGCCTCCTCCAAGAAGCCCTCGTGGATGTTACCCTCCCGTGCCTCAGGAGCCAACAGGACATTCTGTCTTGTATTTTCACACACAAGTGTCATCGCCCACCCCAACTCATGAGCAAATCCCCAGTGGAAGCAGCAGCGTCCGAAGTCTTTCGCGACCCTCCGAGTCCTTCCACGGGCAGAGTCACGGTCCCAGGACACGGGCAGGCTCGGGCACCGCAAGGCCTGCGCCTGCTGCCCACGCCCACCGCAGCTGTTACCTGCTGCTTGCTGCTCCTGCTGCTGGGAAAGAAGTTCCTACACAAGGCTGCCAGTTTAGAGAAAAAGCCAGGCTGCTGGGGTGGAGAGCATGAGAGGAGCCCCGCTGGAGCGCTGGCCGGGGCTGCAGGAGGGAGGGGCTGGGCTGCTCCCGCCCCGCCCACGCCCCGCCCACGCCCGGCTCCCGGCCCGGGGCCTCTGTGTTACCTCGCCAGGACTCTTGCCCGCCGTGCGCCTTTCCAGCAGGAGGCGGAATCGGTTGCAGGTCCTCTTGTTGTCCTTGAGCCCCTGGCCGAGGCCCCGGTTGTCATCTTGCATGAGCCGCCGGTCCAAGATCACTTCCAGCTGGCCTGGGGAAGCCAACTGTGAGCCCCGACCCCGGCCTGCAGCCCCAGACTCCGGGCCCTGGGTGCCCCAGCCCGAGTCACAGAGACAAGGCTGGTGGAGGCCCGAGGAGGGCCAGGCTGAGCCGGGCAGCTGACCCCCTCCACGCTCGCTCTGGGACTTGGGAGCAGGCCTGAGGCACAGGGTGATGGGGACCACAAGAGGCCAGTGAGGCCGAGGGCAGGGCCTGGCTCCCGTCCTCCTTACCGTTTTCCAGGCTGGAGACGCCCAGGGCCTGGGCAGTGTGCAGCGTGAGGCGCTGCTGCGCGTCCTGGATGTAGGCCATGACGGGCATGGGGTAGAAGTTGGCCTGCAGAGGGAGCTTCTTCAGGTACCGCCGGGGCTGCACCTGCAGGACAGGCAAGGCCAGCAGGTCAAGGGCACGTGGGCACCACCAGGGCCCCAAGGGGTCCCCCGTCTGGTGCTGTGGCAGGAACCGCTGAGCTATAGTGGGCCCATCCCCCGTCTGAAGCCATCTCCTCGCCTTTCATTCCTCCTGGTCGGTCAGGGCAGACCACCTCCCACCCCCAGCAGCCCGCATCGGAGCCAGAAGGCCCAGGCCAGGATCTGCGGGGTCACCTGAAAGCCATTGAGATCCGTGAAGAAGGTGCCCTGGCTGTCCACGTCCGTGCGGATGCGCAGGGCCAGCTCCTTGTTGACGTAGTCCCGGATGTCCACCAGGGACGCCATGTCCAGAGACAGCCCCTCCACCCCTGGGCACAGGGACGGAGCGGAGCGGGAGCGCTGAGAGCCGGCGGGCAGGGCGGGGCCAGGAGTCGCCCCACCTCCCCACGCCCTTCCTCTGAGACAAGCAAGCATCCGGGTGCCCTCTGGCTCCTGCCTCACGCCCGGGGCTCACCTGGCAGGTTATACAGCCGCACCACCTGGTGCACGTGCTCATAGTAAGCGACCACCTCGGAGAAGAAGGGGCCTTCCGTGACACGCACCACAGGGGGCTCCTTGGGAACGTAGGGCTGGGGAAAGAGCCGGCAGCTGCTGAGCCCCGGGCACGCACAGTGCCAGCCCAGGCTGGGGCGGGAGAACGCTCATTCCCAGTGGGCTCTGAGCTGACACCTGAGCCAGCTGGGCCTGACCCCCAGTTTCGGGCCTGGGCCCCTCCCTGCACCCAGCCCATGGCTGCGCCCTCCAGGGCCCACAGGGCTGTTGGGCAGTGTCCTGTGGGTACCTTGGCCTCGCCGTCCGGCAGGAAGAGGTAGGCGCCGCTCTTGTCTTTGGAAGTTCGGGTGCCATAGATGAGAAATTCCATGTCCACCCGGTGCTCCTGCTCCTCATCCACCCTTCGGATGCTCTGCCGAGAAACACAGCCCTGACCCCTGGCCCCACACCGGCACGTCAGGCCTGCCCTGCAGGCAGCGCGCCCCGCCCCCGGCACTGGTCTGGCCCCGCCCCCGCCCCAGGCCCTGGTCCGGCCCCGCCCCCGCCCCGCCCCATCCCGGGCCCCGCCTCCGCCAGCCCCTCACCTTGAGGAGCCCAGTGAGGCCTGAGAACCAGACCTGCATGTAGCGGTTGCTGAGGGCGAAGTCGCTGGTGCCCGAGTCGACCACGCGGACCGGGAGCGCTTCGTGCCTGCTGACCGACAGCTGCCGGCCGTGCAGGTAGACGCGCACGGAGGAGGGCAGCGTGCGGAGCCCGTCCAGGCCCTGCTGCAGCTGCAGCACGCCCAGGCCCAGCGCGGGCAGGCGGACGGGCACAGACACCTGTGGGCATGGGAGGCAGGGGCGTTGGCGCTGTGTGCAGGCCTATGGTGTTCGCTCTATCCCTGCCAGCCACCTCCTCCCCCCCCCACCCCGGCCCCTCCTCGGATGAAGCTGGGGTCAGTGCTGTGGCACGGTGGGTTAACCCGCCCGCCGTTATGAGTGCTGGTTCAAGTCCTGGCTGCTCCACTTCTGAGCCCGCTCTCTGCTATGGCCTGGGAAAGCAGTGGAGGATGGCCCGAGTGCTTGGGCCCCTGCAGCCATGTGGGAGACCCAGAGGAAGTTCTTGGCACTGACCATTTGGGGGAGTGAACCAGAGGATGGAAGATCTCTCTCTCTGACTTTCAAATAAATAAATATTTATAGGAAAAGAAAAAGAGTGGTGATACTGCTTGCCCCCTTTTCTTTTTAAGATCCACTTATTTTATTTGAACGGCAGAGAGAGAGAGAGAGAGAGAGAGAGAGAGACAGGTCTTCCATCTGCTGGTTCATTCTCCAGATGGCTGCAATGGCCAGAGCTGCGCAGATCCTAAGCCAGGAACCAGGAGCCTCCTTTGTGCCTCCCACAAAGAGATGTCTCCACAAAAAGATGGCCTTGGGCCATCTTCCACTGCTTTCCCAGGCCACAGCAGAGAGCTGGATCAGAAGTAGAGCAGCCGGGTTTCGAACCAGCGCCCATGTGGGATGCCAGCGCTGGTCCCTTGCCCCTTCTCTCCTGTCACGCTTTGAGCCTCAAGCAATGTTTTGAAGACTTCAAAATGGCCACAGGACACTCACCCCTGAGTGATTACTTGGGGAGTGAATGGATGACGGGGCACCGTCCCCGTGACAACCTTCACCTTCCCGAAGGGCAGACTCACACCAAGAGTGACCGCCCTCTTGGCAGCCTGCCCCCAAGCTGGGAGGAAGCAGGGCCCGCAGCAGGAGGGTGGGGCGCCCCAGCGAGGCCACTCTGGCAGAGGGCCGGCCTCACCTGGTAGACGTCGGGGACCATGTCCGTGGCAGAGCTCCAGTGCGCGCTGATCTGCACGGCCAGCGGCTGGCCCTCCTCCGAGAGGACGCGCACCCGGGGCGAGTTCACCAGCAGCGACACCACGCTGAGCCGCTCCTGTTCCAGCGGGTTGAAGAGCACCACGAACCTGCGCGCGAAGGCGGGCTGAGCCGGGGGCAGAGTGGGGCGAGGGGCTGCCGAGCGCTGGGGGCCCCGGCTCACCTGGGGGAAGCATCCAGCGCGATCACCGTGCGCTCGGGCAGGGCGTCGTGGTTTAAGCGGCTGTCATCCTGGAACGCACCGGGAAGGAAGAGCCGTCTGGGGGATCGGATTGGCCTCCCCGCCGTCACCGCTCCCTGTCCGGGGCCAGGAGGAGCCACACGCGCTGGACACCCAGAGGGGCTTACCGCCTGGAGGAAGGGGGCCTCGGGGTCGAAGCGGTAGGTGCTCTTGTCCCCCAGCACCAGGTAGTGAGCAGCATTGATGATGACCCGCTTCAGGCTGACGAGCGAGCGCAGGAGCCTGCGGCCAGGGTACAGGGGGGGCGGCGAGAGGACGACCATGGGGAGGATGGCCACGGGAGCCTGCCCACCGGGCAGCCCGCACAACCTCTCTCGGGGGCCGGGAAGGAGAGGGCTCCCACCTGACCCCGTAGTCCACAACCACCGCTTCCTTGGCCGTGCCGGTGATGGCGTCATGGTGCTGGAAGAGCCCCAGGGTGCGCCGAGCGTCCGTCAGGAGGGCGAAGTCAGAGAGCGGGTACTGGGCGGCCAGCCCCGAGCGGCGGGCGTGAGCCACAGCCAGGCTGTACAGGATCTCAGCCCCCCTGCGCAGTGACGCAAGTCAGCCGCAGGTGCCTCCCCAGGACCCCGCCCCCAGTCTCCCCGAGCCCCGCCCCCCCACCTGCCCAGGCAGGCGCGTGCATGGGGGCGCCTCACCGCAGGTGGGCTTCCAAGACGCGGTCCAGGCTCTTGTAGAAAGGCCGGGAAGTGTAGTAGCCTGTCCAGTAATGATCCTCCCGGTCGGCGTAGGAGAAGAAATCTCCGCTCAGCACCGGAAACCCTGGGGGCTGGGCCCCCGGCTCCACGCCTGTCCTCTTGTACAGAGCGTCGAAGTAGTCAGAGAGCGTGCCGAACTGCGCCTGTGCGGACCCCCAAAAGCCACTGCCTCAGGTCCAGGGCCTCCGGGGCTGCACTGGCAGCACAGGCGGGCACCGAATAACCCACCCCTCGGCACGGCGCCCCCCACCCCCGCGGTGCACCCCCCACCCCCGCGGTGCACCCCCCACCCCCGCCGTGCGCCCCCGCACCTGGACGTGCAGGTCAGGCTTGCTGTTGAGAAAGTCGAAGAGCCTCTGGTAGTTGAAGAACTGGGCATCCCACTCCTGCGGCTTGTCGTATCGGAAGTCGTCGCCCAGCGGCACCAGGAGCACGTTGCTCCGGAAGAGCCGGGACTTCTTCCGGTACTGGTCCAGGAGCAGGGCCGCCCTGGAGCAGCACGGCCGTGGGTGAGACGCCGGCTCAGCGTGGACAGAGGCCGCGATGGCGCACGCTGGGGCCGGGCAGCCCCGCTTCTGCCCTTTGCCGCCTCCCTGTCTCCCCTGGTTATCTCTCAGACAACAAACACCTCGCATTCCCCCTTCTCTTCCTCCGTCCGGTCCCTATGGAACAGTCTAGAACCTGCTCTCTGGCCAGTGTCGCTCAGTCAGGGGCCCAGCTTACATAGGGAGGTCGAGGGCAGGCCGACACACACAGAGAAGTAGAACCCTGGCCGGGTGCACTTTCGAGGCCTGCGGCAGCTCCCACCACACCCCAGTGCCACACCTGTGCCAGCCACGCTTCCCATGCACGCTCCACAAGGCGAAGGGCCTTGTGTTCTCCTCCTGCACCCGGGCTGTCCCCTTCTGAGCGCTGAGTGAGGGCAGGGCCTCCCGTCCCCATAGCGCCCCGTCTGGGCGGAGCTGGGCCTCGCCATCCTGGGAGAGCTCCGGAGGGGGTCCTGCTGGCACGCGAGGGGCGTCCCAGTGCAGGGACGCATCTACTCCCTGTGTGCACCTCTCAGCTTCACTCTCAAGAAAGGACCCCCTCCCAGCCCCACCCCCAACCCAAGAACTGCTCTTCCCTCATTTATCAGCCTGGTAGGCCTTTCAGAGCAGCAAATGAACCTCTCGGGGTGGTGTTGTGGCCACTGCCTGCAATGCTGGCGTCCCACACTGGCTGCTCCACTTCCGATCCAGCTCCCTGCTAATGCACCTGGGAAGGCAGGGGGAGATGGCCCAAGTGCTTGGGCCCCTGCCATCCCTATAGGAGACCCGGATGGAGTTCCAGGCCCTGGCTTTGCCCTGGCACAGCTCTGGTCATTGCAGCCATTTGGGGAGTGAACCAGGGGATGCAAGACCCCTCTCCCTCTCTCTCTCTTTCTCTCTCTCCCCCACCACTCCTTCATTCCTTCAAATAACCAAGTAAATCTTAAAAGAAGTCCCTCCTCATGCCTGTTCTCTATAAACCCAGGCCAGTAGCAAGATTCACAATTGCTGCTTTGACAGCCCTAGATCCTTGTCTGGAAAGAGCATTTAGATTTCTGGAGACAAAAGAACGCTTTCTTTCCCGCTCTGTCACGTGTCTTACCTCGTGGACATCACGGAAATCAGAGCATTGTGGCATGAAAACCAGTTCAGCTTGCTGAATTAAAAGGCTCTGGCTAACTCGCTGTTTAAATCACTCCTGACCAGGACCTACCTGGGGGAGTCCATCTCAGTAACAGTGAGGCCTTTGGGGGTCCCTGGCGATTCTCCCCCAGGAAACACACCTGTTTGCCCCAAGGCTGCCGGAACAGCTGAGCTAAACGAAGGCACCTTAGCCCCAAGTCCATAAGGAACACGGGCCGAGGGTCCCTTATCCAAAGAAATCCTGGGGCAGCAGTGTTTCAGGTTTTGGATTTTTTTCAACTTTGGAATAACTGCATGAACATACTGAGGTATCTCGGGGATGAGACCCCAGTCTCCACGTGGAATGGACTTCACCTGGGTTGTATACACACTTTACACACAGCCCACGGGCAGGTGCACAGTATTCCCAGTGTGCCTCTGTTTTCACTACACACGCACGGTCAGGTGTGGGATCTTCCACACGTCACGTGGGTGCCCAACGAGCTTCAGAGTTTGGAACATTCTGGATTCTGGGGTTTGGGATTAGGGCTCCGTGGCCTGCGCTATCTCACTGGAGAAGCAGCCACCTCCGGGGGGGGGTCAGCTGGCTCTGGCAACGTGCTCAGAAAACACACAGGCTTCTCCTCGCAGCCACTCCACGCAGAGCACCGCCGCAGTGAGCCCGAACCTGCTGGCCGAGCCAGGTCCCCTCCACCCCCACTCCGAGTCCCGCGTGGACAGTGTGCGGCCCAGGGCCCACCGGCACATACCTCTCTGCCACGTTGGCCTCGGTGATGGCCCGGGGCGGCACCTTCCAGGGGCAGTTGATGCGCCCCCCGGGCAGGCGTTTGAAGTCGAACTGGCAGCAGATCTTGGGGTCGGGGCCGCAGGTGTGGGGGATGTCATAGCTGTAGAAGGGCATCATGTGGCACAGGATGTCTGTGCTGGAGTCCGGGTCTGCAGAGACACGTCACGTGGTTGGCCGCAGGCACCAGCACCTGCTCGGGCCACAGGTGGCCCTGACAGATCGGGAGGATGTACAGGCCGGGGGGCAGAGGGCAGTGGGCAAGGGACGCCGGAGCCACAGCTCCCTCAGGGGGAGGTGCCCAGAGGACACAGTGTGGTGCTTCTCCCTTAGTCTGCAGGGAGATGTGGCCTGGCGCACAGGGAGGGTCTCCCATGCCCCTTGCTGTGCCCTGGCGAAGACTCCCGCTACCCTACCTGGCCTTACCCCACGTCTGCCTCCACATGAACTCCAGGCTGCGGGTGGCGGCGAAGTGTTTCTTGATGGCATAGTGCACCCTCTGGATCAGCATGCTTGTCAGGTTGGCACGGCGCAGCAGGTAAGGCATGGTGGAGCTGTACCCAAAGGGATCCACCGCCCAGCCAGCGCGCGGGGCTGCACCTGGGCGGGACACGGAAGCCACAGGCTCTCAGCAGCTCAGGGCCTGGCCTCTTGGTCTCAACTGGGTATGGGAGCCAGCTCCTGCCCCGGCAGGTAGGCAGCAAGTAACTGCCATGCCGGCGGGCCCCTGCTGACGGAATCAGCCTAGGAAGGAAGCTTCAAACCCCGGTGCTCACAGGCCCGTGCGCGGCCGGCTGGGTGGCTGATGGGGGCAGACCCCAGTCCTGGGCCTGGACTCACCGAGGTTCCTCTCCAGCCACTGGTGCCCCTCAATGAGCTGATCGATTAGTGCAAAGTAGTGGGAGTTGGCCTCGTCCGGCATCACCCAGCCTCCTGTGGCAATCTCCAGCTGCCCGTTTCCCACCAGCCTGGAGACCGAAGGGTCACACTCAGCATGGGGTTGGGAGCCGCCAGGGCCTACGGTAGCAGCCTCACGATGCTAGTTCACCCGAACCCAGGACCAAGAAAACAAAGTTCCACCCCCTTTCCTCCACCCACCTCCACGAGGTCCTGGCCCTGCCTGTCTCGGGGCCACGCCATGCTTCTAGAAGGAAGGCCCCAGGTGTTCAGACACCTTTCGGTCCCCCTCCTCCTGCTGGCAAGCCCTCACACCATCACCCCCCACCTCTGCCACAGCTCCCGGGGACCTCTCCCTGCCACCTCAGCTACCCACCCGCCTAGGACCCCGGCTGCCAGCACCCCCACACCCCCATGCCTCCCCGACCAGCACTGGCCTCCGGACTGCCACTCTCTTCTGGGCACTGATGTTGTCCCACCACTTGGCAAAGAAGGAGACCTCGGCCCAGAGGAAGCGCCGCCGGGGGTCCTCCTGCAGCTTGGATACCATGCTGTTGAGGATGTGCTGCGTCTGCTCCGTGTAGTACTTGTCGAAGGTCTTGATCCAGCCTGCGGAGCCAACACAGGGCCCCTGAGGACGCCCCCGGCTTCCGTCACCGCCCGCCCCGCGTGTGCGCACTGCACCTGCCACACTCACCTGGGTCGTTGTGCGAGTGCGGCACCACGAACACCAGCAGGTCCTCGGCGTCCCAGTCGTGTGGGCTGTAGGAGATGTCAAAGCCCTGCCGCCACACGCCACCCTCCACGTTGTCGAACGGCAGCGTCTCGGTCACCGCCAGCATCTGCCGGGCGGGGGTGCAGGTGGCGTCAGTGCCCCATCCAGTGCCCATTTCCCAGCCCCGCCGACTCTCACTCTTACCTGCAGCTCTGGCTTCTGGCCCCGGCCCCCCAAAGCAAACTGGCAGTCCTGAGGGGAGACAGAGAAGAAGCTGGGCCGGGGCTCCGGTGGCACCACCCAGGAGCCGTTGGCCGTGTGGTAGGGCAGCAGGGCGGGCGGGCCCTCGGCGTTGGCCGTCAGCTCCAGCACCGAGTCCTTGATGTGGCTGATGATCTCATGGTTCTCCTCCAACAGCTGCTCCAGCTGCTGGATGCGGTTCTGCAGCACGGAGATCTGGCTCTGCCAAAAAGACCAGGAAGCCATGACCCGCGGCTCCTTCAGCCACAGCCGGGGTTTCTGCCTGTGGGTTCACGGGGACGGAGGGCTCCGGCTGCACACAGACAGATGCGCACGCGACTCTGAGGCCTGCGATCCACAGCCCTCCCCAGCTCCTGGCGGGCAAGACTTTGTCTCGCCAGCCTACGCTTGACAACCCATGTTGCCTGTCTGGAGCTCCGCGTTCAGGATTGCAGACCGCATCGAGGCTCAGTGGGGAAGAATGCTGCAATCCATTAGCAATGTCTGCCAAGGACGCAGGAGGGCAGCACACCAGTGCACCTGCCCTTCTTCCTTCTTTCTTTTTGCCTTCACTGTTTTTAGCTCTGGGTTTCTAGAAAACCCACCCACTGGGAAGGAATGTTCCTGTCCTGTGATGGTATGACGCTCCAGCCAGGGCAACAGCCTAAGGCCAGATGACCTGCATCCCCAACAGACCGCTAGGCAGCCGTGACTCACCCGGGGAAAGTTCCCACCGCTCTGGTGTCGGGCGGGGTCGTGCTGCACTCGGTCCAGCATGAGGTAGAGCGAGAAGACCGCCACACAGAAGATAGCAGCCCCACATACTGTCACCTGCTTCTTCAGCTTCATAGTGGCCTCCACGTGCACCTGGTGGGACAGACACCGCTGCAGCTCCAACAGGCAAATGCCCTTCTGTGGCCTTTCCAAATGCCCCGTGAGTTCCCCTCAAGGCTGTTCCAAGGAGCACCGTGTTTGCCTGAGCAAGGTTCCACGGGTGGGCGTGGTGGCGCAGCAGGTGAACCCACAGCTTAGGATACTACATCTGCCGTCAGCGTGCCTGGTTCAAGCCCCAGCTGCTCTATACTTCTGACCCAGCTTCCCGCCACTGCATGTGGGAGGCAGCACTGATGGCCCAAGTGCTCGGTCCCTGCCACCCACGTGGGAGACTTGGATGCCCAATTCCTGGCTCCTGGCTTCGACCACGCTCAGCCTTGACTGTTGCAGGCATTTGGGGAGTGAACCAGCAGATGGAAGCTCTCCATTTGTCTCTCCCTCTCTGTCACTCTGCCTTCCAAATAAGTAAGTGAGTCTTCAGAGCAATACAGACCGCACAAGCAGGCTACCGAGCACCTGCTCCCAATGTGAGCTGTGGGCTCTGACCCACCTCGATCCTCTTCTCACACTTAGGGCTCAGGAAGCACAGAATAAGTAGCTTGAACGGGGCCGGCCCTGCCCCGAGGATGCGACACGCACTCCCTCCCCTGATGCTGTAAAAAGTGGGTCCCCCAGATTAACTGAGCCCCAGCTGACAGCTCAGCTCCACCTCACAACCTCCTGACCACAACCAGCGTCCTGCAAGGCCTGCCCACCTGCCAGGAGGTCAGGGGCCGGGCTCCTTGGCCACGCGCTTCTGGTTTCAGATGAACAAACTGGACACAGCCAGGGCCAGACAGACTGACAGGGACGCCTGCCCCCTGCCCCCTCGGAGCAGACTGGCACTCCGCACCAACAGGGCCTAGCACAGACTCTCTCTCCCTAAGAATTCACCATGTATTTCTTTCTTTAAAAAAAAAAAACAACAAACTATAAACACATGCTTAGTTTCCAGCACAAAGACAGGGCTCTATACTTTCTCCCCGTCCTGCAGTGCTAAACTTTCAGCAGCGGTTAAGGGGCACTTAGGGGACCCCCGCCAAGCCAGCAATGACTCTGAAAGCTCTTAGATCCCGGCGGTGGGAGTGCGGGGCTGCGGGGGCGACTTGAAGGCACCGCGGCCCGCCAGTCCCGGCCCTCGCTGGCCTGCGGGGCGGTGGAGGCCCGACGCCGGCCCCAGGGCAGCGCGCGGGGGGAGGACGCCGCAACCGGCCCTTATGGCCGGGGACCTGGGTCGCCTCCGCGCCGCGTCCTACTTAGCACGATCGTATCCCGCTCAGGGGCCTCGGGACAACATTTTTAGCCCCTGGATGCTGGGTCCAGGCCAAGGTGCGCGGAGCAGGGGAGAGAGTTGAATGGCAGGACGGGCAGCACCTGCCGCCGCCGGCCCAGCCCCCTTCCCGTCCTGCCTGGCCGGCTCTACCGTCTCCAGCCCCGCAACGACAGCGGCCTGGCCCGGGCCTCGCGCCCCCGCGGCCCGGAGCGCCGCTCCCACCCCCACCCCGCGCCGCGCGGCCCGTTACCGTCTGCGGCGGCCTCCGCGCCGCTGCGGGCCCCGCCGCCGGGTGCGCCCCTCACATGCCCGGGGGTGGCGGCCGCCGCTGCTCCCCCCGGCTCAGCGCCGCAGCCGCGCTGGCCCCGGGCCCGCCGCCTCTCGCCGCCGCCGGCCCAGCAGCGTGCGGGGCGGGGACAGCTGAGCCGCCGGCCCCGCCCCGGCCCGCGTGCGCCCCGCTGAGCCGGCGGGAGGCGGCCCTGCCCGCCGCTGCTTCCCCGCGCCCGCCGCGGCCCCGCCGCTGCGCCGAGGACCCCGGGTGCGGGCAGCGGGGCCGCAGTGCGCAGGCGCAGCCCGGCGGCCGTGGCGCGACTGGGGGGCGAGCAACTTTGGCGGTGGGGCACTGGTGGAAATGGCCGGCCCCCGGGTGCCCGGGCCTGGCGGGTGCTGGCCGCGCGGGGCTGCTTCTCAGGCCAAGGGGCTCTCTGGTCCCTGCTGGGGACCCCTCGATGCGTGCTGTAGGGGCTCTCCTTCCTCCTGGACAACTGGGTTGTGTATGATCTTACAGCATAATAAACCATATTCATTCATTCATTCTTTTTACATTCTTTTTTTAAAGGTTTGTTTGAAAGGCAGAGTTACAGAGAGGGAGAGGCAGAGGCAGAGAGAGAGATCTTCCATGTGCTGGTTCACTCCCCAAATGGTACCAGCGGCCAGGGGTGGGCCAGGTAGGAGCCAGGAGCCGGGAGCTTCACCCAGCTCTCCCACGTGGGTGACAGTGGGCATCCTCCACCACTTTCCCACGATCGTAAACAGGAAGCTGGATTGGAAGTGGAGCAGCTGGGGCTCGAACTGGTGCCCAAATGGGCAGTGGCTTTACCCACTATGCAGTGCCAGCCCCAGGCTTTTTAAATTCTTACCTGCTGCGGGCTGAATGTTTGCAGGCATCTCTCCCAGGTTGAAACCCTAACCCTCGCTGAGGTGGGGCAGGGAGTGGGGCTTTTGGCTTGTGATTAGGTCTGGAGAGTGGCGCTTTCCAGCTCTTATAAAAGGGTCCCAGGGAGCTGCCCCTTCCACCTGAGGGCCCCTCTGGAAAGCAGGTGCACCCAACCCAGAACCTGCTGGGGCCTCCATCTGTGTCTTGGCGGTCTCCCAGAGTCCCGAGGAAGAACGTTCTACCGTGCCTCCTTTGCAGTCTCTCCCCGTAACCGCCCGAATGGACCAAGGTAAGAGGTGTGCAGCATTGGGGATGCCCGGGGCCCTGGCGGTCCTGGGCTGTACCAGTTTACGCATCCGTGATAGACTGTGGAACATGGCCTAAGCCACGTTCCATCTGGTTGACCAGATGTAAAATGCCCTCCCATTTAACTCCCATTTCCTTGATCCCGTCAGGAACATTTCCCCAGGTGTGTTTACCAACCGGAGACCGCATGCTCTACGTGTTCTCACGCCTTGCCCTGTGCTCTGGGTGGGGAGGGGGGTGTGTGGTATTTTCCAGGCCTTCTATTGAATTTTCCATTTTGGTGATCATCTTTGGATCTTTTGTTTGTTCTCCTTAAAATTGGAAGCATTGGGGTCGGCATTGTGGTGCAGCACTGGCTGCCCCACTTCTGATCCAGCTCCCTGCTGACGCCCCTGGGAAAGCAGCAGATGATGGCCCAAGTGCTTGTGTCCCTGCTACCCATGTGGGAGACCCAGATGAAATTCCTGGCTCCTGGCTTTGGCCTGGCCCAGCCTCAGCTGTTACAGGCATTGGGGGAGTGAACTCGTTGATGGAAGATCTCTCTCTCTCTCTCTCTGATGCGCTGACTTTCAAATACATAAAATAAATCTTAAAAAAAATTGGAGGCCGGCGCCGTGGCTCAATAGGCTAATCCTCTGCCTGCGGCGCCGGCACACCGGGTTCTAGTCCCAGTCGGGGCACCGGATTCTGTCCCGGTTGCTCCTCTTCCAGGCCCAGCTCTCTGCTGTGGCTCAGGAGTGCAGTGGAGGATGGTCCAAGTGCTTGGGCCCTGCACCCGCATGGGAGACCAGAAGAGGCACCTGGCTCCTGGCTTCAGATCGGCGCAGCACCGGCTGTAGCTGCCATTGGAGGGTGAACCAATGGAAAAGGAAGACCTTTCTCTCTGTCTTTCTCTCACTGTCCACTCTGCCTGTCAAAAAAAAAAAATTTTGAGTATAGCTTACTGGTGGGCCAGATCTGAAGTGCAGAGTGTGATAGGTTTTGATAAATGTACACATAAGTATAACCAGTACCCACTGCGAAGCACAGAACCTCCCCATCTGCCTTAAAAGTTTGCAGTCCCTAGGTGAATCCTGGCGGCTACCGGGGCCTCCGGACCAGCCACTCTTCCGCAGACTCAGCCTGTTAGGAGAGAGCAAGCCCAGACAGAGCCAGGCGGCTCGTTACTTGCACAAGCGAGATGGGCATCGTGTCAGGACAACGCCAAACGGGAGGGACCAATGCTGGGAGGCGTGACCGAGAACCTGCAGCTGCGCTCAAAGGGAAGAGGAGGGCCAAGTACTAAGTCCTGGGGAGGCAGGTGAGCCACGGCCTCAGGGCAGCCTCCCTCAGTGCCAAAGATGGCGGCAGCGCGTTCCTCCCTGGGCTGCAGACCTGCCCTTGTTCCAGGAGGAACCGCAGTGTGGTCCAGCCTCGCCTACACCTCCCCCCTCTCCCCCGACTCTTCCATGCGTTCAGTTAAGAATAATTTTCAGGAGCATCCACCAGACGCCTCCACTGGCGGTACTGATGAGAGCTTGGTCCAAAGCCTTTGCACTTGTCTTTAGCATCGTCAGATGAGAATGGCCGGGGATCCACGCGGTCGGCAGTGTACACTGTTGGGAGCTGAGCTTTGGCCGGCTACCTAGTCTTTCCGGTGTCTCCGGCCAGCGTCTGTTCCATCACTTGTTAACACCGCCACCTGTCGGAGACACAGGGTAGTGAATGCCCCAGGTAGATGCTCTCTGCTGAAGACTTCTTTTTCCTTAAGTTTTATTTATTTTATTTTTTATTTATTTGAAAGGGGGAGAGAGAGGGACAGAGAGAAAGAGAGAGGAACAGATAAAGATCTTCCATTCCCTGGTCTACTCCCCCAAATGCCCACAACATCCAGGGCTGGGCCAAGTTGAAGCCAGGAGACCACAGCTCCCTCTGGGTCTCCCATGTGGGTGGCAGGGATCTAAGTACTTGAGCCATCATGTGCTGCCTTCCAGAGTGTACATTAGCAGGAAGCTGGCTCAGAAGCATAATGAGGACTTAAACTTAGGCAGTACAACATCCCAAGTAACTTTCTTTTTCAGGGTTGACTTATTTGGAAGAGAGAGAAAGAGAGCAAGACAGAGAGATCTTCCATCCACTGGCTCACTCCCCAAATACCTGCAATAGCCAAGGATTGGCAAGGCTGAAGCCAGGAGCCAGGAATTTCATCTGGATCTTGCATGTGGATAGCAGGGGCCTAAGGACTTGGGCTATCTTCTACTGCCTTCCCAGGCACAATAGCAGGGAGCTGGATCCGAAGTGGAGCAGCCAGGACTCAAACTGGCACTCAGATATAGGATGCAGATGTCACAGGTGGTGACTTGATCTGCTGTACCACATCACCAGCCCCCAAGTGGCATCTTTTTATTATTATTTATTTGAAAATGAGAGTTAGAGATATTGATCTTCTATCCACTGGTTCACTCCCTAAATGGCCGCAATAGACAGGGCTGGACCAGATGGAAGCCAGGAGCCTGGAGCTTCTTCCAGGTTCCCACATGGATGCAGGGGCCCAAGCCCACTATGCCACATCACCGGTCCCTTAAGAGGCATCTTAGTTTCTGTGCCACAAACACCTACTCCTGCTGAATATTCTTGGTTATAAAGGCAGTGCGCAGGCGCCGTGGCTCACTTGGCTAATCCTCCACCTGCGGCGCTGGCACCCCAGGTTCTAGTCCCGGTTGGGGCGCTGGATTCTGTCCTGGTTGCTCCTCTTCCAGTCCAGCTCTCTGCTGTGGCCTGGGAGGGCAGCAGAGGATGGCCCAAGTGCTTGGGCCCTGCACCCACATGGGAGACTGGGATGAAGCACCCAGCTCCTGGCCTTGGATCAGCGCAGCGCCAGCTGTAGCGGCCATTAGGGGAGTGAACCAACGGAAGGAAGACCTTTCTCTCTGTCTATCTCTCACTGTCTATAACTCTACCTGTCAAATAAAAATGAAAAATAAAAGAAGGCAGTGCTTGTGTCTGGTCAGTTGTCTTTGGAGACTCCAAACATGCACCATGGTTGATTTAGGATTTCCTGAGTAGATGGTATGGCCCACGTCCTCTGTGTGTGCGGGAACTGCTGCGCCATACCTTGAAACTGCTGTCTACGACAGTCAGCATCCAGCAGCCCCCTCGAGAGCAGAGCCGGGGAGGGCTGGCACCACGGTGCAGCGAGAAAAGCCCCAGCCTGCAGTGCCAGCGTCCCACACAGGCACCAGTTTGAGTCCTGGCTGCTCCACTTCCAATCCAACTCCCTGCTAATGCACCTGGCAAAGCAGTGGAAAATGGCCCAAGTGCTTGAGCCCCTGCACCCACATTGGAGACCAGGAAGAAGAGCCTGGCTCCTGGCTTCAGTCTGGCCCAGCCCTGGCCATTGCGGTCATTTGGGAAGTGAACCAGCAGATGGAAGATCTCTCTCTCTCTCTCTCCTCCCTCCCTCGGTGTAACTCTGCCCTTCAAATAAATAGATCTTCAAAAACAAATCCTTCCTGATCTTTAAAATAAAAATTGAAAAGAGCAAAGTTGGGGACCCATCATACATCTGTCAGGGCCAGCCAGGTTTGGTGCCCAGACCACGTGCCCCAGAGTTCTCCTTGCCACACATGTGTAGTTAGTCTCCAGGCACATTTGCCGGGCTCCTTCGGCCTCGTGTGCTGGCATCATTAGGCTGTGTTGTGCATGGGTCCCTGTGTCAGTGTCCAGGTGACTGTGGGTGTTGCTTGGACAGCACGTTTCCCACCTACTTGTTGGTCCCACTGATGTTCATGGTCAAGGGCTCCTTTTCCATGGGTGTCTGCTTTGGACATGTGTCAATCTGATGCCATAACACTCTTCCCACAGGGACTTGATTCCAGGCTGGAGCCCTCGCCGCTCCCCACCCCCCACTATGGTAGCAGGGTGCTTACCAAATGACAGGAATTCACCCTGGATAGCTCACTGCCTCATGACAGCTGTAAAGACCCACCGTGACAAAGCTCTGTCCTCTGTATCCACTTCTCTGGCCACAGTGGCTATGGTCAAAGTTCCCTGGAGTTCTGGCACAGCTACCTCCTGGGACACTGGCATCCCATATCAGAGTTCTTGGTCAAGTCCTGGCTGCTCCACTTCCCATCCAGCTCCCTGCCAATGTGCCTGGGAAAGCAGTGGAAGATGGCGCAAGTGTTTGGGCCCCTGCCACTCCTGTGGGAGACCCAGGTGGAGTTCCTGGCTCCTGGCTTCTACCTGGCCTGGCTTTGGCCTGGTCCAGCCCCAGCCATTGTAGCCATTTGGGGAGTGAACCAGTGGATGGAAGATCTCTCTTTCCTGGTTTCTTTCTTTCTTTCTTTCTTTCTTTCTTTCTTTCTTTCTTTCTTTCTTTCTTTCTTTCCTTTTTTTAAGATTTTTATTTATTTGACAGGTAGAGTTACAGACAGTGAGAAAGAGAAAGAGAAAGGTTTTCCTTCCATTGGTTAACCCCCCCCCCCACAAGTGGCCAGCACTGTACCGATCCGAAGCCAGGAGCCAGGCGCTTCCTCCTGGTCTCCCATGTGATCTGAAGCCAGGAGCCAGGCACTTCCTCCTGGTCTCCCATGTGGGTGCAGGGCCCAAGCACTTGGGCCATCCTCCACTGCCCTCCCGGGACACAGCAGAGAGTTGGACTGGAAGAGGAGCAACCGAGACTGGAACCCGGTACCCACATGGGATGCCGACGCCGCAGGCGGAGGATTAGCCAAGTGAGCCACAGCGCCGGGCCCCTCTTTCCTGGTCTTTCAAATAAAAAGAAAGAAAACCAACCAACGTGGCGTGGAGCATGGGGTTGCTTGTTAAGCAGCTGAGCAGCATCCCCAGTCCTGACCCTGCTCTGCTAGTGGCATGGGCCATGCAGCCATGGTTTCCTGGACTTTTACCCACATTGTCTCTCTTCTTCCTCCTTTCTCTTGTTTTAAAAATTATTTTATCTGGGCTGGAACTGTGGCATAGCAGGTAAAGCTGCCACCTGCATTGCTGGCATCCCCTATGGGAGCCAGTTCAAGTCTTGGCTACTCCACTTCCAATCCAGCTCTCTGCTATGGCCTTGGAAGATGGCCCAAGTCCTTGGGCCCCTGCACCTGTGTGGGAGACTCAGAAGAAGTTTCTGGCTCCTGGCTTCAGATCGGCCCAGCTCCAGGTGTTGCGGCCACTTGGGGAGTGAACCAGCGGCTGGAAGACCTTTCTCTCTCTCTGCCTTTCCTCTCTGTGTAACTCTGAATTTCAAATAAATAAATCTAAGAAATTACTTTATCTTTTTATTATTTTTCTCCTTTATCTTAAAAAAAGGGTTATTTATTTGAAAGGCACAGTGACAGAGAAGGGGAGAGAAGATCTTCCACCTGCTGGTTCACTCCCCAAATGGCCACAACAACCAGGGCTGGACCAGGCAGAAGCCAGGAGCCAGGAGCTCCATCCCGGTCTCCCATATGGGTCCAGGAGCTCAATCACTTGAGCCATCATCCCCTGCCTTCCCGGGTGCATTAGTGAAGTGGATCAGAAACACAGCAGCCTGGACTTGAACCAGCACTTCATACGGGTTCTGAGCAGCCCCATTGGTGGCTTACGCCACTGCACCTCAAGGCCTGCCCCTCTTCGTTCAAGTGGATCCTAGACTGATCGTTGCCAATCACCAGGTCGGGTTCTAGCACAGGGGCAGAAGCATGGGCAGTAGCTCCCCCGTGCTTCCTCCAGTTCTGCAAGACCCTGCCTCTCTGGTGTCTGACTCTAAACACAAATGGCGCTGGTTGGGGAACAGGGACTACGGTGAGAAAACACTCAGGGTAGTCTCAGAGGTTAGCATTTAGTGCAGCACCAGATGCTGTCCTTCTCAGTGCCTGGGTTTGAGTCCAGCTCCACTTTTTTTTTTTTAAACAATTCATTTATTTACTTGAGATGCATAGTTACAGAGAGAGGGGTCTTCCATCGGCTGTTTCATTCCCCAAATGGCTGCAACGGCCAGAGGCGAGCCAATCTGAAGCCAGGAGCTTCTTCCGGGTCTCCCACATGGGTGGCAAGGGCCCAAGCACTTGGGTCATCTTCTACTGCTTTCTCAGGCCATCAGCAGGGAGCTGGATCAGAAGTGGGGCAGCCAGGACTTGAACCGGCATCCATATGGGATGCTAGAGCTGCAGGCAGAGGCTTAACCTACTATGCCACAGTGCCAGCCCCCCGGCTCCACTTTTGAGCCAGCTCTCCCTGCTAACGCACACCTTGGGAGGCAGCAGGTCCCTGCCTCCACAGGGGATATGCAAAGCAAGTCTGGGCTCCAGCTCTGGGCCCAGCTGTTGCAAGGCAAAGCAGCAGATGGAAGGTCTTTGTTTCTCTCTCTGCCTTTTCTATATCCCTTATTGGAGGTCTGGTTTGAGTCCCAGCTACTCTGCTTCCAATCTAGCTTCCTGCTCATGCACCCAGGAAGTAGGTGATGGCTCAAGTACTTGAGTTCCTGCCACCCAGATGGGAGATCCAGATGGAGTTCCTGGCTCCGGGCTTCAGCCTGGCCCAGCCCCAGCTGTTGCAGCCTTTTAGAGAATGAACCAGTGGATGGAAGATCTGTCACTCCATCTTTCAAATAAATGAACACATTACAAAAAAAATCAAAAAGCTAGGCCAGCATGGTGTCAGCCTTTGCATCCCAAGACAGGGTGGCCCTGAACCGGAAGGACCAAGTGATCGGAGGCCTGGAGGTCAGCCCGCCAGCAGCTAAGGAGCCAGCTCCCAATCACAGCCAAGCAGTGCTGTCACCCGGGAAACAGGGACAGGTGCGAAGCCCTGCACCTCACTGCACCTTGAGCTCCACCCTGGGCCACCCGTCAGCCACAGGACTCCCCAGCTCCAGGAGAAACTGCCAACATTGGGCTGCACCATGGCCAAACCTGGCCTCCTGGCCCACGTGGAGGTGTGCAAGGTTTCAGGGGTACCAGGATGGGCCTTCTCACGCCCCTTCCCATCAACACCTGCCCATCATTTTGACGTCTCTATAGCTTGATTTGCCTGCTCTAGAGAACAAAATGGAGTTACAAACGTGCTCGCTTTCATTTCTAGACTCTTGATGCAACATCTTTGAGGTTCATCAATGTTGGAGCATGGATCAGCGGTTTGTTCGTTGCGGCGTGGACACTGGGGTCACTTCCAGGTTGTCCTGGCCCTAAGTTCTCTCCGGAAACCTCCATTATTCACATATTCCAGTCCCACAGGCGTCTGAAGTGCCATTCTTCCCTTTCTGTTTCAGGTTAGATAGCTCCTATTAACCCAGCTTCGAGTTCCCCAATCCTGGCCTCCGATGTGGTCGGTCTCTAACCATGACGCACATTTTCTCCTTCAGTTTTGTTACAAAACCCATCCAGTGAGTTTGTAACTTGAGAGCTACTTTTCTCCTTTGATGCCTTTTTAATAGCTTCCAATTCTCCTCAAATTCCCCATATTTGCATCTATTTTGTGTATCTTTTTTCTCTAACATATTAACCATAGTTATTTAAAAGTCCTGGGACTGGCATTGTGGCACAGGTTAAGCTGATGCCTGCAATGTTAGAATCCCCTATGAGCACCAGTTTGTACCCCAGTTGCTCCACTTCCAATGCAGCTCCCTGCTAATGCACCTGGGAAAGCAGCGGATGGCCCAGAGCTTGAGCCCCTGCCATCTCTATGGGAGACTCACATAAAGTTCCAGGCTCCTGGCTTCCACCTGGGCCAGGCTGTTGTGCCCACTTGGGGACTGAATCAGCAGATAGATCTCTGTCTCTCTCTATATATGTCATTCTGCATTTAAAATAAATTTTTAAAAAGATAATAGTTTATTTATTTGAAAGGCAGAGTAACAGAGAGAGAGAGATCTTCCATCGGTTGGTTCACTCCCCAAATGGCCACAACAGCCAGGAGCCAGGAGCTTCTTCCAGGTCTCCCAGGGGCCCAAGCACTTGAGCCATTTCCCACTGCTTTCCCAGGTGCATTAGCAGGGAGCTGGGTGGGAAGCAGAGCATCCGGGACTCAAACTGCAGTCCATATGAGATGCCAGTGTTGCAGGTGGCAGCTCTACCTGCTATACCACAGCACCGGCCCCTCAAATAAATTTTTTAAATACATAAAATAAAATCCTGTCTGCCAACTCCAATACCTGGGTCATCTGTGGGTCTGCTTCTAGTGTTCATTTTTTCCCTTGTGTATCAGCCGCACCTTCCCTCCTCCCCTTTTTTTGGACAAGGGTTATGGTTTTGAGTTCTGTGTCACATATCGGATACAGAAGGATAGAGGCTTCAGACTCACCCCCAGCCCCACCACCACCACCTGGAAGCCAGCCTCCTCTCTCAATGCCACAGGACTATGAGGCCTGTTCTGCCCGGCCAGAGCAGTAGTGCCCAGTCTCCTGCACTGCCCAGGGAACTTAGCGAAGTCCCACGGGGAAGCCTGCTCTGCACCGGCTCCTCCACGTCCCAATCCACAGCGCAGCTCCTGCAACTACCAGAAACCGCTCACTTCTCTCTGCCCCTACTGAGTTGCCATGCTCAGGCCAGGACTGCGCCCCAGCCAGGTTCCCCTGCAAGACACCGGCCACCTACTGCTAGCTCGCTCCTTGTCTCATGCATCCGGGTTTCCACCACCACTCTCCATCCTCTTCCTAAACTTGGGTTCTTTTCATCTCATCGGCTTTTCCTAGCTGTTGCCATGGGCGGGGGCAGTGGCTCGGGACGGTTCATCGGTTCTGCTTTCTATCACTTCCACCCAAGCCCAGGATCCCTGAACTTGCGCGGACGACAGCCGGAGCGACACCCGGGTTCTCCCAGTCTCTGCTTTTGTAACTTTCTCACCTCCGAGCCCTTCTCTGTTGCTGCTGGAAAGGTTGTAGATGACTTGGTAGACAGCAGCCGGCCTCAGGGGAGGCGCCGAGGCGGCTGCCCGCACGCCCCCCACTGCCCAGGAGCCTCGCCTGGAGACGCACTCCTTAGAAGGCATTTCCTTCCACCTCAGCCCGGGGAGTCTCCTTGGAGTGGGCCCCTTAACTCTCTCTGACTTTCATGCAAACAGCCGTGTGTCGGCCACTCGCCAGCATCTCACACCAATGACTTCACACCCCTCGCGCCAGCCCCTGCCTCCATCTGGGCTTCCAGACTCTTCCACCCACACTTGACATCCACAGGCACCGTCTCCAGGCTCAGCAGCCACCCCGTGGCTCTGCTCCTCTTCCTGGGATCCTGTTTCAGGGGCCGACGCTGTCATCTGCTCAAAGCCCAGAGCTCATCCCCCTCTCTCGTCCCCGTGTCTTCCCATCCAACGGCTACCAGCTCGGTCAGCTCTGCGTTCCTTCCCCACGACCACCGTGCAGGCCCCTCCTGCCCTCCGAGGCAGAGCACAGGCCGAGAGCACTGGCTGGGCACACGTGGCTTTATTATTTCTGCTGAAGTGGAAGCCGTGGAAGGTGCAGGGCGGCGGGCGGGCGTCCGGAGTTTGGGACGGTGAACCGCCATGTGATCCGGAGCTGCTTGGGAGGTTCGTGTTCGCCTGCAGCGCCCCCTGGCTTGAAGAGGGGGCGCCGGCCTCACCGATGCCGCTTGCGGATGCTTTGCAGCTCCTGGTATATGGTGCTGAAGCTGGGCCGCTGCCCGGGCTCATGGGCCCAGCACTGCTCCATGAGCCTGAACACGGCGTCAGGGCACAGCTCTGGGCAGGGCAGGCGGCCCCCTGTGAAGACAGGCACAGTGCGCCAGGCGTGAAGACTGGGTCTGGGGGGATGGCTAGAGCCTCTGGGAGCCAAAGGAGCAGCTTCAAAAAACCCATAAGGCTCCCCTGACGCCACTCTGGTCCCTCCAAGACCCCAGGGACAGAGGCCTGGGTCCTAACCCCAGGCACCCCAGGTACTGCTGGCTAGCTGCAGGCTGCGGGAGCTGCGCCGGCCTCACTGTTTCCATCAACCTCCACCTCACAAGGCACGAAGAGTGAATCAAATCATGCAGGGATAGCTACCGAGTGGTTCTCCACTCCGCCCCGGGGACAGGAAGAGGCCCAAGCAGGGGCCAAGGAGCAGGGCTTGGCCCTGGCTGCTGCTACCACCTCACCCTTTTCCACAAACTCCCGGGTCTGCTGGTTGCTGAGGTTGGGGTACGGGGAGGCCCCCAGGCTGAAGGTCTCCCATAGCAGGATGCCAAAGCTCCACACGTCACTCTCCGAGGAGTAGCGGCCTACAGGGCAGGCAAGGCCTGCGTGAGAGGCCGTGCGGGCCCGGGGGCCCGGCCCACGTCAGCCCCTGGGGAGGAGGAGGAGGAGGAGGAAGGCCTGGTACCGCACCATAGTTAAGGGCCTCGGGAGCCGTCCACTTCACGGGCACCTGTCTGAGGCCGCCCGAGGCTGCATAGATCCCGTCGGCTTCCTCCCGGGACATCCCGAAGTCGCTGATCTTTAGAACGTGCTTCTCCGTCACCAGGCAGTTGCGAGCAGCCAGGTCCCTGAGCAGAGCAGGGCAGGGGGTACTGGGCCTGGGCTGCTCCTCGGCCCCCGGGCTGGGGGGGCACTCCTGGTCTCTCAGCAGAGGCGGCCCCCACCTCCGGAGCTGCCGGCTCACCGATGGATGCAGCACTTGCTCTCCAGGTACTCCATGCCAGCCGCCGCGTCGCCCACCATCTGCAGCAGGGTCTTCACCCGCAGGCGGCCCCCCTCCGTCCGGAGGAAGGTCAGGAAGTCGCCCCCTGGGGAGGGGGGTGGGTGGGGCGCTCGCTGAGCCGCCTGGCCTGGGGGGCTGAGCCCCCCACATCCACCCCGCCCTGGAGGTCAGGCCCCTAGGCTCACCCTGCACTAGCTCCATAACGATGTAGATGGGCTGCTTCTGGGTGCAGACGCCAATGAGGCGCACAATGTTGGGGTGGCTGTACTGCTTCAGGATCCTGGGAGCGGGGAGCACTGCTGTTTAGACACCCCCCTTCCCGGGGGCCCAGGGCGGCCCGTGGGGAGCCAGAGTGTGGCCTTAGCGGGGGCCCTGGCAGCCTCTACCTTGGCCTTGGGGGTGGGGATGGGTGCTGTGGGGTGCGGGTGGGGGGCGAGGGTGGAGCTCGAGATGAAATGACACCACCCAAGCCACGCGCATTAGGCTGGGCCACTCAGAGGAAGCCCCGTGGCCCTGGAGCCTGGGGTGGCCATGAACTTGATGGCCCACCTCGCTTCCTGCAGAAACTTGGCCTTGAGGTCGGGCGGAAGGGTCTCACGACAGGACTTCACGGCCACCAGGGTGTTGTCAGCTCGCAGGCGGCCGCTGAACACTTCCCCGAAGTTCCCCTGAAACGGTCCTGGGCTCCTACCAAGGCCTCCGCCGGGCGGCCATCTTTTCCTCTGCTCCCGGGCATGGCTGCCTCATGCCCGCCAGCGCGGGGCCCAGGCAGGGACCTCCGAGACGCCATGCTCACTTAGAGAAGTGACGTTCAAGATCGCAAAGTCACCGTCCCTTCAGTCTAACGGAGGAGGCGGCAGGGGTGGTGCTGGGGCCTGGGGCTGGGGGAGCTGGCAGCACAGCCGCCCCCTGGCAAGTCTCTGGGGCAGGGGGTCTTCCCGTTTCCTGGTGGACCCTGGGTGGTGGGGGCTGGGCAGCGAGGAAGGAACAGGACCGGGGAGGGCAGGGCTCAGGGGTGACCCGTGGGCTGCAAGGAAGCAGGGTGGGAGGGAGCGGCAGGTGCCGGGAGGCTTGGCGCAGGCGCACTCACCCGCCCGATCTGCTCGCCCAGCACCAGGTCCTCGTGCTTCAGCACCCACTTGTCCTGGGGAGGAGGAAGTGTTCGGGGTCAGTGAGGAGAAGGGGCGCTGGACTGGGCCTGCACAAAGCGCCAGCTGCCCACCGCTGTCGCAAAGTCCTCCGTCCCCTGGAGTCAGCACGTGCGGGGCTTCTAACAGGGCGTGCGAGGACCACACCCCGCTGGCTGCCGGGACCAGGCCCCACATGTGTGGCTCCCAGGGTGACAGCGGCCTTGACGGGTCACCCTGTACCCTGCATGGAGACGAGGACCTGGAAGGCCCTTCCTGCTCTGATCTTGGGTGGGTCTGACCCACCCCCCGCCCCCACCGCACCACAGGCAGCCCAGGCCGGGTGCAGGCTCACCTTGGGCACGGCCCTGCGCAGGACCACACCACTCTTCTTGGTCAGGGGCTGCTGGGTTTGCAGCAGGTGGTCGATGAGCAAGGGGATGCTGGGAAAACCGTCCCCTTCCAGTCGGTACAGGTTCTGTGGGGCGGAGCGCTTGGGGTCAGCAGCCTCCGTGGCTGAGAGAGAGGGGCAGAGGGCAGGAAAGGCACAGGCCTACCCGGGCCACCCACTCTCAGGGGACACGGCCTCTCGTCCCCCGGCCACCAGGTCTGGTGTGAAGAGGGCAAGGCCTGGAGGGCTCACTCACGTCCGAGGACTGGATGATGAAGTGGCGGGGCAGGCCGTCCCACAGCACCGACAGCACGGCCTCCTGCTTGCCCTGGCTCTCCCGCACCAGGAAGTCCCCGCAGTGCGTCAGCAGCTCAGCCACCTCGGCCCGTGGGATGGCCCCGTGGTACCAGAGCTGCTCGTGCAGCGGCTTCTGCACCTCGGGAACGAGCTGCAGCGGTGGCGGGAGCTGGCGGGGACAGTGGAGGGTTGAGTGGGTGGGTGGGGGGTGGCTCAGCCACGGGGCCAGCGAGGGGTCTCTTGCTCCCGTCCCTTACACTCTCTGTCCTCACAACCACCTATGGGCCACTCAGGCCAGAGATAGGCCCCTGGAGCAGGCGGTAGCCTGGCCCAGGCAGGCTCTGGGCAGAGCTGGCACGGGGACCCCCGGCTGGCTGACCCCAAACCTTGTCCTGCAAGCCATGGGCTGCCCACTGCTGGAGAGGGAAGGCCGGGGGTTGACCACGGCTGCGCTGGTCCCTGCAGTGCATGGGAGTTGGGGGGAGAGGGGCACACAAGAGTAGCAGGGCTAGGAGTCTCTCTAGGGTGCCACACTGACTGAGCCCGTAGGCCACACAGGGAGGGGGTTAGTTGAGTCCCAGCCTGCCCCCCCCAGGGTGGGGGTGGGGAGGGATGGGCAGAGGTGCAGCCCCACGCTGGGTGCCACTCACGGAGAACTTGGGGCGGAAGATTCCCGAGATGTGAGTCCTAAGGATCTCCAGCGTGGGCGTCCTGCCCCCCTCTCGCTCCTGCTCCTGAGGCCAGGGATAGACGTCAGCGGGTGGCCAGGCTTGGGGAGGGGGTGGCGGGCGCAGCGGCAGCAGCGGCGGCGGCTCACCGAGGACGACGTGGAGTGGCGATCATCCTGCAGGAGCAGCACAGGCGGGGGCTCGCCGGGGCCCAGCTGCTCCAGCTTGGCCTGCAGCAGCTCCTGCTGCGCCTGCAGCTTGGCCTGGGTGCACAGTGCTCCCTGTAGCCCCTGCAGCGCCTCCTGCAGCGCCTGCTTCTTGCCCAACAGTTGTACCCTGCAGGGGGGGGCTGGGATGAGAGAGGGGCTGGGGAGAGCAGGAAAGAGGCAGGCGGGTGGCGGTGGGGAGAGGGGAAGCCCGCTCACCGGGCCCGGGGGTGTGTGTTCTGTTCCTCCTCCTGGAGCTCACGCTGTAACTGAGTGACCACCTCCTGCCGGCTCAGCACCACCTGGCTGGCCGTCGCCAGCTCATCTGTCACCGAGGTCAATCTGAGGCCGAGAGAAATGCAGTGTTGGAGCCGTGGCCCGCAGAGGCAGCGCCGTGTGCTCAGCCCTGGCCCTGTGAGCCCCGGGTATGCCAGGCCCCCAGCCCAGCCCGGCGCCCGGCTACCACCCACGTGTGCTGCACGCTCTCCACAGTCAGCTCGTTCAGCTGCAGCTCCCCGGGCTCCATCTGCTCACCGTCCTCGAGGAGCGACTCGTCAAAGGTGACGCAGGGGGGGATGTCGGGGACGGACCTGTGTGGGGACAGTGCCCCCTCAGCCGTGAGGCCAGCAGTCCCCGTGCCCGGCAGGCATGAGAGGGCGGGCTTACCCATACTGGCGCAGGAAGCCTTGGTACTCGGCCTCGGGCTGGATGCGGGCGACCGCTGCAGCCATCTCCCGGTGAATGGCCACCACTTCATCCTGCACCAGGCTACTGATCTCCAGGTACTCCTGCAGGATCTCCTTCCTGTCCCCCAGAGACGGGACCACCGTCAGGGCTGGGTGAGCACAGCCGGCTCAGCCTGGACACTAGGGCCGCGGTCAGTGCTGTGGCTACGCCATCCCCAGCCTCACCTCCTGAGCCAGCCCCGCCCCCTCAGGCAAATGACTGAATCCCTCTGATGCACAAAACGCGACGCTGGAAGCCACAGAGGGAGCCACTGAGATGCAGGGTGTGAGGGCTGGTGTACAGGAAGCGCTCAGCAAACGTGAGCGCCAACCCTCTCCCTGCACTGGGCAGCTGCAGGCCATCAACGTGCCGTGGACCCCCAGGAGCAGAGCACGCCGGCCTCGCACATTCACCGCCCCCCCCAATCCAAAGGCCCCAGTGAACCCGTCTCAGACACCCCCACTTCCGCTAGCAGAAAGAGAACCCGACTCTCTGTCCGTTCCCACAGAGCCTCTCTCTGGCCCGCCTGTCTCGGTCCCTGCCGGCAGAGGCCTGTCTCTGCGGCCAGAGTGGCCTTGCTAAAACAGGTCCCATCACGCCACACTCCTGCTGCACCCACAGCCCAAGTCCTCACGTGGGCTGCTAGGTCCTCTGGCACCCGGTGGCTCCCCGAGCCCACGCCCACTCTGCCCTTCCCTAGCTCAGCAGCAATTCCGTTGCTGGCTCCTTACTCTCCCGCCTGGGGGCCTGTGCACCTGCTGTCCTTTCTTCTGAAATAGTCTTCCTGTGGTTGCCTCAAAGAGGCCTTCCCAGACCACCCCATTGCACCTGGAACCTCCTCTCCCGCCCTCCGCACTCCCACGTCCCCTCACTTCCTCTTTCTCTGATGCCTGAGGACAAAGGTGTTTGCCTACATTGTTCTCTGCAGAGCCTGGGAAAAATCCTGGGGTCAGGGGCCCCCGGGTGCAACAGAATCTGGACTGAAGTCCACTGGTTCCAGGCCTGCTCTCACATAACCACACAACAGGCCAAGGGCTGTGACGGGGCAGGCTGGCGGGGCTGGCGGGGGAGGGCAGGGGCTGTGGCTTACAGGACACGCGCCATCTCCTCATGCAGGTCCTGCAGTGACTGCAACAGGCCGGGCAGCAGGAGCTGGTAGTGGTGCTGGTGGTGCAGCTGGGCGGCCCGCACACCCAGCACATAGCGGTTGTGCTGGGCAAAGAGCTTCCACAGGCTGCGCACGTACTTGTCCTTGGCCTTGTCGCGGTCTTTGTCTGCCAGGTAGGACGGGGGCGGGTATGGGTGACAGCACACAGGCCTGCCCCTGACCCCCGTGCACAGGGAAGCAGGGGCCCAGGATCTCCTTCCCGCTAGCAGGGAAAGCTGCAAACCTTTGCTGGCTTCCTGGTACTTGCGCCTGGCTTGGGCACTGTCCCGTGCCAGGGCTCGGTACTGGCTCTTCAGTTTCTCAATGTCCTGGCTGTGGGTCTGGGGGAGAGAGGGAGAGAGGCCAGTGTGGAGAGGGGAGGCAGCTCTCCCAGCCAAGCAGGAAGCCTCTGCCTAGGGTAAAGCCCTACAAAGAACCTGCTTTGGAGGCAGGCAGCACCCCAGGCCGCGTACGAAGATCAGAGTTAAGGACAGGCCCCTGAGGGTGATGGCCAGGGGCCCTCCATGACCTGCCGGCAGTCACGCGGGGCTCCACACGCAGAGCGGTCCCCATGCCCCATGGCCGCCATTATGAAATTCTCAGTAATTTTTTACCAAGGGACCTCCATTTTCATTTTGTGCTGGCCCCTGCACGTGATCTTCCTGGTGGGGGCACCACAGACTTCCCAGCCCAGGGCTGCTGTTATACACAGGCAGACACCGGGCATGCCCCAGTCCTCACCTCTCAACCTCAGTTTCCCCCTTCTGTAACTGAGCAAAACTCATAGCCTCCATGGGTCTTTGGCTTCAAGGGCCGCAGAGTTAAAGTATCTGAAGCTCTCAGGCCACAGGATCCTTGCTGCAATGGCTCAGTTTCGCCACCGTGGCTCTATGGTAGTCACCGATGATACGAAAACACACAAAATTTGCTGTGGGAAAACTTTTCTCTTTAAAAACGGGCAGGCCGCTGAATTAGACCATCTGGGACGCAGACAGACAGACATGGAGCCTGACTGGCCACGGGGGGCCGCTGTGGGTCCATGGCAGGGGCCGGGTCCTGCCCTCTGCTGGTGGAAGGGGTGTGGCAGGGAGGCTGAGCAGTACACTTGAATGGGAGAACTCAGATAAACAGACAGCCAAGGCCAAAGCCACGCAGCCTTGAGGGCGGCTAAGGAGCTCCAGGGCTGGCTGACTTCACAGCGGGAGCACCAGGCCACCAGGAAGCCACGCTGCTGTCCAGTCTCTGGGGCCCGGGGAGCAGCCTGCCTTGGCCACAGCCACGCTGGCCCTCATCACTGCTCCCTCTCTCGGACCGCAGGAGGCGGAACTCACAATGAGACCCCCCTCTCAGCACTGTGCCCCAGAGAGGCCCTGCCCCAGGCCAGCCCAGTGCAGGGAGGAAGCTGCAGAGGGTGAAAGCAAGGCCCTTCCTGGCGGGGCCTGTGGTCAGGGAGTTCCACTTCCCCCGCTCGCCCTGCAAATCCAGGGGCTCTCGTGCACAACCGTCTCTTTCGGGCTCAGAACGTAGACAAGAGAAGCCCAGGCCGCCCACCCACCTTGGTGAGCTCCTGTTGCAGCTGCTGCCACTGCTCGCTGTAGGACTTGCGCAGCTGCTGGCGCTCCCGGATCAGCAGGCTCAGCTTGCTCAGGGGCCCCGAGTTCAGATCTTCCGCATGCTGCCGCAGCAAGCGGCTAAGACCCTCCGTCTGGCTGGTGATCTCCGCCCAGGACTGCGGCACGGTATGCCGGAGGCAGGGACAGGGGGACGATAGGGGGGACAATGGCTCTCATGCCCGGTGCCTGCCAAGGCTCCACGCCCTCCAGAGGGCTCTGGGGGAGGAGGGAAGAACCCCGCAGAGGCCCACCTGGCTGATGGGGCTGTCAGGGCCCCGGCTCTGGCCCCCGCTGTCCTGTGTGGACATGTGGTGCAGCAGGCCGGCGTACTCCCTGTCACTCTTCACCCGCTGGGCCATCCACTTCCTCATGCCCTCCAGCAGGCGCAGCTCGGCCTCCTGCATCTGCTGGACAGCCCCGTGGCCCTGGGGGCTGCACAGCTCCGAAGAGAAGCCCATCGTGCCCTCCTGGGGACAGGGCAGAGGTGGTCACCCAAGGAGAGGCAGCCGCTGGCCGAAGGGCGAGGGGCCGAGTCGGGGTTGCCGGGATTGGAGGAGCTGCAGGCATGCAGGCGGCCGGCAGGCGGGGGTGGGGGTGCAGGACCAGCCCTCGGTGCTCCCCAGGCCAACCCCAGCCCCTGAGGTCCCTTTCCCGGGGCCTGGAATGGAACCAGCCTGGAGCCTCCCTCTGCGGCCCTTCTACCCCACGCCTGCCGCAGCCGAGGGCCCTGGCTGGAGCCCTAGCCAGCCCCCGCCCTTCTGCGGCCCCCACCCGCGCCCAGCTCCCGCCTGCCACCCCCGCGCGCGCGCCTGGTTACCGCGCGAGCAGCTGCTCCAGGGCCGCCACCACCGTCTCGGGCCCCAGCCGGACCCCCGGCCAGTTCCTGAATCCGCGCTTCCTCCTCGCGCGGTTTCGGTTGGCTCAGGCCCCTGGGCGGGCCCGGGAGGGGAAGGGGCGGGCGGGAGTGCCCCCCTGCTCCGTGCTGGGCGGCAGCAGCCCAGGCGGCCCGCGGCCACGGAAACGGAAGGGAGGAGGGGGCCGGGAAAGAATGGCTGTGCGGGGAGCGCCCGGGAACACCGGGCGGCCCGGAAGAGGCAGGGGGTCGCTGGATTCCCCAAGGAGGGCTCAGGCTCCATGCTCTCCATTTGAATAAAATTCCCAAGTACACGAACGGGTCAAGGCCTGCCCCCTCCCCAGGGCCCCACGCCCTTCCCCCCAGAACAAGGCTTCTGTCCCAAGGGAAACCTGGGGGGGGGCGTGCAAAGGTATGGAGTTCCCCAGGTGAGCCCCCTCCCAGGCTCAGACTCCTGGTCAGTCCCGCCTAGGGGAAGTTGCTCTGTACCCTGGTGGAAACCAGGGTTTCAGGAGCCAAGTGCTGAGCCCCAGGCCCAAGGATCACTGCCCCCGCCATGGCCGGCAGTGCACCTGCGGCATCTTGGAGACTGCCGTGGGCCCACCTACACGCAGGTGGGATGCTTAGACAGGCCCACCAGGTCCCCAATCCCCATTTGGATCCCCAGCCCAAGCCAGGAAGAATAGCACCACACTGGAGAACAGGGCTGGTTTGCATAGTCTGCACGTTTAATCACCTTAAAACCTCTAACATTATCTCGTGTCCATTAAATAGAGCCAACAATGCTGGACCTGTTTAAATTACAAGAAAAAAAAAAATCACTGTGCACCAACCCAGTTATCTTACAAAACCAGCCGGGCTGGCCACGAGGGGAAAGGGGGTAGGGAGGAGGGGGCACCCCTGGGCAGGTGGCTGGGTACTAGGAAGGGCAAGGGGAGAGAAACGGGGACTCCCAGGTGGGAGGGGCTGATTGTCCTACTGGGAGGGGTGCAGAAGGCACATCAGAAGAGGGGGTTGGGGGCAGGCCGGTGCGTCTCTCCACCAGGGCACAGTGTTGGAGGGGGCTCCGTGCCACCACCTGCCCACCCCTGGCATGTGGGGAGCCAGCGCCCCACACGTGGGCCCTTGGCACGCTGAGCCCCACTGGAAACACAGATGTCAGCCTGCCTCCCCGCCGTGGCCCCCCTTCCTGGAGCCCGCCTCTTCAGGACTTGGGGCTCAGCTACTCCTCAGTCCTCAGCCACCTGCTGCAGCCCCCGCACCTTGGGGCCAGGGCAGCCAGGGAAGGGCAGGGTGGTCAGTGGGTGTGAGAAGGTGGGTGGTCCAGCTGCTACCCCCATTAAAAATACAAAAAAAAAAAAAAAAATCAGCATCTAAAGTGAAATCATCACAAAGTGAAAATATATCCTCAAACAGCTCCTGAGATCCCCACAGGGGAAAGCAGCATCGGGCGGCGGGCGGAGAGGCCAGCGGGTCACCGTCCCTCTCCACCGCCACCCAGGGGCTCCGGGACTGTGAGTGCCAACAGCCCAGGCGGCCCCGGGCTCAGAATACAGGGACTTGGGCCCTGGCGGGGCGGGGGTGCCAGAGAGCAGGGCGGTGGGGACGCCGGCTGCGGCGCGGGCACGGAGTGCGGAGGCAGGGCGTGCACCGGATGGGGGGCACCTGCCTCACCTTGGTCCCTTCCTATGATCGCCGCTTCCACCGAGGCTCAGCAGAGCTGGGGGACTGTGAAAGGGATGCGAAAGCCCTTGGAGAGGTGGCCGCCGCCTCCAAATCCCTCCTAGGCCAGTCTCCCTGCTGCCTGGACGGGGAGCATTATTGCTTTAGAGGGACGGGGAGGGGCAAGAGCCGCAGCCTGGGCCAGGAATCCCGAAAATGAGGGGCTGCCCCTCCACTGGGCAGGACTCCAGCCAGGCCCCCAGAGGCTTCGCTGCTTCCTCCACCCGCAGAAGGTGCTGGGGTGGATGGAGGCCCTCCCCTGTCCCCCAGCTGGTTCCGCCCCACCCCCGGCCAGCTGGGCCCAAGGATTGGGGGGGTGAGACGCAGTCTCTGCCGCCCTTCTGGCCTCCCAGCTGGGGCCTGAACCCAGTCCCAAGATAAAAAAATACTTTGGTGAAGTAAAAAGTGCCACAGGAGGGGGTCGGCTCGCGGGGCGGGCAGTGGGCGCGTCAAAGGACGCTCTGGTCTTTGATAAAGGCGGTCCTCTCGCCCCGGCCCTCGTCCTCTTCCGAGTCCGAGGGGCACTCCTCCTGCCAGGCTTCGGGGGGCAACCCCTTGTAGGAGATGAGGCCTCTGTCCATGGTGTATACCTTCACCCCCCGGAAGCTGAAGCCGGAGCGCAGCTGCAGCACCAGGAAGACCGTGGCGAAGACCAGCACGATGAAGGCGCAGCTGAGCCCGGCCACCACCTCGGGCAGGTGCGAGGGCAGCAGCCCCGCCTGCAGCCGCGGCTCCCCCCCAGCCCCGGGCGGCAGCGGCGGCGGCTGCTGCGGTGGCGACTCACGGCTGCTCTGGCCTTGCCGGGAGCACGCCTGCTGCACGGGGTCCAGGGAGGCGTGGCTGGGGCAGCTGAGGCAGTCCGTGGGGGCCGGCCCCCGGCAGGTGGCGCACGAGCTGTGGCAGGGGAGGCAGACGCTGGCCCGGATGGTCTCCACGTCGTTCTCGGTGCTGTAGTGTGTATCGAGGACTTGGGGGGCGAAGCCCGGCGGGCAGTGCTGGACACAGCTCTTCTGGTGCAGGGAGAAGCCTTCCTCGCACACTGTGGTGTGGAAGAGAAAGGCGGGGCGGGGTGTCAGCCATCAGACCTCCCGAGCACGGTCTCTCCCCGCCCCGAGCCCCCAAACCAGAACAGCGGCCACTACTGACCCACGCAGGCCTGGCTCGACGTGGGCGTCTTGCAGCCGCTGCTTTCCGGGGGCGCGGGCGGCCCTTCGGGAGCCGTGCCGTAGAGCACGAGGGTGAACTTGGTGAGTGTCCCTGTGCCGGGGCGCAGGAGGCAGCAGAGTAAGAGGGTGCTGGCCCCTCGCCCGGCCCCCGCCCCCAGGGCCACCCCAGTACCGTAGTTGTTGGCCTCGCTGGTGTTCTCAATCTCCAGGACCCACTCGCCGGAGGGGTCCTCGTCCCAGGAATGCGTCGTCATGAAGGCCCAGTCGTTGAAGCCGTCCGCGGAGTAGTCGTGCGGCCTGCAGAGGGGAGGCACACGACTGGCATCACGTGGGTGCACAGTCCCCCAAGACACAACAGCGCCTCCCCCAGTGCCAACAGTGCCCCACGGACAGGGGCCGGATGGGGCAAGCACCTGGCGGCCAGCAGGGTGGAGCGGGTGCCCATGGGGCTGACCAGGTGGATGGCCAGGTCGCCGCGGCGGTTGTAGGACAGGGTGAGCCGAGCCTGGGCGTGCTCTAGCCGGGTGATGTGGCTGGGCTCGCCCAGGCACGCCGTCACCGTCTTGCGCACCTCCAGCCGCTTCCCAATGTCCCTGCGCAGAGAGCACGGGGACGGTCAGCCTGGCCCAGCAGGGTCCCCTGCGGCCCCGCCCCCACCCCGGCCCAGGGCTGGCCCTCACTTGGGCTCCGTGAGGATGTCAATGATGCATTTCCGCTGGGGGGCCACTGTCGTCCAGTTCTGAGCCAAGGCCACCATGGCACCTGCATCCAGTAGCCCGTAGCCATAGGAGTGGCTCACTGTGGAGGCGGGGGATGTGGGGTCAGCTGAGAGGCACAGGCACCCCACCCCCCACGCCCAGCCCCGGGGGCCGCCCTGCCCACCTTTGCGGCCCACGCCGTTGGTGGTCCAGTCGTTAGCGTTGAGGTGGGCCGGCTTTGAGGTCTGTACCACCAGGTGCTGCATGTCACGCCAGGTAAGGTTCTTACTGCGGAGGAGAAGAGGTCGGGCCTCAATCTTTGTGGAGCGGAGCCGGGCCCAGGGTGGCCCTGCAGGGACCGCGGTGGGGCCAGGGCCGCCCCTCAGCCCCTCGCCCGCTTACTTGGCCTCCAGGGTGAGTGCGATGATGCCGGCTGCCAGGGGGGCCGAGGCGGAGGTGCCCGTGTGAGACTCTGTGCACTTCTGCCGCAAGTCGGTGGTCACCTACCAGGGGCACAGTGGCGCTGAGGCCTGGGCCGGCTGGAGGGGCGGAGTCACCTGCCTGCCCTCCCCTTCCTGCCGACCGGTACTGGGGACCACGGATGGTCTGGTGAGCCGGGCCGAGATGCCGCAGCTCCGTCTGCCGCCTCGCTAGCTCACTGCATAGGCCTCAGTTCCCCGAGAAATGGGGTGGGGTGGGGGATGGTGAGAGCAGAGCGCGTTCCCGGGAGAGCCTGCGCTTCCCCTGGGTGGCTCGGGAGGGGCCGCTCAGGTCAGCACAGCCCGGGGAGCACTCACGATCTGCTTCTCGTTCTGGTTGCCGCTGCTGTAGGTGGTGGCCAGCGTGGACGAGCAGGCCTCGCTGTACCAGGGCACGTTGCCCAGCTGCGTGGCGCTGCTGATGGACAGCGTGTAGATGCTGTTGGTGTAGCCGTCACAGTTGCAACTGTCGTGCTCACGGCCCCCGTTCCCCGAGGCCCAGACGAAGATGGAGCCGAGCCCTCCTCGGCCCTGCGGACAGAGCGGGCCGGGGTCACTCGGGATCGGGACTCAAGGGAGACACGTGGTCCCTGGGACCTCCTGTCTGCCTCCCAGGCTCCCCGGGGGCTCCCCTGGGGTCACTGCACGTGCGAGAGCCATGTCTGTCTGCACACACAAGCCCCGGATGGCGATCACCAGCAAAATGCTCACAGCGGCGACTCTCTGCTTTTAGACCGCTTTCCAAAAAAAAGTATGTATTTGAAAGACAGAATGACGAGAGAGAGAGAGAGAGCGAGAAGGAGGGAGGAAACGGAGAGTGGAAGAGATCTTCGATCTGCCAGTTCATTCCCCCAAATGCCTGCAACATGCAGGGCTGAGCCTAGAACTCCCTCCAGGGCTCCCAGGCGGGTGGCAGGGACCCAAGCACTTGATCCGTATTCTGCTGCTTCCCAGGATGCATTAGCAGGAAGCTGGATTGGAAGTGGAGGAGCCAGGACTTGAACCTGGCACTCCGACATGGGATGAGGACGTTGCAAATCGCAGTTTAACCCGCTGCGTCACAACACACCCACCTAAGGATGCAGGAGGGATTTTTTTTTTTAACCTAGAAATCTTTTATTTAAGGTATATAAACTTCATGCATTTCATACGTGCAAGGGTTTTTGTTTAACTTTACTATTTTTCTGTCCCTTAATGTTTAGTAAATATGTTTTAAAAAAATTTATTTGAGGCCGGCGCCGTGGCTTAACAGGCTAATCCTCCGCCTTGCGGTGCCGGCACCCTGGGTTCTAGTCCCGGTCGGGGCGCCGGATTCTGTCCCGGTTGCCCCTCTTCCAGGCCAGCTCTCTGCTATGGCCCGGGAAGGCAGTGGAAGATGGCCCAAGTGCTTGGGCCCTGCACCCGCATGGGAGACCAGGAGAAGCACCTGGCTCCTGGCTTCGGATCAGCGAGATGCGCCGGCCACAGCGGCCATTGGGGTGAACCAATGGCAAAAAGGAAGACCTTTGTCTCTGTCTCTCTCTCACTGTCCACTCTGCCTGTCAAAAAAAAAAAAATTATTTGAAAGTCAGTTACTGGGGAGAGAGAGAGAGAGAGAGAGAGAATCTTCCACCCACTGGTTCACTCCCAAGATGGCCCTTATGAACAGGGATGGGCCAGGCTGAAGCCAGGAGCCAGAGGCTTCACACGGGTCTCCCACGCGGGTGCAGGGGCCCAAGCACTTGGGCCATCCTCCGCTGCTCTCCCAGGCCACAGCAGAGAGCTGGATCAGAAGTGGAGCAGATGTAGGTGCCTGCATCCAATACAGGAATGGGTTTGAGTGCCGGCTACCCTGTGCTCCTGAGCCAGCCTCTGGTCATGCATTTGGGAGGTAGCTGATGGAGACCTGGATGGAGATCCTGGCTCCTGGTTTCAGCTTGGCTTCTGAGCCATCTCCCCGTTAACATGTGCGAGACCCGAATGGAGCTCCTGGCTTCGGCTTGGCCCAGCCCTGGCTGTTGTGGTCACTTGGGGGAGTGAATCAGTGGATGGAAGGTCCCGGTATCTCTCCGTTTTCAAAAAAATAAGTAAATCTTAAGAAAAACAAATCAATAAAGCTTTAAAAACTTAAATACAAGAATAAGCCAAACAAAACAGAAACACCAGGGAGACAGCTGAGGGAAGGCTGGCCCCCAGGCTGGGTGGGGAACCCCCGGCTCACCTGGCTGACCCCTCGGAAGAAGGCCTCCTCGGCCAGGCGGGCCGGCCCGTCCACGGTCTTGCCGTCGTCCTCAGGGCCCCAGCTGGCGCTGTAGATGTGGATGTGGTTGGGGTTCAGGCCCAGCGAGCGCGCCTCCACCGCGTCCGTCACCTCGCCATCCAGCATGCGCACCCCTGGCCGCGGAGGGGGCGGGAAGAGGGTGCTGCGTGGGTCTGGCTGCCAGGAGCACCCGGGGGACGCCCGGGAGGGCCGAGGCGGATGCTGGGAAACCCCCGGCCACACGATGGGACTACAGGGTGCTTCTGGAGCATGGCCACCACGGCCTGCCACTGGAGGACTTCGGGAGACGCCGCTAAGTGTCCACCCTCCCCACCAGCCCCAGGTCTAGCTCTGAGTCCCCAAGAGCCCTCTTCAGAGTATCTGCCAGGTCACAAGTGTCCACCGTGGGGAAGGGCAGGCAGGGCCAGAGGGGAAGTGGCAGGGAAGGTTCCTCCGGGAAGGGCCCGCCCACCTGGATGAGGCCACACCCACCTCCAATGCGGGCATTATAGGCCACGCCCACACCGCAAACACCGTTGTTGGCCACTGCAGCCACTTCGCCTGCGCACCGCGTGCCGTGCCTGCCAGGGTCAAGAGCACAGTGTTAGTGGGGTGGACAGGGCATGGCAGGTGCAGCCAGAGGAGCGGGAAGAAACCACACACCTAGTGCAGCACCGTGACCACCGCCCCACACGTGCGCACGGCCCCGCCTCTCTACTCCGACCAAACCCACCGTGGAAAAAGCCTGCAGCCTCTTAGGTGGGGCCCGTCTGTACCCTCAGGGTAAGAGGGGAGGCTGAGGACGGGCGCCTCGGCTTCTTACCTATTATCGTTCATCTGGGTGTACCGGGGCTGGGGGTCAGGGTCCTGGTCATTGACATCGAAACTGGCCCCAGGATCCTGGGAAGCACGAGGCTGTGGTCAGGAGCCTGCTGGCCACACTGGCCACGGGACAGCCCCTGCCCGCCCATCACTGTGCTCACCGCCTCCCTCCCCCGCCTCCTCACATAATTGCCTGCCAAATCCGGGTGGTTCTTCTCAATGCCGTCGTCCAGGATGGAGACCACGATACCGTGCCCCGTGTAGCCCTGGGCCCAGGCCTCCTTCACGTTCAGGTCCCGCTGAGCGACACCAGACTGCAGAAACACCCGCCCCGGCCGCTTAGGAGAGGTGGCTGCTCGTGCGAGGGTGGGCTGCCGTGGGTGTCCCTTCATCACCCCCAAATCTCTCCACCACAACGGGGTGGGGGCCAACCTCCAGGCTCAGCGGGATGGGCCGGGGAGACTGCCCGGCAGCGGCAAAGCCAAAGAATCGGACAGAGCCTCCAAGTCGGCCTCACCCCCCCCACGGGAGCTCCCGGACAGAGGAGCAGCACCCACAGAGGCAGCGTACCAGGTACCACTGCTGGGGGAACTTGGGGTCCGTGGGCTCCTGGTACACATCCCGTTTGCTCCGTCGCTTTGCCACCTGCTGCTCCAGCCACTGGACCTGGGTGGGAGGGAAGGAGAGAGAGTATGGGTGGGTGGGGGCAGAGGAAGGAGAGGGAAGCGGTGGGAGGCGGCAGGGCCACACTCACTTGAGGCTCCCTGTGCAGCCGGCTGTGCCGCAGGCGGTGAGGCGACAGCGACCGCTTTGCCACTGCTCGATGCCAGAAGTGGTAATAGTCGCCAAAGATCTGCAGGAGAGCAGGGAGACTGAGCTGGGCTTCCCATCTGTCAGTCCCCGGGGAGGCGGGGGCGGGGGTGGACAGCGGCTCCCTGCCCGGGGCCCAGCAAGCACACACACAGGGGACCAGCAGGGACCTGCTGCTAAAGCCACGGCGCCCGCCCCACTGGCCGCCCGTACGCCCCAGCAAACCGGCCTGACAGTTCCCGGAGGAACACCTACCTGGCCTAGGTTGAGGAATCCATGCTTCCGCGCCACACTGTCAGCCACCGCCAGGCCCCCGGGGATGCGCACGGCCCATGTGTTGGTGAAGACCCTCTGGCTACAGGCGTTGGCTGCCAGCAGGACCAGGGCTCCTGCTGTGGCTAGCACCCATAGCAACCAGGGCCTCAGCTCCATGGAGGGGGCAGGTGGCTGGGACCCCGGAGCACCCGTCTCCTGGGCCTGGTCACAAGGCCTCTGCTTCCTCGTGCCTGCTCGCTGCCTGTAGCCCGGGGCTGACTGGTGGGGGCATGGGGCCGAGGTGGGCAGGGCTAGGATGGGAGGAGGGCGGCTGCAGGCTCTGGAAGGAAAGAGAGAGGGAAGGGGGGGGAAGTCAGCCCCTCCCGGGCGTGGAGGGAGGGAAGATGCCCTCCCCACCCCTCGGCTCAGCCCCGGCCTGGAAGGGGCGCTAGGGGATGGGGACCAAAAAAGGAGAATGTCCCAGAAGTTTGGTCCCACCCCCTCGTCAGCCGGAAGTAGGGACAGATGGACTCCCCATGGCGCTCCACCCCCAGCAAGTGTGACACCGAGAATGGGACGAAGCACATCAAGGCTCCAGTCACTCAAAATCAGAAATGACAAACGAGTCCTTGCTGTCACCAAGGAAAACGGGACACGCGACAGAGCAGGACGGACACAGCGTCTCACCTCGTTTTTAAATACCAGGTGAACGACGCCCATTTCTACAGCACTCAAAACAAAATCTGAGGGGACACACGCTAAAACGTTCACAACGGTCCCTGCGGGGATGGTGACCGAAATTTCGAGAACCTGCTACGTTCTTCCCCGTGCCATTGTATGCTCTCCACAACCCCCCAGGTACCTTCCACAAAGGAAGAAAACATCGCTGTTTTAAAGTTATTTTAAAGGAACATCATCTGCACAACTCACTGGGATGCCTGGTTCAACAGAACAGATTCAGCCACCGGGGGGCGTTACTGGCAAAGCCCACAGCCCCCGGGAGGGAAGTACGGGTGACCCTGGCTGGGATGGGGCTTGGGGGGCCCCCAGCTCTGGGTACAGGAGGATCACAGAGCTGCACCTCCTGTGGCAACCCAGACAGCGGCTGCTGGCAGAGCCTGGCGCCCAAGCTCTTTCTACTGTTTCCTGGGGAACGCAGGGGCCTGGGGGCCCCCTGACTGCCCCCTTGCGTGCTCCACGCCCACCAGCCTTGCGTAACCCGAGCCCGGGCAGCCAGGGCAAACAGTGGCTGCTGCGCCAGGAGAGCCAAGGTGAGGCTGAATCAATAGTCCGCCTGTTGTTTTCCCTCCTTCAGCAAAGAGACGCTGGGACCTCTCTGTCCACGGGGCCACATAACTGTCCCCAAAAACCAAGCCCCTGGGCTAGGGGAGAGCTGGCAGGGGTCCCGCGGGGCTTCCCAGGGTACCACTTCTAAGCAGCTCTGCCGGACAGGCGGGGGAGCTGGGAGAGCAGGCTCGCCAGGGGAACCCCCATCCCACCCCCACCCCTCGCTTCTGCAAGGGCCTCCCTGGCTGCGGCACTCCCACCCTGCAGGCGGGGGGTATGCCACACACAGTTCCTGGAGTATTTTCAGTTTACACCAAAATAACCTGACAGCTGATGGCAGGAGATATCCACAGCACAGCTCCTCCAGGCGCCCACGGGCAGAGTCCACAGGGCTTCCTGGCTGGCCTGGGAGCCACAGCCCCGGGGGTGGCTGGGTAAAGCCTGCCTGAGCAAAGACTGGACAACCCACTGCCCCAGCCCTGGGAGCCACGGGACCCCAAACCTCTCAATTAACAGAGGACGTGGGCCTCTCCCCCACTTCTCTTGCCACAAAGCTGCTTCTTGGGTGCAGATACTGCACAGAGCTCCCTGATCGCGCCAGTGCCTGGAGCCCGAGTCCCCAGTTCAAGGCTGAGTCCATCTGGGTCTAGCCCAGGTTCCAGCACGCTGAAGGAGGAGCCACAGCTGCTTGGCGTTAGAGGTGATTAACCAACTATTTAATTATCTTGCAGCACCCCGCAAGGCTGGCTTCAGGCACAACGGAACAGTCCCCTACGAAAGAGGGCATGGGCTCTCAGCCCAGCACCCCCAGCCACGGTGCCCGGGAGGATGTGGCTTCCGGTACCCAGAACCCCGGAGACAGCATCCAGGACAGTGCCCCCCCCCCAACTCCGAAAGAGTAGGGGCTGAGAACAATGAATGAATGGGCCTCTCCCCACCCCCAGCCCAGACACTGACTCACCGAGTCCCAGTTGTCTCTAACTGGGAGGAATCGCTGGCTCGCTCGCTGTTCCTAGCCACTCAGGACCTGTCTTCCAGGACTCGGCTCTGGGCTGGGGCTGCCCTTCCAGCTGGGGGCCCTCTCCCGGGCTGTGCGCTCTTCAGAGGCCTCAGAACCTCCCCCACACAACGGGCTCTTCCAGGACACCCAAAGTGGACCCCAAGGCCCGCACACAGCCACCGGGGAAGCCGATGGGTCTCTCTCTCTCTCCGGCAAAGAACGGCAAGGCCGGTCCTGTCACCGGCACTGGAGGCTCCCGTGAATTTCTGCCTCCCGGCCCCTGCTCAAATACTATTTTGCTGCGTGACCTAGGACAAGTCACTTCCTCTCTCTGGGCCTGTTTCCTAGGTGGTAAAAACTGCTAGACCCGTGGTTTTCAAACTTTTTTTTTAAAAAAGCCACAGAAAAATCCCTTTCGTGAAATCAAGTCTCACGAAGGAACCCACTAGGAAAGTGCAATCTAGGCTGACATGGCTGCGAGGAGCCCAGGCTTGGCCAGCTCCCATGCTGTGTCCACCACACACACACACACACACACACACCTGGCCGGCAGGCGCCCGGCCCTGGCTAGGCCAGAACACCTGAGGTCTCCCAGGTCAGCAAGAGGATCCCCCAGACGCGGGTCTGCACGGCCAGGACGCACGGGGCTGGTGGCAACGCGGACACTGAGCAAAAGGCGACTGCCCCCCGAGCTGTCTGGCGGGCGAGCAGGCCGGCCCTAGGTCCCCGGGCAGCAGGGGCCTCCGCCAGGCCCCGAGCCGGCCTGCCACGGCCCGCGGGCCCCCCGCACCTGAGTCCTCCCGCCACACAGGTGTGCGGGCGGGCGGGCGCGAGGCCCGGCCGTGGATAATGCCCGCTGCGCCCGGCCGGCGGGACGGAGGCCCTACCCGGGGCGCGGAGGGGGCGAGCCGGCGGCGGCTCCCCGGGCGCCCCCAGCGCCTCCGGGACGCTGCCCCCTCTCCCGCCTCGGCCAGCCCGGGGCCCTGCGGGCGGCTTCCTGAGGTCACAGAGCTCGCCCCGGCCGCGAGCGGAAAAGTACCGGCACGGGCCGGGGGCCCGGCGCGCAGGTGGGCTGCGGGCTTCCTCCCGTCCCGCGGGGCTCGCCCTGGGGGCCGGGGCCCGGCGCGGCGGCTCCCCGGGGCCCGGCTCCGCGGCCCTCGCTGCTTACCCCAGGGAGCCCGGGCGGGGAAACTTTTCCGGGCGAGCGCGGCGGCGGCGGCGGCGGCGGCTCCGGCGCCCTTCGGCCGCGCGGAGAGCCCGGCGGCGGGGCCTGGCTCGGCGCGGTCTGCGCGCCCGGCAGCGGCGTCACGGCGCGGAGGCGGCGAGGCGGCGCGCGGCCTGGCCCGGCCGGCGAGCAGGACAGGGCTCGGCCTGGGCTCGGGCTCGGGCTCGGGCGGGGGCAGCGGCCCGGCCGCGGCGGCGCGGCTTGTTTACTCGGGCCGCTGTCAGCGCGGCGCGGCGGCGGCCCGGCTCCTCCTCCTCCTCCGCCGCCGCCGCCGCCGCCGCGCCCCTCCCCCTCGCGGCGCCGCCTCCGCGCTCCCGGCCGCCGCCGCCCGGCATCCCCGCGGCCTTCCGGGGCGCCCGCCGCCGCCGGCTCCGGGGGTGGGCGCGGGTGGGGAGCGGGGCTGCGGTCCCCCGCGCTGCGCTCCGCCGCCCCCGGGCTCGGCTCTCGGCGCAGTGAGCTCCCCCGGGCGCACGGCCGCGCGGACCCGAACTCGGGACCCCCGGGCCGAGCTGGGAAGGGGGCGGCGCTCGGGGGGGTCCCTGCGAGCCGAGCCTCGCCTGCCCCCATCCCCGGGCCCTGGACGGCGGAGCCGGGGCCCGCGCGCGCCCAGGCCGCCTTCCCAGCGGCAGAGCCGGCCTCGTGGCCCAGTGTCCGGGGAGTCGCGGGTTTAGTTGCTGCCTTACAGACCGGCCGGCGGACACACTAGAGGTAGCCCACCTCCTTTGCATGGTTTTTAACCTATTTTTCCCCTGCACCCGATCGCGTGCCGGGCGCCAGTCTGGCCTGCTCGCGTTATCTCCCCGGTGTGTACATTGTTTAATCCATGAATCCGTTTGAGTTGACATTATTAATCCCATTTTACAGACAAGGAAACTGAGGCGTGCGGTGAACCCCGAGTCTCACGGCTTGCCGGCCTCCGGAGCCGGAAGAGACTCTGGGTTTTGTGGCAAAGGCAGAAGCCCAGGGCCTTGCAGTGTACCAGCCGGGCCTCTCCCTCCCCGGGTCCCTGCCCTAGAAAACGGCTGTGCTACTTGGCTAGGCCAACGCTGCTGGAGCAGAGGGAGAAAAAAAAAAAAAAGGCAAAACGTGGCCAAGGGCTCCCCAGGCTGGGTTATTCCAAGGTCGCAGCACGGCCTCTGCCGGCATCCCTGTGCCACGTCACCTGGAACATGGTGTGAGCTGTAGTGTCCTTAAACACGGGATCCTGGGTCAGAAGGCAAGCAGGTGCCTCCCACAGCTGACGCAGTCTGTGTGGCCCGCCGGTGGTTAACTCCTCTCATCCTCCCACAAACCCAGGAGGTGGATAAAGTACCTTTTTCCATGAGGCATCTCTCACCTGTCACTGTCTGTGTTATTCAGAGGAGGCCCCTGGGGCCCGTCCCCGGCAGACTGGGGTTCAGGTCCACGTGGTCCTGTGTGGTGCTGTGCAAAGTGGAGGCAGGATTCAGCGAATGAGATTGGCTACTCTGACAAACAGTGCAAGGACCAGAGACTCAAGGAGTAGGGGTCCTCCAGGTGGGGCTGGGAGCTTCCCCCCACCCCCAGGGGAAAACTCTCTCGGTGGGGTAGCCCCCACAGCAGCCCCAGCCAGGGTTGCCAGAACAATGCTCACCGTGGGGGAGGAAGTGAGTCATGGCATTGAGGGGAAATACGGATGGGGCCGGCCCCACCTAGCCTCCGAGTCCCCTGGTGCCCTTCCCACGAGTGTCCTCTGGCCTAGGAGGACCTAGGAGGAAGGCTGGCCCAGGAAGAAGGCCAC